>NC_134171.1:11620938-11920938 GCF_964188355.1 Buteo buteo | reverse complement strand
TGCTGTGTGCTGGTTTGGGGCCAAAATTGTTGAACCTCAAAGGAGCCAGTCCTCTGCTGTACTGACCTTGTGGTAAATAATTGCAATAATAGCCTTCAAAAAAAATTGAACAGGAAAATGAGTCTGAAAGAAGGATCATATTTCAAGTTCCAGATTAGCATTTTTATGAGAAAAGGAACAATTCAAGCACAGGAATGTTCACTTTAACTCCAGCTGTTCTTGGTCTGATACTCGTTAAAGTGTGGTACTGATGAATAGTTGCCCTTTGGAGGTGAGGTGTTTCTGGTTTCTTGTTCTCTAGTCTCCTAAAATTTCTCACTCTTTTCTCTCAAAAATTGTCAGCTTCCAACATATTCAAATAATTTTCCACCTGTAGTTACTATCTAGTAGTTTTGTTTAAAAGTTAATTCAACATATCTTTGAATGCTAACAACTCACATTAAATCAAAAAAAGAGCAGCAGTTTTCACAGATGGGATGTGGGGCTTTCACAGTCTTGTGCAGCCTTCTCTTTGCTACCCTGCCATTTTGGGTGCAGATTGCCAAAACTGCCAGATTCCTTTGCTGCAGTCTGCAACTAGATCTTACTGAAAGGTTTCAATAAACAATCCAAAACATCAAGCTGTGGTGCTCTTTTGTTCCTGTTGTACTATATTAAGTCACTTTTGATCATACCAGACAGCATCTTCGCTTTTCCTTCATGTTATAAATTCCTTTTTCTGCCCATGTTTCTGTATTGTGAAAATCTTTGAATTCTCTGCATTCGTTTCATATTAAGGTCTGGCTGTTTACAGTTTCTCAGATTTCTTGACTCATAGGGAAACTTCTGAGCAGCAGCGGTCCCTCTCTGCAGCATGAGGGAACAAAATAGAAAAGGATGGTTTTTGTCTTTTAAAAAACGAGAGGGGGAAAAAAACCACAGAGAACACTTGAAAAAGCCAGACAGAAACAATAAAAATATCTAAAATCTTTATGTAAGGAAAGCACTGATTTATGTGGGAAGGAGTTATATAACGAATAGGAAGGGTGAAATGATTTTACAAGGCTTCTGTAGCCACAGGAGCCACAGGAGCCACAGAAGGAGAAAGCACCTGCTCACAGCCTTTTGTTACCCTCGAAGCTAATTTTGTTTTGATCTTTACTTCAAGCATGAGTTGCAGGATGAATATTGCCATCTGTGACATTCAGTGCCAATATTAACAATAAAAATGAATGTAACAGGTGCCGCTCTGCATTGCCAAACTGCTGTCAGACATGGTGAATATAAATTTGATTATGGATGACTGTCAAAAAGTGGAGTGTGGCACTGGTAATTCACTCTATGGCAAAATTGAATGATCAAAACTGAAAGGTAACATAGGAGTAACTTATTTAATCAACCATAAGAAAACACTTACCAAACACTTGGTTGAACATCTACTATCCTGCCAAAAATAAATTTGTTACCTATATTATCTAGAAATGTATATACATAACTAAAAATGGTCAGAGATGTAGTATTTAAAGTGAACGATAATACACCATACTGATAATAAGAACACCTAAGACAGTGCTTTCTGAAGAGGGGAACTGGGATGTAACAGAGGTAGTCTGAGATTTCTGAAATTCCTTAATAAGTGGGTTTGGTTTTTTAAATTCCTATACAGATAATACTTTGCATATATATGTGAATTTTGAGCTAACATGGATTTTGTATATAAAAAGAGAGTGTGGGCATAATTTTCAGGGCTTTTGCTAAAGGTCTGTGGAGATTCAAATTTAAAAATTTTTCAAATCTGTCCAATAATTACTTTGAGATTCATACATGTTTTTAGAGAAGAGTGTGTACTTCAAGCTGTTTATACTATGGAAGGAAGTACTTTATTTACTGAACTTAGTTCAAGGTAAAAAAACATCTGTGTGAGAGATAAACATTAAAGGCACTCTAGAATTTTTAAAATTTAACCTGTATGAAGAATTCATCCTGTTTGGTGGTTGGTTTTGGTTTTTTGTGGGGTTTTGTTTGTTTGTTTATTTGGGGGTTTTGTTTGTTTGTGTTTAAAGAATATCAGGATAGGGTATTGAGACTAATCACTATTCTGTGAGACAGTATTGTGGTGGGAAGACTTCTGTGCTGATGTCTCCTCAATCCATATATATTGAATTTCCATGAGGCAAAATACTATTCTAAAGGCCACCAAAGAAGCCTTCTTTCTCCAACCTATTGTTTCCTATTTTTGCTCCTGATTTTTCATATGTTATAAGGTAGTCTTTGACACAACTTGGGGATGGAATGGCAACATAGAGGGCAAGTGTTAGGTTTATTATAGGTGAATGATAGGGTCTGAAGAGTGGCATTCTGTATATTAGGATTTGATTAGGGAAGAGTCTGCGAAAGAAGAGAAGATGGTAGCGAAGCTGTGTTCTGATTAATTGCTGTGTGAGTCCTAGGACTGTAAGACATAGCAAATTAAGTGGCTTTCTGAAAAATTGAGTCCAGACATACAGGTGATAGAAGAAGAATGCAAAGAAATCATAACCTGATGTATGATATTTGTTTACAAATACTTAGGGTGCCAGATATCTTAATCAGAATTGTTATTCCACTTTTTGACCAATATTTTGTGGGTAGCTGCTGCTAAATTATATCTTTGTAGCTATAAAAAATTACTACCTGGTAAAAGTGCAGACTGAGGAAAACTTTGTTGGTGTCTGTGGTTCTTATTCACCTTGTATTTGTCAGCTCATATAATTTTATACTGCTGCTTAGTGCTTTATTAACAAATAAAATGCATTTAAAGAAACCTGTAATAAAATTCAGTTAATGTATTGTTTGTTTTTTTAGGAGTCTACAATCATGCCCGGTGACAGTCATCTCTTCCCAGATACTGACTGGCTCATAGGAAACCATTCAGATGAATTAACACCATGGATACCTGTAATTGCAGCTAGGTATTTGTGAAGGGACGGGAGTGGGAGGAAAGGAATTAAAAAAACTAAAACCAAAACCAAACAAACCACCTCAAAACATAATTACCTATGTGGGCTTGGTGAAAACTTGTCACTCTTGCAAGCCACACCTGCTGTGCTTGCAGGAGTTGCTGCTTTTGATGCCAATTGATTATTTTTACAAAATGTTTCTATTCCTGCAGAAAAGCACAGGTGTAGTATTTACTTTCTCATAGAAGTCAGTAGAGAATTTTGTTTTTGAAGTTCAAAAACCAGAACTGATTTCTATTCTTTAGATATGAACCTGTTGTTTGAGTTTTTGTTGTTGTTTTTTTTAAATAAAATTGCTGTTGGTTCTGCTTTTCCTTGAACCATTGTGCTCTTCACAACCAGCTGCAATAGTTTAATATCTAGAGATTTAGTCCAGCAAACCAAGTTGACACAGTAATTTGCTCTAACAAATACTTTGTGAAACAGTATTTTTGATTATCTAATCTACTGAAAGAGGAACATATAAATATTACTTCATGAAGCTCTGTCACTTCATGAAAACTTCCATTGTTGCTTGTATCTGATGGGTTATTTGTTAATTTTGTGTGTTCTCTGAAATAACTTTCCATTCAGCAGTTTGTTATCCTTCTTGTAGGTCTTCCTATTCATGCTGCTACTTTGTGCTGCCATGTTGCTTCTTTGATTTCCACGGAAAATACAGCCGAAGACAAAGCAAGAAAACTCAGTACAGAGAGTATCTTGATTTTGTTGCCGAAGTGGGATCCGTATGCGGCTTTCACGTGGAAGAAGATTGCCTTAGAATTCCATCAACAAAAAGGGTAATTTTGTGTAGGGCTTTTGTCTTTATTTTTTTAAAGCTGCTAGCTGTCTGAAGCGTATGGATGTTTTGTTCATTATTATTGTTTGTTCATTATTATTGTTGTAAGATCAGGCCATAGTCAGCTGCATTCCTTGAGACAGTATGCTCTGAAGAGAGACTAAAAATACTCATTGTTTTCTTGGGTATTCTGCTCTTAACGTCATAGGTACAATCCTGAAGACAAGAAAGAATGGAAGATTTGATGGTTATTTCTTATGCCACCCTCCAGGATGGAAAACTTACAAAATTCATTTTTTCCTTAATTTTTCCAGCTGCCTATATTGCTTATTTGTACTTAATTTTTCTTTTGTACTTTCTTTTTGTACTTAATTTTTCATGTCCTGTGAAATTCAAAGTGAAGTGTTCTCAGAGTAGGAAGAGTTGTCCAGCTTTAATTTTGTAAATAATCTGAGGGTCAGGAACAATCTTTTTGCTGTGTGCTTGTATGGCATGATGGATTATGGTTTGATTACTTGATTTCTTCTGTGGCACCAATATTTGAAAACTAAAATTAAAAACCCCTCAGATGTTAACGAGTATTGAGTTTGAATGGATATCACCTGTAGGTAGATTTAGAAGCCTGCATAAGACATGGGCGGGTTGGGGGGCTGTGTGTAAGTATGGGACTCTGTGGAAATAGCGGTTTATCTATTTCTATTACAATAGGTAAGCCTTATTGGAAAAAAAAGGATCTATCCACCTGCAGAATGTGCTCTGATTGACAAGCAGATAACACAGTATATTAATAATCGTCAGACCTGTGCTGTGGTCATGTGTGACAGAAGAGTTGGATTTAATCATAAGGATCACTCTGATGGTTCATGCAAAGAAGAAGGCTCAGAACTTCCCAAAAATGAGACTGAGACTGCTGGTACAACTTGGATGCCTGGATTTCAACCCAGAGAAAAAGTAGTACAAATCAGAAATTGTGCTTCCCTCCCTCGAGATTTTGTAGATGATGTGGTTCTCAATGTGGCAAAATTGCTGTTAAGTGCAACCCCCCCCAAATCATGTTCTAATATGCATGGTGGAAATACAGATATCTGGAATCAAGGAGGTGAGATTGTCTTTCCTTTACATTATCTTTTGCTTTTGCTGGTAGAGGATGCTTTTTCCAATGAATTTATGTGTTTGTGAATTTAGTAAGTGAAATAGATTTTAGGAAATACCAAGAACAGCACAGTAGCAATCAAAGGCTTTTTTTTCCCCCCACTATGTTTTATTGCACACGAGGATGCAGATAAGGCATATAAGAATATTCTGAATTTGGTGTGGGTTTTTTTCCCCTCTACACTTAAATACTAGGACAGAATTGATTTTTATTAAAAAACCCAAACCAAACCCAGAACTCCTCCCCATTTACCAAACCAGAACACTCTACATCTATTTGGGGAGAAGATTAAGTTTCTTTTTGGATAGTTGCATAATAATTAGCTATAATTCTGTAAGAATTGTGTAAGAAGTGCTTTAAAGTGGCACTTGGTTATGGCATGGTTAGGAATTCAGTCTTAAGAAGAAAGCATAGAAGTTGATGTTAAATTTAAAAGCATTCAGTTCTCACTACTACAATCTTTCCATTTTTCTCCATCCATTTTTATTACTTACTGTAGTTTGTCATATGTTACTGTTACAGGATATCCTTTGAGTCATTCTCTCATCTCTCTAATTAGATGCATGTAAACAGTGCTTATTGCAATGAGGGTTATATGCTACTGTAAAAAAAGCGGGAAAAAAAATGCGTCTTACTGTGGAAATTCTGACTTTAGTCCTGTAGAATGAAAGCTGCTATTTTACAGACAGTATACATATAAAATATATATCATGCACGATATTGGGAGTACAAAGTTGCTGCAGTACTGGTAAATAATTCATAGATTCTGCTCATAATCATTAACTTATATAGAAGTTATATATAAAATCTTAAAAAAATTTATACATTTTTAATAGCTACACTATTATTTATTGCAGAAAGCCTTTCTTTGAAAGAAGTAGCAGAACATTTAAATAAAGAGACTTTAAAAAGGCTAAAGAGTGAATGTGGAGGCCTGCAGACACTACTCAAGAACAATCATCAAGTATTCGAAGGTAAAGTAAGGGTTTGGGGTTTTGTTTTGGTTTTCTCTATTCATCTGTTTTATCTCCTCTATATGCAGTTAAACTCAACTGAAACATTACTATAGTGGTGTTTTTTAACCACTTTCTATACCTGTTGTGGTTTAACCACAGCTGGCAGCCAAGCACCACGTAGCCGCTCACTCACCTCCCTCACAGTGGGATGGGGGAGAGAATCAGAAGGGCAAAACTGAGAAAACTCTCGTGGGCTGAGACAAAGACAGTTCAATAGGCAAAGCAAAAGCTGTGCATGCAAGCAAAGCAAAAGAAGGAATTCATTCCCCACTTTCCGTGGCAGGCAGGTGTTCAGCTGTCTCCAGGAAAGCAGGGCTTCAACACGTGCAACAGCCACCTGGGAAGACAAATGCCATAACTCTGGTCGTTCCCCATTCCTCCTTCTTCCCACAGCTTTACATGCTGAGTGTGATGTCATATGGTATGGAATAGCCCTCTGGTCAGTTCGGGTCAGCTGTCCCAGCCGTGTCTCCTCCCACCTTCTTGCACACCCCCAGGCTACTTGCTGGTGGGGAGGTGTGAGGAGCAGAAAAGGCCTTGACTTGGTAAGGACTGCTGAGCAATAACGAAAACATCCCTGTATTACGAACACTGTTTTCAGCACAAATCCAAAACATAGCCCCATACTAGCTACTGTGAAGAAAATTAACTCCATCCCAGCCAAAACCAGCACAATACCTTTGTGGAAAACTGAATATGTGCCCATTGCTCCAAGATAATGTTAGTAAAATTCTTTTTGAATGAGATTGGTAAGCCATCCATCAGCAAAGTGTTGTTCTAGACTGACTGTATCTGAAAAGACAACCCTTTAGTTGAAGTGGCTAATATGATGCTATTGTTTGACTTAGAGAATTTTTATTTTTCCTATAAAGTATTGATGATTTTGGGGCCATGAAACGTAGACCAAGTTCACTAAGGCGTTTAACTGAGACTTAGTCTGGCCTTACCAAGCCCCATAGTGTAAATGCCAACATAAAACAAAACTAAATCTCCATAAGAACCTGTAACTGTTGAGGCTTGCTGTATTTGTATAGCCTGTAGTAGCATGGCAGAAAGAACTCAGTAGCAAGTTTCTGTGGTTGGCTGCATTTGTTGATAGCTGTTTTTTTTTTTGTTTTGTTTTGTTTTCCTGTTATAATGTGGTGTTGGTGTGTTTTGTGTCATTGTTTTTGGGTTGGGTTTTTTTGTCAGTGTGGAGTTTTGCAAAATTAAGGTCTAGCTTTGCAGAAATACAAGATCTTCAAGGTTTTCAGTATTAAGGCTGATTCAGGTTTGGAAGTGTGTTAACTTCTTGTGTCCCAACAGTTCTACATCAGCTGTAAAATGTTGATCAACTAATCCATGGCAAATAATCCTAAGTATGCAACCTAATTGCTGCCAGTGGTTAATTTAGCCAAGTTTAGCATCCACTAAGGATTTCTGTGCACTTGGCCATTATAAAATGTGAAGCTGTATGGAAATCCTTTTGAATTACCATCCATTGAAAAGAGTTGGTCACACTGCATTCATTATGTGTCTGAATTTGATTCCCTGTCATTAGGGATAGGTGGAATAGGTTTACAACCTGTTACATGGAATGAGCATTTTAATTTGGCATGGATGCTGTCTGCACATTACCTCTGAAGAAAGACTAGGGTTAAGGGCAGGTCCTTCTCAGTAATTAATGTCACATGGAAACTGTGTGGGGCTTCAGTAAAGACCATTTGGTTTGTTCCTTCAGTAGCATGTCACCATAACAAGGGGCTTTTATCAGCAGGTGGTCTCTGGAAGGACTTTGCTTATACCAAAGAGGACAGAGAACATGGCTACAGCTCTTGTCATCTTTACTGAAGTGTTGCTCTTTTAAAGACATGGAAAACAGATGCACGCACACGAAAAAGAAAGGACTTAGCGTAACTGATCTGTGGCAGTTTCTTTTGATCAGACATCTTGTCCAATACAGGACTGATTTTCTAGAAAAAATATGTTTGATCATAAATAGCACTGTATCTGCTCATTTTTCTTCATCTTTTGAGTGAGATTTTAAAGCTCTGCTGAACCTGCTTCTGGATTGGCTTTGTATGAGTTCAGATCTATTTGTGTATCACAACGAAACTTGGAGGGATTAATTCATCCAGGCCTGAATGTGTGATGTTAAGCTTTCACTGGACTCGTTATGTTTTGAGTAGCGATTATCAGAATGCAGAATTGTATTGTTAACTATTCCAAGCTACAAGTTTGTGATACAGAAGGTATGATTGAAGCAGAATATGAAAATAGAGCATGGCAACTTAGAAGTGGCAAACTTTTCCCTCCTCATTTTCACTGTTGTTATTCATGTATGTTTTTTCTTTATTAACTTCCTTTTATTCTGTTTTGTTTACACATTTAAGGAGTTGACAGAGGTTCACAAATGTGTGTGTGCAGTTTATGGTCCTAACACAGCAAATTAATTTAAAAAAACCCAAATCTTTATTAAGCAATGATAATTCATATGAAGGATTAGACTTGTCATCTCTTCAGTGCAGTGTATTTTTGGGTCAGTGAACCATTGTCTTTGCAAGAGCATTTCTGCATAGTAACAGTAGTAGAAGAGTCTTACTAGATTTTTTGCTGGTAATCACATTTAAAAGGTGGAGTAATGAAGTTTTGAACATGGGAAAGATTATAGTTCTTGAAGTTGAAACTTCTTTTTCTGGACTTGCAATCTAAATTCAGAGGATTTCAGTCTAAATGATCCTAACTGCTGTGTTTAAAACAAACAAACCAGCCTCTACAAAGATGATACAAAGGTGCCTGAAACTATTCAGCATCACAATAAAACATCTCACCGGGAAATCAATCAATTCTTCTTTAGACCGTGTATATATTATCTTGGTTTGTTGTACACTTCTTTCTATTTCTGTACAAATGGCACATTTGGTTTTGCCCGAGTGATCCATTTGTAGAATATATATTTTATTCACAGAATGCCCTATGCATTTTTTTCAAGTATAATTCCCATGGCTGTCTATTAACAGCAGCATTTTTGTTTGTTTTTAAATCTTAGTTCTAAATGGGAGAGTTCATATTCGTGACTGGAGAAAAGAGAAACCATCAAGGAAAACTAAGCCTGAAGTGAAACGACACCTTTCAGCTGATGCATTTAAAACACGGCTCTGTTGGTTTTTCATTCATCATCCTGATGGTTGTTCTTTGCCTTCTGAATCTTGCCCATATGCTCATGGAACTGAGGACCTAAGGCAGTCTCAGGTTATTAAAAAGAAAAAACATCTACAGTAATAAAAGGCTGCCACTTATGTTTAAGCTTGTGTACATAACTAAATCTGTGATTGACTTCGGGACTGCCTGGTGCATGAAGATCTGTACAATAATATGGAGGGGTTTTCCCCATTCCTATGCATCATATTTTCCAGTTGGTTTACAAGTTCTCCTGTATTTTTAATTCTTTGATTTTGTTATTAACATGCAAAAGGTATAGTAAAGTATGTATATACTTCTGGATTTTGTCATGGCTTGTCTAACATGCATTTGTATAAGTAGAAAAGTCTAAAAACTTAATTTTCTAAGACACTCTTCATGATGTACATGATGCAGCATTTTCAAACCCTGAAAATTAGCTGGTTTGTTCCAAACTTTCCAGGAGGATATATAGTTTCTTATGACTCACAGTGGCTCTTGGGAGTCAAAAATTGAAGAGATTTTGCTCTTTCCTGACCTGACAGCTTCCTCTCCATTACTATGGAGTAATAATATATATTACCCTTCTTTTCTTGGTCAGACCCTAGTTGTCCTGTCCTTCCTTTTCATACTGATTCAAAATGAGTTTTGGTTTGAAGAATAACTTTCTGGGAAATTACTGTGGAAGTCTTCACGTGTGTGTAGGTTTGTAGGGCTCTGTAGACCATGCTGGCCTTTCCCTCTTTTTTTAAAGTAAGGAGTAACAGTAGAAAATGTGTTTAATTATATTGGAATGGTAGGGTTTCTGCTTATCAGATAACAAAGGAATGTTTTAGCACCTTGAGCAGGTTATGATTTTCTTTGGTAGACTCTTATTTTCTTTAAAAGGTTTAACTTTTAAAATTAAATGTGCATCCAAAGAAGGACAGTGAAGCTGGTGAAGGGTCTAGAGCACAAGACTTATAAGGAGCAGCTGAGGTAACTGGGTTGTTTAGTCTGGAGAAAAGGAGGCTGAGGGGAGACCCTATCGCTCTCTACAGCTACCCAAAAGGAGGTTGTAGCGAGGTGGGTACTGGTCTCTTCTATCAAGTAACTAGTGATAGGATGAGAGGAAATGGCCTCAAGTTGCGCCAGGGGAGGTTTAGATTGGATATTGGAAAGAAAAATTATTTACTGAAAGGGTTGCCAGGCGTTGGAACAGGCTGCCCAGGGAAGTGGTTGAGTCACCATCCCTGGAGGTATTTAAAAGACATTTAGAGGTGGCACTTAGGGACATGGTTTAGTGGTGGACTTGGCAGTGTTAGGTTAATGGTTAGATGCAATGATCTTAGTGGTCTTTTCCAACCTAAACGATTCTGTGAACTTAGCAGAAATCCTTATTATTACTCAGTGACAGTCATTGAACTAGTGTCATCATTCATATCTGTCAACTGCTGAGTGCTTGTAAAGTTCAATATCTGCTGTACAAGCTCTGAGACAAGGGATCGTGTTGCTTCTGGCCTAGCTTGTATACTGATAGTGTGGAAATCCTGCTCTGATCTACTAAGACAAGACGTTGATTCCAAATCCTACTGAAGAAAGGGCAAGATTTAAAAAAAAAGTTACTAAAGAAGAAATGTGGTGGTGAGAGCAATGACATAGAAACTGATTGCAGAACAAAGAGGTCTAGGGGTAAGAGTGAATAACCATGTGAGAACTCTGTTAAGAGCTCAGGGAACCTGAAGTACAAAGGAAGGAAATAATTGAAGACAAAGCAGAGGTAAAATGAAAGATGGTACTGGAAACACTTTTCAAAACAGTTCCAAAGCCCCTTTTCTCACACCCTGACTTTAAGCCAACAGGTTGCAGTCCATTGCATGCAGGAGAAGCAGGGTCTAAATCTACTGACAGGGCGGGAGCAAAGTACTGACTGAAGTGTTTTATGTTCCCCCTTCTCCTTTTACATTTCTCTTCTGATCCTGGAAAAAGCAGCTGTTGCTAGATAACAACAACCCTGACAATTGCAGCAAGGCCTTAACTTACGGATCACGTACCACATTATCATAGAATCATTTAGGTTGGAAAAGACCTTCAAGATCATCAAGTCCAACCATCATCCAGGCCCACTAAACCATGTTCTGCTTATCCAATATGCCGTGTAGTACAGCTACCTGGCCTACCTCTAACAGGACCTGTGGTGGGCTCTGAGCCTTCCCCCATGGCTCTGGTCTGCAGTGTTGTATACTGTGTCCTGAATTTAGCACTAATCAGTGGTGTGTTACAGTCATTACAGAGCCTGCACATTTTAAAAAGAAATTACCTTCAGGTGAATCATATTCTAAGGGGCAACTTGGATGTAGTTCAATTAAGGTTATTAGACTAAGGGAAGAATAGTATAAGCCAGGTAAACTGCAACTCCTTGTGAAGCAGGGCAGCACAGTAAGGGAACACAGTTGATAAGTGTAGTTACTGTTGTAAGAATATCAGAACTTAGCTTATTGAGGGGACAAGAGTTGAGAAAAGCCATGAAATTTTATGAACTTGCATGTAATCAAGTGATGATGTTGCCTTAGTTAGCTTTTGTTTGGCTACACGCAGAGTAGGAAGAGCCCCAAGATGCTTATTTACTGTGGTAAACTTAGTGATACATTTGATGATGACGTAAAATCAAGTTCATGCTATCTCCAGATGGAGATTGCTTCCCACGGTGCAAAGAGCAAAAATGGACTCAATTGTTCTCTAGTCACTGGTGTCTTCCCTAATGATTCACCTTGGGGTATGATGGGTTTGACTTGTAACAGGTGATTTCCTGAGTTAGAGTTCACCTGTGGAGCCCCTCAGACAGGTTTGCAGGAAGTCAGGGTTAATGAGCTGGAAGAAGGTTGGTTGTATTTTGGTTTGAAATTTTTTTTTTTCCTTCTTTCTAATAAATGTGGAATGAAATACCTGCTTGACTCATTGAAGTCACAAATATACGCATGATAAGGCTAGTGAATTAGTTTTAAAACTACCTTTTTATTGTTTGTGCAATGCTATGATAATGAGCATAGCATACTATATTACTGTAGTATGCTGCCTCCTTTGTATAGACTTTGTTTCTGAACTCACCAGCATGCAGATCTGTCACAGGTGCGTGATGGCTGTTCTCCTTCCTGTTTGGCATCACTGCAGGTGGCAAGCCAGCCAGTAAATCTCCTGTAATTACAGAAACTTCCCTGTTGTTTGGAGAAGTGGTAAGAGAACACTTTTGCATCCAAATGCCAGCCTTATATAATTCTGCATTTAAATGTAAAGGTGTAAAATAGCTCTACTTTATCTAAATTGTGTATCTTGTTGCTTTCTCTGTGATCCACAGTCTTAAAATGGCATTAATACAATATTCAGCTTTGGCAGTGGATGAAGTACTATGCAGAGTAAGAATCAGTTTCACTATAGATAAAAAAGTTCTTGCTCCACAAGGGATTCTAGCATAAAGTCTCAATCGTTCAGGTAACACTGTCATTTTACTTCTTAGTTTATTAGCATCACTACCCATTAGTTAATTTGGCTTTATTTGAAGCCTATTTTATAGAGGGAAAATATTTGCTGTTGTAGATACCTCACAAGAGTGAGGCTATGAAGAGAAGTTACATATCAGGCTGCAGTCAGAAATGCTGGGATCTAGAGATTTTATATTTTCATCTGTAAATGAGCTACAGTTTCATTAAATCTATAGAAATACTCTAAAATAAAAACAAACAAAAAATCTGTGTTTACATTCTCCCTTTAACATCAGTACCGGACTGAATTTTAGCTTTTCATCAGATCCCTAAAACTGGGAAAAAAAAATCACAATAGAATTTTTTTACTTGCGGAATATCTCTATTAGCTTCAGAACAGTCTATTTTCTGGCACGTTTCAAACCAGGAGAATTTTTGTGTATATATCATTTGGATTGTCTGTTTACAGTATTACTGCTACTGCTTCATGTTATAAATTATTAGCCTAGATTTAGAGCATTTCCTAGAGGAAGTCTTAACAGCTTGTCTGACAACAATATAGGCCTCTAGGTATGCTTTCTTATACAATTAGGCTGGGTTCTGGGGCTTGTTTGTTCAGATTCGAAGTTTTAAATTATAATTAACTATCTTCGGTGATCTTAGCATGTTTTTATGAGCTAGAATCTAGCTTTAGCTATATAAAGTAGGCAAGAGTGAGCAGTCAATAGTTTTGCTTAGGGCATCGTAATGGCAAATATTTCAGAATCAACAAAGTTTAAATATAAAATCTGGAACAGTCCTACCAAGTGACAGCTAAAACAAATATTGAGACAGGTGTCCACTAAAGTGTCTAAACGTTTGGCATCAGCTGAAGTCAGATGTTATGTTTTGTTATGGCTGGTAACTTCTGTTTATATAACTGAAAGAGTATTTTCATAGAGAAATTGCAATTAATTGGGAATTCACCCAGAGTGTAATGCCAACATGTTACTGCAAGGAGTACTTTGCACAGTCACCTTTTCTGCTATTGTATCGTGCTGGACCTGTGAGTAGAATCTTAAGATTTTCCCCCAGGGTGTTGGCGCGTTTCCTCTTGCAGAAGCCTGCTGCAGCAGCACTGCATTTATGTGGCAATGGTTTCATGACTGGGCTTTGCGTGTTGTGAGTAGTTTTTAGTGAACACCTTTATTTGGGCCTGCTGAGTTTATGCGTTTTGTTTGTATTATAACTTAATGTTCATATTTATCAGGTAGAAAAACGTAACTGTTTCAGTGCTCGTTTACCATCTTCTTACAAGCAGTGCTTTAAGCCACATCTAACCGGGTGCTACAATGCTGCCAGATGAAATCTGCTTAGTGATTGCAACCCAGCTCTTCTCTTCCCTCTGCAATTTTATTATAACAGGTTTCAACAGCTCTAGATGGGTGAGTGTAGCTTCGGATTCCTTTGTGGCGGGAGCATCACGGCAGATTTTTGTTTAGAGATCAGTGGATCCATCTGCATTAGTTTCTTGGTGAGCCACCCCGTGGCTTCGCACAAAGCTGTGTATCCAGCCCTTCCCAGGTACGTATGTGGTGCTGTGCGTGCACCGTGGGCAGGCGTTGGCTGCTGAAGCTGAGCGCACCTGCTGCGCTGTGAAAACACCCTCGTTCCAGCTGCCAGTCAGTCTTGCTTGACAGCTAGCCAGACACTGTGTACCAAATCAAACCAATCTTCTCCTGGAAAGCCTGCCCTGAATTTTGAATACTTTGGTAATTGATCTGCTGTAGTAGCAATAAGGAAATTGTCCTCGCTGCTAATTGATATTATGAGTAGGGTGTACGCAGAGATACAACAGCTGTGAAATGAGTCTTTTTGCTTGGGATTGTAGGCTTCGTGTTAGGAGTTCTTAATCCAGTGAATAAACATGGAACAGAGAGGAAGGGAAAATTGTTTGCCCTTTTCTCAGGTACAAAATATTGAGAGAAAGAGAGTTTTCAAGTTGCCTGTCTTTTGTGAGTACATCGTGCTTTTTTTTGTTCTCTTTGAATGTGCAGCCTTCCCAGGGGAATGCTTTTACTCTGCAGCACTGTGGTATCTTCACTGGCCTTTGGTGCATTGTGAGGAAATCCCTCCAGTACAGGCATTGCTATCCTTATCTCTGTATATTTTGGAACGGTATATTTTGTCTTCTATTTTTTTAATGTTTGTTTTGTCAGATTGTTTCAGAAACTAAATCCTATAGTGAACACATCAGCTGTTGGCAATGATCTGATAGTGCTGTGAATATAAATATTGAGTTTAGCCCAGCAGTCATATTCTTTCTTGTGTTTGGAATCTAAACAGGTAGGGAATGCTTTCAAGTGAGACAAGTCTTCTGTTTTTTGAAAAGCTGTAATGATAGGTATTTTTGCCCTTTCTTTCATTGTGTTTTACTGGGATGTCTCATCAGAGATGCTGATCTCACTTTTAACAGTAAAAGAAATGCAGAGAAACTTCATTAATGGCCTACAGAAATACCTCCGTGTGAGGGCAGAATCACTTGAGTAGGATGTTTTCATATTACAGAATATATTGGTGCTGTGCTGCTTTCCAGCATGGCCAGCAGGTGGGGAAAGTGAAAAAGCTGCAGAGAGGCAACTCCAGCAGCAGCTGTGTATCCCCGAGTTCAGCGAGTCCTGGGGCTGCTTCTCCATGTGCCTTGCATTTCATTAGACATCGTAGGCAATTGGTTCTTGCATCCTTCTTCCAGGGTATCCCTGTATTTTTCCCTTGAAAAGATAACCTGCATTTACGTCTCTCTAGGATCTTCCTTCTGTATAAATCTAACTGCCTAAGTGAAGTAACTGAAGTATATTACAAGTAAGTGGTGTTATTTTGGTAATTGCCCTGATTAGATGAAAGAGACTAGATTATTTCAAGTCATTTCTTGGCAGGCTGAAATGCAAATTATTATTAAGCTGGTTATTTAAGTAATGTTGCACCTTTTGTTTTTTTTCCTCTGAAATGTTGCTTTCTTTTCTAAAAATGCCTGTGGTGGTCTAGGTCTTGTAGTGGATGGGAAAAGAAGGGCAGTTTTTGACCAACTCTCCTCTTCTGATAGGTTATAAGGTCCTGAATTGTCCTGATACTTCCTGATAAATAGAGAGAGCTGTCACAGTCTTTCCTTTTCAAAGGCTTCTTGGAATCTCTGTACCTGTAGTGGCCAAAACAACAAACCAGGAAAATGCTGCACAGTGGTACAAATTAGTGTCTCCTAGGAGTCCTTATGTGAAGAAGTGTCTTTATTGTACAGTTAAATGCCTTTGTGAACTCTTTCTTTTTTTCTTTCTCGCTCAGTCAGCTTTTGGACATAAAATGACCATTGCAATAGGAAAAGGTGTTTAAATATATTTTATGCCTTCAAAAGAGTAGTATAAAACTAAATGAGTAGCTAACTACTAAACCCAGTAAAAATAATAGACATGCCAGTTTGCTTACAGATGTTCAGCAAGAAAGGCTGATGAGCAAGATGCTGGCTGAGCACAGCCAAATTTACGTTGTTAAAGTCTGTCTCAGGCATGTAATTACTGGTAGCTCAACTTACTGCGTAAGAGAGCTTGTCATCTTTCTTGCTCTTTGCCACCAGATATTTAACATCAATTTGCATCTGACACAGAGCTTGCAGAGCTGATTTGTGTGGTGTCTCAGTCACTGAAACACTCCCTCTGTTTAAACATTGATGCTCTCCTCAGAAAATAGTTATTCTTTGGATTTATATAGGGAGTTCCTTCAGTTTGTACTACCATGGTTTTTTTCTTTCTTTGATGATAGTGTGTCATATTGTATTGCTACTAAGGCTTTGGAAAGGGTCATAAAGAGATTAGGAAGCATTAATGTGATGATGAGAGTGAAAGAAAATGGGTGATGTTGATGTTGGCTACCATAAGAATAGCCAACCAAGCAGTAGCAGTCACTCTCCTGGGCAACTGGAGAAGGATCTTCCATGAACAGCAATTTAGCAAAAGAGTGACTTCTGGGTAGAGAGATTCTAACTTTAATAATAATCATACAATGGTTAGGGTTGGAAGGGACCTTAAAGATCATCTAGTTCCAGCCCCCCTGCCATGGGCCGGGACACCTTGCACTAGACCGGGTTGCTCAAAGCCCCATCCACCCTGGCCTTGAACACTGCCAGGGATGGGACATCCACAACCTCTCTGGGAAACCAGTTCTAGTGCCTCACCACCCTCAGAGTAAAGAACTTCTTCCTTATATTTAAATTTACCCTCTTTCAGTTTAAAGCCATTACCCCTTGTCCTATCACTACATGCCCTTGAAAAAAGTTCCTCTCTGGCTTTCTTGTAGGTCCCCCTTATGTACTGGAAGGCTGCTACAAGGTCTCCCCAGAGCCCTTTCTCTAGGCTGAACAACCCCAACTCTCTCAGCCTGTCTTCATAGGAGAGGTTCTCCAGCCCTCTGATCATCTTCATGGCCCTCCTCTGGACTCACTCCAACAGGTCCATGTCCTTCTTCTGGTGGCCCCAGAGCTGAATGCAGTACTCCAGGTGGGGTCTCATGAGAGCAGAGTAGAGGGGGAGAATCACATCCCTTCACCTGCTGGTAACACTTTTGATGCAGCCCAGGATACGGTTGGCTTTCTGGGCTGCAAGTGCACATTGCTGGGTCATGTTGAGCTTCTCGTCAACCAACATCCCCAAGTCCTCTGCAGGGCTGCTTTCAATCTGCTCATCGCCCAGCCTATATTTGTTCTTGGGATTGCCCTGACCCACGTTTAGGACCTTGCACTTGGTCTCAGTGAACTTCATGAGGTTTGTGTGGGCCCACCTCTCAAGCCTGTCAAGGCTTGAGAGACATAAGAAGAAATGTACTAAGCCACTATAAATGGCACTTGATGGTCATGAAAAAAAGTTCCAGTGCTGACCTATCACATCACTGTCAACCTGGAGACAGGTTCATGCAGCCATAGTTCAGTGCATCATGGTTGGAATCTGCCCCTTGGTTATCACTTTGACCACAGGACAGAGGTACCTCTGCAGCTGGACAGGAAGCCCCACTGCTCCCATGCCTCATTTGTTTACAGACAGATTCTAGTGTTATGGAAAAAGGGAAAAATCACCTCTTTTCTCCTCTGGATCCAGAAGAGGACCCTTTATTAAGGCCCTACAAAGGGAATGAGCTATTTTCTGTTAACTTCTTTGAAATACAGGATCAAACCTCGATGTAGGTTCAGATTCCTTTGAACACCTTTGCTGCCATTACTTACCTATCACAGCACTCCACCTCTGCACTTCAGTAGATTATGGGCTTAATTTTGTAAAATCCAGAGATATTTTGTAATTTTGTCAACAGGCAATCAGCTTTGGCTGGAAATACTATTAAATGTGTGCACTTAATGATAAATGGCTTTTTATGTGTGTTTCCTCCAGAAATGTTGATTGTCAATGTTTAATCAGTGATGGAGCAGAGTCTGGCAGCTTCACACCATTTTGATGAATAGGAGACGTGTTTCTGATGAACAGGTTATGCCTCAGCTAGTTCTTTGAAGTACTTTCCTCTGTGGATCATTGTTAAACCTTCAGGTAGGGTCAGGGTAAGTTTGCTGCTCTTTGCACAGGAACTAATTTCTGCCAAACATTGTGACATTTTACAGACAGCAGTGTCTACATCTGTGGACAGTAAAACAGGGAATCAGCTGTACGTTCTTGGCAGAGAAACCTATAGGTTGTGTTTCTTCCTCCAAGTGGATGTTGAAGAGAAAGGGAGATAAAATAGATCTCTTGTGTGTAGGTGAGCACAACCAAAGGCTTTTAAAGAGGATGAAAAGCAGAATTGCACTTGTATTCCTTGGATCTTCCTGAAAGAAGTAATTACTGCCTGCATTGCACAGTGTATGTCCGCAGGAGTAGTTCTGGTTGCTGGCTGGCTGACACTGAAAATAGGCTGCACTTTTTGTTACTGAATATGTCAACCATTTCAGCATTTTCCCCTAACAAGTGGAAGGTTTGCAGGCAGAGATGAGATCTGTGTGTGCTCAGTTCTTTTTAAGACTTTTTTTAGCATAAGTCAAGCAGCTTTGAAAAATTCTCCTTTGACTCATTAACTGTCAAAAGCAAATGTAGATGGGAAGCATGAAACTGTTTCTTTCAGAAAAGAAGAATATAGCTGCAATATAGTCTTCCTTCATATGGAAGCATCCTTCACATGAATCCAGGCTTATATATAAGCAAGCACTGACACATTACATGTTTATAATAAGACAGGGCAATATATACAGAACAATTGGTTGCCTAAACTTGAAGTTCCATTTGAGATACTGTGGTCTCATCTCATCTCCTGGTTTCTCACCAGGTCTCCAGCTTCTGGCTTAAGGGAATATAGGGCCTCCATTAGGTCCTTTATCATATCTTGTGTGAATGTATCACCTGTCCTAGGATGTCTCAAATGGCAGAAGATACTTATGCTTTGACTAATGAATTAAGACCATGTAGATGAAAATAGCATGAAGTTTGTTCCTAGCTGGTTGAAAGACAACCTCTAGAGACACATTAAGTCTGAAGGATGCATTGAAAGTCCTTATGCTCAAGGTGCTAGTTTTAGAATCCTTATCTGTAATTTTTTATAGGATAAAGGTTATGCTTATTACACTTTCAGACTATGCTAAGGTAAGGACGAGCAAAAATGGGTGAATGATCAGTTAAATGGGCGCTTTTTCATGAGATGGTTAGAATTACTGTGTGTGTGAATTCTTCAGGTCAGAAGCAGGATTAATACATTTTTAGTACTAAAATGTATTATGTAGGTAGGTTTATAATACACAATGCAGTGGTATGTATATTATGAAAGAGAAAACTAAGTCTTAAAATCTTTGATTGTGAGCTTTGGTATAGTGAGTCCCAAGGTGGCTGTATAGCCAGCAATATTCCAGTGTTGTGCTACTTGTTACGTTACTTGAATGAAATTATTCTGATGCGGAACTGAGTTTGTAGCTAGAAAGGACAGTCCTTGGCTGGCAGGAGGCAGTTCCTGGAGGAAGAATGAGAGACACAATTATAATTCAAAATTATCTTGATTAATTGCATAAGTGATTTGAAATCAGTGAGATGAAATCCAGTAAGTTCAAGTGCTAAATACATGGGGAGAGATGTGTGTTTGTAGGCAGGGAGGGGGCATTATTAATACAACATGGGGAGTTACTGACTGGGTGATGATATTATAATGGATCACAAACTGAATAGGGATCAATGGTGTTTTCTGCAAAAGAGGGATAAATCTAATTCTGAGATTTATGAATGGGAAGATGATGCATAGGAAGCAGGAGGTGAGACCACAAGTGAAGTAGGTCTGGTTCTGTACACCATGACTTAAGAAAGATGTGCATATATTAAAAGAAGGCTGCAGGAGATCCATAAAAATTATTAGATATTTAAAGATCGAAGGGCATGATCTTCAGGTGATATAAATCAGTTCAGGCTCAATAACTCCCAGAGAGCTAAGCTGATTCACACCAGCTGAGGAACTGATTAAAAGAGTTATTTTTTAAATTTTCTTTCTAATCTAACCTTAACAGTGGCAATTTACATTAACTTCTCAGTGCCATCAGGTTTTCCCCAAGGCTTACAGGAAAGAATTATTTGAGTGTCATAATTTAACACTCTCTCTTTTCTTTCATTTTTATTTTAAACTGAGCTATAGATTTTTTTTTCAGTTTCTATTTTAGCATTATTTAAAAATGAACACAGTTAAAATGGAAAAAAAGGAAGTACCTTTTAAATACAAGGCACGATTAACCTCTGAACCCTACTGCCTCTTGATACCATTGCTGCCAGAAGCTTAACAGGATCAAAAAAGGGTACTAGATAATGAGAAAATCTTCTGACATATTAGAGAAGATTAAAATAAAGAAGTCTTTAGTAAAAAAAAAAAGGCAAAAAGCTACATGCTTCAGGACATAAGACAGCCTTTATGTATCTGAAGCGAGGAAGCTGGTTTCTCAAAGAGCATGTTGTCCTATAGTTGCCCTTAATGCACTTGTCTTTGAAACATCTCGTTACCCCTTGTCAGATGGAGGATACTGAAGCAGATGGACACAGCTTCTCAATGAGCCTGGCAATCATACTTTTTCCCAATTTGAATTCTGTGCAAAATCTGTGCTCCTGCAGCTAACCTCTTAGTGATGTGTAAAGGTGACTTGAAAGGGCTATTTAGAAAAACAGCAAAGGCAAGATTCTTTTTTTGTCTGTGTATTCATGTCTGTCTGCATATTTCTATCATATTCATCCTCACCACCATGTTGTTTCAACATCCCTTATGTACCTATGTTTTTAATTTTTATCGGAGGCTGGATCAGTGGGATGAAGAAGGGTTTCTCCAAGGGTTGATCTCAGAAAAGGTGACGGCAATAAAGAAAAGCAATGAAGGAAGAATGTAAAAGCATTGCTTGGGTACTTAGGGACAAAATTATAAAAGACAAAGCCCAGCTGCAGCTAAAATTAGCAGGGAACATTGAAGATGATAAGAATGGATTCCAAAAATGTGCTAGCTACCAAAGGAAGTTTAGGAAAAAAATGTGTCGGTGAACGAGAGCCTAGTGATAGACAATGAGGAGAAAACTGAAATTCTCAAGACCTTTTTTTCCTCACTGTTCATAGGCAAGCTTGCGCCCAGACTTCTGCATGTACTGCTGCAGTTTGGGAAGGAAATGGCAACCAACAGGGGGGAGCAACAGGTTAGAGACTACTCAGAAAGGCTGCTTTTCTTAAAATCTGTGGGGGTGGTTGGGATTCACCTGAGGGTGCTGGTGCAGTGACTATGAGGCTGCTGTCTGTCATTTATCAAAACTCACGACAGTCAGGGAAGCAAGACTGGGTACCGCCACCCTGCATTCATGATGGATGGCTTTCTTAGCAAGGTTTTGCACTAGTCTGCTTGTGTGGTTCTTCAGCTGAGCTGATTTAATACCATGATTAATTTTTCGTGGCTCTTTTCTTCCCCCAAGCCTACGTATTGCTCTTTGGATTTGTCAGTGACTCATTTCTAATAGCCTAACGCTGTTGGAGCTATATTCTAGTGACAAGATACGTGAGCTTTGGCTGATTTCTCCTAACACTGGGTACGTCTAGGAAATGTTATCTTTTGAAGGGAGAGACTGGATTTTCACCCTTACGGTGGTCCTCCTTAGACCCTTCCGTGGAATTAACAGATTACTGTAGCAATTGATAGCCCAAAATGGGATGCTGAGAAGAGATTTTACTCCTGCACTTTTTAACATGAAAGTCAAACATCAGATGTGGGGTGTTTCTGATGTAATCTGGACCTTATGGAAGCAAGAAGCAGTTAACTGAGTTGGATTAATTGGTTGAATTAATAGACCCTATGCATAATTTAAAAACTTCTTACAGCTTCTGTCACACTTACTTACCTGGAAAGCCTTTTCCAAGCCACTTGAATAACATCACAAAACCTTTTTGCAAATTCTTGCAACAATTTGAGAAATAGGTTCATGCTTCTAGGTTGTGTGAAAATCGTGTCTGACAAAATCCTGATTTTGGGAATTGCATCTTTTCCTGTGAGACTGAGCCAAAAGGACCTGGCCTGATATGTCTATTTCTGGCGTATACAGAGTAGAGGCTGTATGTCACTTATGCTGTGGTCTGACTGTTGTCTTTGCTTAACGCTCTTTGCAAATAAATGCCCCAAATCAGACAAAAGAATGGGCTGAGCTGAAGAAAGTGAACCTTCTGTTTCAATTTCAAGTGTTACTTTAAAGGTTTAAAAACTTTGTGAATGTCACAGTTTTTCTTTTCATCATCCTTAGCTCAATGGGAAAAGTCTTCAGATGGCAATGAGCTTCAAGCTGGATCCCTATTACTTTTGATTGCTTACTCATTAAGCTATAACAGATTGATAGAACTAAGGGCTGTAAAAGGTCTGTGACTTTCTTCCAAAGGTGTATTCTGTCTTGATTTGAAGGTCTCGGTGCTTAATCACTCTTGCAGTTGAAACTTAGTCTTGTTACCAGTTTGAATTTGTTCAACTTGACCTGTCTACCACTGCTTCTTGGTTTGCCTCTGCTTGATTACAAATCCTGCTCTGACTCAGCATCCTTGTAGGTCTCTTCTTGAGAAGGTAGGCAATACAAGCTTTTAATTCTTTCATGTTTGTGTCTCTTCAGTTTTGTGCCGTTGTTTGCCGAATGCAGATGCCAGAACTGGAAGCAGCATTTCCATTTCAGTGCTATCCATAAATGCACTGAAGTCAGATCTTACTTTCCCAGGTTCATATACTGAAGGAAAATACTAGCATTTCTTGTGTCTTCATAGCACTGAGACACTAATGATGAAATAACTCCATTTATCATGTTTGTCCATTTTAACTCTCTATTAATTTTAAGTTACTGCTTTGCCAATACACCCTCCATTCTGTAGGTATGATTTGCACATTTCTGTCTAGATTTTATGGAAGTGATTGTGATTTTATGGAAGAATGTGATTTTATGGAAGTATTTTGTGGGCTTAATTGTTTCAGATACTGCATTACTTCAGAACATTCTATGAAACTGTTCATCTTTTCTCTTTATCATTCCTCCTGGTTTTTTCAGCTGTAATTCTTTTTAAGATTGCATTAGCCTTATTTCAAAATCAGTTATGAAAATGTTATATATTCTGAAGTCCAGTGCCAACCCTGAGGAATCGTATTGAAATTACTTGGGTTCCATGGTATTTTCCCTTTCGTGACTATTTCTAGAGATTCGTGGGCCATTTTTTATTTCACTTAATGTGTGCTTTATTAATAATGTATAGTGTTAATTTTTAGATCAGATTTTCATATGCTTATGCATAAGTCAAATGCCTTATAAAAGTCTAAATATATCCTCACAGTTACCTTTTTTTACAGAAAATTGTGACCTCATCAAATAATTAAATAAGATTTGGTCAGTGAGATCTGCTTTCTGTTAAATCATCATCACTGGCTGTAATTATATTCCAGCACTTATTTTTTAATTGATAAACTGATACAGGATTTAATTGAGAATTTGCCCATGTTAGAGTAATTGGCTTGTAGTCATGCTGACTGTCCTACTTGCCTTTCTTGAAGGTATGTGAACCAATTAGTGATCTTCTGAATTTGTTAAAAATATACAGCAGAGGCAGATATCTTCTCAGGTAGGTGTAGCATGTCATTGACGTGTAAGAAAAATTTTGAACATGTGATCAAAATATTTTATCATTGAAAAAGGCTAATCTGGAGAAATTTTTGTCATATGAGACCTTTTTTTATTTTAATACTGTTTTCAATGGAAGAAAAAAAAAAAGAACCGAACTACTATTAGTTAATAGTTAATATGTTGCTTAATACCAGCTTAACCAAAGCATCTCCTCCTCTAAATGAAATCCTTTGTCTTGTGTAAATAAACAACATTACATATAGTTTACAGCAAATGACTGGTAAAAGCAAGATGATAAAACATGGAGCAAGAGCATGATATAATTATTGGTTTTGTCCATATTTTTGTGCCCCTTCAAAGTCAAATCAACCTGCATATAAATGAAATTTAGAGCATTTGTCCTTGATTCAAGGATAGACTGAGCATCTGGTAAGAGTGGCAACCTCAGTCTTTGTGTTGGCAGAAAATAAAACTGTATCTACTTTAACCAGAAAAGGACAGTGAAAATCAACAGCTTACAACTCAAAACTAAAGAGACAGCAGGGAGAAATTCAAATCAGAGCCCTTCTGAGGCATCGTCAGAGGCAGGTGAGAGGCAGTCTGGAACTGCAGGGGAATGGACAGTCCCCAGAGACGACCAGATTCGAGCTGCAGCTGTCCCTCAGGTGGAGGAGGAGTTATCCAAGCCAAGAGATTTGGTGCCTTATCAAGGAAAAAAGAGGACCAAAGGGAAATCCTTAAAAAACCCAATATACTAGAAAAGGCAAAGGAACAGCATGGCAGAAGCATGCATTGGCAAGATGAACCCAGAGCTCTTGCAAATCTGGGAAGGGAAAATGAAACTATGGGTAGAATATGAAGCCACAGGCTTCATTTGACGTTAACACAAATTAATTTGGCTAAAACTCTTGGTGGAGGCTTGCCATCAGGAAGAGGACCAACTGCGAGCAGGTCACCTGTGTCCACCAGAACAAGAAGAGAGCTCTGATGGTGGCGGGCTGTGTACTTTGAATGCCAGGGTATGGGCACGTGTATGAAGCTGTCATGCTTGCATCAAGAAATGGTGTTGTCCAAGACAGACAACTCTTAACAGCCTCACCCTAAGAAAAACCCATAGTAGAGAAAGAGGAATGGTCAAAGTCAGTGCTATGCAATACCACTGTACGTTTTACTTTATCTTCTGTGTTGCTATATGATCTCCAGAAACAGGCAGACATATTTCTGTATGCCAATAATTATGTTTGTTTTCTCATTAGTGATGCAGGACCAAAGTTTTTGAAGTATGTTGACAATTATCTTGTAAATTGAGGGGCTTATGAAGGGATTTGGCTGTCTAGATATCTTTAAAAATCTGTTCTTTCAGCTAAAATTTGTTGACATGGATAAGCCTGTTTCTGTTTACTTCAGCAAACTTTGAATTGGGCCCAAGTTCATCTACTTGATTATCTATTTTAGCGTGAAGGACTTTTTTTTTTTTAAGTCAAATTGCAAAAACAGTATTTTATTCTATTCAGTGCTCAAGGTAATTTGATGACAGATAACACCACTGTTTCAGAACTGACATGTACCTACTCCACCTTCAAAGAGAAGAATCTATGTCAACTCTGCAAAGTTGCTAGGACAACACAAGGGAACTTACGAATTTTTCTCCTGGAGGAGAAGCACTTTTCTTGCTGCTGCATTAATTACATTACTTTATATTTATCACAGTTCAGGAGAAAAGTGACAATTAAGCTATGACACTTCTCTGGAGAATTGCCATTTTATTTAGAAACAGCGTGAAGTTGGGGGCGCATAATCAGAATGAAATGGAGACCCTTGCCACACGGTGCTACCAGTTATACTTTAGAAAAAGAGATTTTTCCATCAGTGCTGAATTTAAGAATTAATGTAACTTTTGCTTTAGAAGTGATAGGAGAAGTTTTGGCAACCAAAGTTTGGTTTTAAATGGAGCGCAGGAATCAAAGTAAAGAATTACCTAAATTGTGTGCTTGTGCAGGGAAACAAAGGATAAGATCCTACTACTGTGGATACTAGAAAATGTTCTTTGAACTTCTTACTTTCCCCTTGTAAAGTCTCGGTTCATCAAAACTGTGGGAAATTCTTCAAGAACAACCTTTTCCCACTTGAAAAAATATACACCTTTTCATGATTTATCAAAATATCCTGTTTCACTTACTTGACTTCCAAAATCAGCTCCTTGATTTATTTTACTTTTTTTCAAAAGCATGATTCATTTCACCCCGGACATATTTATAATAATGTTTTGGATAGACCAAATATGAAATATTCTGAATGTCTCAAAAGAGGTGTCACGTGATTAGTTGGAGAAAACGTGTAAATTCTGAACTTTCTGCCCAATGCGGAAAAGAAGAAAAAATCCTAAGGGTGGGTAAACTCACTTCTCGAACAACCTTGCCCCTCTAAGACTATAGGCAGTCCTGTCTGAGCTGAGGAGTCATGCTATCTGATTGCTGAACATCATCCCTAAGGTACACACAGGTGGTGCTCTGTAATACACTTAATGGAAGGTTATATATGCACCTGCTTACTCTCTTTCTGGAGCAGCGTGGCAGGGAGGCAATCTTCAGAACTGTTGTGACAGGAGGGGGGTACCTTAATTTATTGCTAGGCTAGGCTGGCAGATAACTCCCTCTTCACAGGGAACAAGGAGAAAGCGGGGAAGGATGTGCATTTAGATGCTTCCAGAGCTAATCTTCTAAAACTTGAAGCATTAAAGCAATTAAACTCACTTCTATCCTGTTTGATCATAATTGAAATAGCTGTGAAAATAATTAAAAGTAGCATTTTTTAACCTGAAGCATTGATAATCCAGTACTTAAAAAAAGAAAAGACATCAAGCAGAGGACATGAGCAGCAGTATCAGAGTCTGAACAAGCTATTTTTTCTCAGAACCTTGCTCTGTAGCACTGAATATGTTGTAAGGGCTATCATGGTATCCATGTGCACTATTACTTTTTGAATGTTTGATCTTATTTAACTGCCATCATATGATATTGCATCTAGAATTGCTTCAGTGCTAATTGTGTAGAGGGAGATGATCGGATGTCACAAATATCTAAAAAGGTCAAATACATGCACGATCCATGAAGATCAGTACAGCTTTGTGAACAGATTCAAGTTTACGTTTTTGGGCTATTTCATCACAAAATGAGCCCAGTTACTATATTATGTTTACCCAGTTAACAACAGGAGAGAAAAATCAGCACTATGCAAATATACTTCTGCAACTAGGGTAGGCCTATGGAAAAGAAGTAAAATAATCTTTGTCTCGACTTTGAAACAAAATTGATTTTGTTTCCTTATGTCTTCAACTTGCATTATGAAGTCAGATGACAACACAAATTATACATGAATAATAAACTTCATGAATCAGAAATCTAAAATAATATTTTGCGGTCGCATGTAAAGTTTCATACAGACTTTTGAAACTAGTTTTGTTTTGTGCTCTTAGTTTTGCCTTACCATTTTATGATACAAGACAAAGGCCCTTCAAAGTCTACTTCAAAATAAAGATTTGCACTGCTTAGTTTGGCATCTGAGATTCATATGTGCTTTCAATATTTACAAAGTTTCTGGCCTTAAATTCTTTGAACATATGTGCTGATAAAATTAATGTTTTACTCATTAGAAGCTTTGGATATTCTTATGTCATGAAATCATTTCAACAGATGGTTAATGTATGACCCCAGAATTTCAGTGTACGTCAGCAAAGATGTGGTAGATAAGGTTTATCCTTGGCTTAAACCCACAGAGTCAGATCTTGCCAGGTAAGAAATGGGCCTGTGTAATCTACCTGATTGTGGTGTTCTTATCAACAATTTATGTCCAGTATTCCTGTGCAATGCCACAAATAATTTTGGTCGGTGATATATTGCAAATAGGTTCATTGTTTTCACTGAAAGGTATTACTTTATGTGTTCCTCTTCAAAGACATGTTCTTTTGCATTTTTTACAAATAAAAAGGAAATCTGCCACATTAATGATATTTGCAGATATCATGAAATTTGAAAGAGTTTTGCAAGAGATGGAGAAATAAGTCAAACAGGAAAATGAGAGCAATTCAGAATACCTGCAGAAGATAGGAAAGAGTTGATTCCATATGGTTGAATGCAAGAGGAAAAATAAATAGTCCAAACAACGCAAAAGTCAGTGGTAGGGAGAAATTTTACACTAAACACTGATTGGCGAAGTAACAAGTTTAGTTATTTTGTGATTAGATTTCTATAATGATTTTCATATTAGTACTCATGCAGCTCCAAAACAGTAGAGAGCATAATACATTGTGTTATAACACCATTGCATTATTTTACAGATTTTATAGCTGAGAAGCTGGCATACATGTAGATGTATTCTTCAGAGAGCAGAGCATTCTCAAGAGAAGCAATTTTCTGGCTTAAACCAGACAAGCTGTTCCAAGAGGTATTCATCAAGTGAAGCCATGGTGCTTCTTCCAGACTGAAGCACATAAAGGTCCTCTCCAGCAAATCAGGAGAAGAATTCATGTTACTTTAGTCCTGATATGAATTTTAACCATAAAACTGTTCAGCCTCTCTAAAAAAATGGAGTGGACAGTGAATTATAGGAAGAAAGATCTTTTTATATGCGTCCAGTAGTAAGACATGAGGATATTTAACCTTGGAGTATAAGACGACTTTTGGGGACCAGAAAAAATCTGTTTTCAATTCTGGACATCACAATAGCAAAAATAGGCAGACTGTTTTTCAGTAACTGAAGGAAAAAGTCAGAAATTAGCAGAAGAGATGAAAAATAATTGTGCTAAGAAGATTTTGTGATACTTAGCACCTAAATTAAAGGTACAGTTTTCAAAATTGCTAAACACCCAACATCTGTTCATAAGCCTAATGTAATGGTAGTTTATATGTGTCTAATAACACTGCATCACTATCATTATTCAGTTTCAGTAAAAGGATTGCCATGGACTTCGAGGTAGCCAAGATTTCACTGCATAGTTAGCAGGAAAAGGCATTTACCCAAGGGGGAGGCACCAGCTTTCTGGCTACAGCACTTTTTGGGTACATGGGTGACCTGACCTGGTATGCCCAGTTTGGAGCAGCAACTTGAACCAAAATCTGCTTTGTTCAGGAAGTGGGGTGACTGAGTCATCTCTCTACAGGTACTCTTTCTCTCAGTCTTTCTTCTTGGAGTTTTTCTACTTTGTATTAAAAATGTACGGTTACTTTTCATTGTGTTTTACCTCTGAGGAGTTAGAAAGGAAATCATCTGCAGTTCTTTTTTCCCCCACAAAAACTAAATTTGATTTGCTCTATTTTAGATCTACTTGTAAGAAGGCTCGCAAAAGAGAGTTTAAAACTTTTCTTAAAAAAAAAAAAGCCTCACTGCTCATAAATTTTCATTCCAACTTTCATCTTCTTGCTGGGACCATTTTGTCACTGCAGAGGAAAGGAACTACTACTACACCTGACCTGCTGTGCCCTCCCTTTCTCCCTCCCCTTTCCCTGCAGTGTTTACATTAGATGAGATGAACAAGGGCATTGAGCTGAACTTCGGCTTGTGGTTTAGGACTAGACTATCAGAAGGAATGCCTCACAGTGATATGCAGAACAACTTGTGAAACAAGAGCAGCTTTGTGCCCTCAAGCGCTACTCAGGAGCACAAATTGCACTATCTTAAAAATAGCCCAGAGCTGCCCCGTAGCATATCTCCCTTCCTCAGAGACTGGTCCCTCACCTTTGGAAACCTCCCTCAGGAGGGAGAGTCCTGGGCAATGCTTCTGCAAGCACTGCTAACATTTTGCAAGGAGGGTGATTATTGTCTGTTTACTTTTTCAGTTAGTATTTCAAAATCTTTTGTTGCTTTAAAAAAAGGCAAAGAAACAGGATAAAAAATTTCCCCAGATGGCAACCTCACAGATGAGGAGGTGCTGCCTTTTCTCACTTTGTGATTTGTTGAAAGGTTCCTACTCTTTTGCTGCTTTAATTTCATCTTGTTGGCATGTTCTCAGTGAACCTGTCTTCCCCATATGTGTATATTCTTTTTTCTAAACCAAGGTAACACCACTAGCAAATGTCCCTGGATGCAAAGGGCTCATTTCTTTTTCTGTCGTGATCAATAGTACTTGTTTTATCTATCAAAAATATTTTTATGTGCAGTCCTTCAAAAGGCCAACATAAAAGCATCATGTTATTTGACTGCTTTCTTCTTGTGCATAGTCACTCATCAAGGACTTTTCCTTGCATCTAGGGCAAATGGTAAGTGTAGTTCACATCTCTTGTCTTTTTAAGACTTCAAGATAACATGTGTTCCAAGATTCCCGAGATGAATTTTTCACCTGTTTTTGTGCATAACTGGGCTATTGCCGGATGATGGGTATGCGTCACAGTGTATGGTCTGCTTGTTTATATGAATAAAGGGAAAAAGAATTGAAGTTTATCCCATTGTACATAGAGTGAAGGAAGACACAGAGAAAGTAAAGACTGTTTTGCCACAGATACTTATCTTTTGCAGCGCTGAACTTCTAGATCGCCTGTTGCCTGGTAAAGAGGGTGTGGCACAGTGTAAAATTCCCAAAGAAAGACAGGCTGGCTATGCCTATTCTAGTGAACAAGTGTGCCAGGGCCTGGGCTGTGGCTTTGATGGCAAATGACATGGCAGTTTTCATCTGGCTTTTTTCCCTCCCCACAGTGGCCTCATCTGTTTCCCAGCCTGGACATTGTCTGGGAGATCAGTAGTTAGCATAAGACAAAGCTGTACTAGAGGAGCCAACAATTTAGCAATATGGGCAATCATGGCAACCTTGGTCTGTCTTTAAATTGTATTTTATTATTGTAGGTGTAGCCTCAAAACCAACTGAATTATCTTAGAGCAGATGGAGTGCTGTTTAAAAGCACTTAAGACAACTGGGCAGAAACCAATAGATTCATTCACGTTTTGGCTTGGCCAAAGTTCTGGTTAAGTTCTCCTGGTTAAGTCTTGTTTTTCCTTCTGTAAAAACTAAAGGTCTCTTAGAATAGCTATTAACCCTCCACTTGGAGAACTTCCCAGAAGTATAGTAAGGCTGGGTCCAGCTTCTTCCTGGACTGACTGATTCGAAAGAAGGATTTGAACCCACATCTGCTTCCACTTTGGAGGAAGGAGATGAAGAGTTCTTTGTCTGAAGGTCATGTTTTAGAGCTATTCTACTTTGTATTAAACAGTTACCCACTGAGCCACAGAAGGCGAGAGAATAAGAAAACAGCCAGATATGTTCATCATGTATTTGGAAACAGAGTGGTGAGCCTACTTAGTTGGATCTGCAGCTGAGACACGATGACTGATCCTGTGTATGTTTGTTGTCATTTGCAATACATAGCAAATCAATTATAAAGCTGATTTATGTTCCTCCTTCTGCTGAAGTATGTTCCTAAAAGTTGTGAATTTGACAGCTTACAATTAGGTGATTGTGTAACTGATTGTCAACATGAATGTTTTTCTCTTCTTCAATAGAAATGGATGTGGTAAATGGAACCATTACTGAAGCTGTGTCCTCATTTATACTGATGACTTGTGATTTAGACTTTATTTTGCTGGGTCACTGTGCACATTTGTCTAAAATCTCATCCAGAGAAATATATAAGTATGTTATTATATATAAATAATCACAGAATAGATTTTCTGACCTCACTTCAGACCTCTGCACATTAACCAACACTTCTAAGGAGATTCTGTCTTCGATTTCATTTAAACAGCTTTTGTAGATGTTTAGTGTAGAGAAAATAAAGAAGTTGAGAGATGTATTTTCTTTTTTTCTCATTAATTCTGTTAGACACATAAAGACTGTAGAGTAGTTAACATATTGATTAAGAGTAAATACAAATTAACCTCATAATTTCTTAAGTGAAAGCTTGGGGAATAAAAACTTGATTATAGTGCTAGAAAAATGTTCCGCTTTCTGTGGATGTAAGTTTTATGGTCAAGGAATGGGAGTGAGAAGGAGGGTTATACATCAAACACTGACATTCTCTTTCATCTAACAGGTTTCATCTTTTTAGCTTTCAACATCAAGAGCTAAAGACAGACCCTAATGACTGCGATTAAGATATGCCCTCTTACATCAGGGCTGAAAGTTGTGCCTGGTTATTTGAAGGGGAATAATAAAAACCACATAACTGTATTTTACTTGGCTAGAGTTCTCCTTACATTAATGCACATACTGCAGAAAAGTTATGGGGTAATGAATTTTTATATGAGGGCTTTTAAACATAAAATGAGTGTAAATTACTGAAAATTTATGGGTCATTATTCAACTACCGTAGTATTATTCTGGCCAGATCAAACATTTGGCTAGTGGACTAGGACTTAAATTTATTTTTTTTAGAGGATAAAAGAAATCAATAAGAAATAGTGTTGTTCTCAGGGCTTTAGTCAGCATGACCTATGTCTGTTGTAGATTCTTCTGTTCAGCTCTAAAAGAATCATGGGGCTAGGTTCTAAGCCTACAGAAAATCTGTTTGCTTCAGTGGAATAAAGAAGCAGCAGTAATTATTTTTACCAGTGTATTCAAGCACCTCTTGTTAATTAAAATGAGACTTAAAGGGGCCTATACCTGGAAAATTAGGCCATAATGTCTAGTCTCTAAATATTTCAATATTTAAAACATTTCACTCACAGCTGCAGTTAGGATGGGATTCACTTGGGAAAAAAATGCTCAGCTTTGCTCATTGGTGATTTCCAGGATCTTTCCAAGATGTAAATCTGAGAACATAACAGTGTTAATAAGTAGATATTTTGATTTGAATTTAAGAGGGACAAACTGAGTATCAGACTAAAGAACTGTCTAGCTCAGACTGTGGTCCTAATGGATGCTTGGGGAAGGAGAGCAGTAAACAAAGCAGGTATTTCCCTATTCTGTCTTGCATCTTGCACACATCCTAATCTGTCCCAAAGCCATGGATTTCTAACAGTTAATAGGTGTATTCACTAACTGTAGTGGATACGGAGCTTATGGAGATTACAGACCCCTTTATGTGGATTTAAAGCAAAAAACATCACAGTTTTCATTTCCATTTCTCTTCCTTCAAGGAAAGATACTGTATTTTCTGTTCTTGCTTCACTGTCAGCGCCCGCCACCTTCCTCACTAGATATGCAGGTGAAGTGATGGGAATGGCTTTGGCTTAGGTGTTCCTGCTTCCTTCTGCTAGGAAGAAGTTCACTGAATCACGTCCCAGATCAGGGTGAATTTGGATATTGCCCATTACAGACAGATGCGCGAAGCATTATCGTAATACGTACTTCTGTCTGTGGTGGTGATGAGATGGTGGGACTATGACAGTGATTATTCTGGGACTGCGTGTTGTGATTTAACCCCAGCTGGCAACTAAACCCCACACAGCCGCTCACTCACTTCCCCCTGGTGGGATGTGGTAGAGAAGCAGAAGAGTAAAAGTGAGAAAACTTGTGGGCTGAGATAAAGACAATTTAGTAGGTAAAGCAAAACAAAGAATTCATTCCCCACTTCCCATGGGCAGGCAGGTGTTCAGCCATCTCCAGGAAAGCAGGGCTCCATCACACATAACGGTGACTTGGGAAGACAAACACCATCACTCTGAACATCCCCCCATTCCTCCTTCTTCCCCCAGCTTTATATACCAAGCATGACATCATATGGTATGGAATATTATGGAATATCCCTTTGGTCAGTTGGGGTCAGCTGTCCCAGCTGTGTCCCCTCCTAACTCCTTGTGCTTCCCCAGCCTCCTCGCTGGTGGGGAGGTGTGAGGAGCAGCAAAGTCCTTGACTCTGTATAGGCACTTCTCAGCGATAATGAAAACATCCCTGTATTATCAATCAACACTGTTTCCAGCACAAATCCAAAACATAGCCCCATACTAGCTACTATGAAGAAAACTAACTCTATCCCAGCCAAAACCAGAACATTCTCCACCCCTTATTCCATACCATTTACATCATGCTCAGGTCTCACACTATCGAATACATTCTCATTACTCACCAGCACCCTTCCCATCCTTCGATATAATACACAGATATCATTCCCTTTATCTATGGACCACCCCTGTAAAATGTCTGTAAAGTGTCCATAACTGTCCACAGATGTCCCCAAAATGTCCACTGAGTTCATTTACTCCATGACTTTGGGCTCCATCTGTTACAGTGGTCACTCAGGACAGGAGAGGTGGTGTGTTGCGGGGGATTATTGGCCACCAAAACCAGCTCAGGTTGGGTCACTGCTGCACTTGCACTGCTTCTGGTAAGGCATGTCCTCCATTGGTTCAAGCGGTTCCTGTTATAGAAATTCCGGTAACATGCAGCTCAAATCCCAGGTTACAATTTAAAGGTATTTCCATTGCAATCTCCACTCCCGGTCCCTTTGGACCAGACCGTAGGGTTTAATTGCAGTGAACTCCTCCCCTTGCCCCTGCTCCAGCTTGGACTTATCCACGGACTGCAGTCCCTTAGGGTTGTACCTGCTCCACGTGGAGCCTTACCCATGTCTCTCCAGGGGTATACTTGCTGTAGCATAGACTTATCCACAGCCACAGTCGCTTTGAGGAGCGTCTGTTCCAGCGTGGCCTTATCCACGGGCCACAATGCCTTCAGAGATATACCTGCTCCAGTGTGGCCTTACCCACAACCACAGTCCCTTCAGAAGTAAACCTGCTCCAACATGTCCTTCCCCGTGGCTGCAGTCCCTCTAGGGGTGTACCTGCTCTGTCTTGGGCTTATCCGTGGCCGCCTGCTTTGAGGTGCTCCAGCGTGACCTCATGCACAGCAGAGCACCCTTGTATCCTAAGTGCTGAGGTGTGATGGAAAGAAAACTTGAGAGGGAATGTGTGTTGCTGGTTGTGTAAATTGGCAATTCCGAGGCCACAGAAAATGAAATTATCTATGGTATGGCACTTGGAGTCTTAAACTCTAGGGTACAGCTTGTGCCTATCCACTCTGGAACCTATCATGTACCACAGAGAATCAGCAAAGTGAACATGCTTGAGTTCATGCAGCCACATAAATCTCTGCCCTCATAGACAAAACTGCAGTCCTGCAGTCCAAGCTGATGCCATATATCTAAAATAAGGGAAGGTGCTCTTCCTGTCCTAGTTCTTTGCATGATACACTTCAGTGAAGTTAAATACAGCTCCATAGCCAAATAAAATAAATTTTTGGCAAGCAGGAATAAGGATGTATGGAGAGAAAAAATATTTTTATTTGTCTACTCAAGTTGCATATAAACTCTTCTGCAAATTGAATTTGCTTAAATGTCAAAGCCAATTCATATGGGATCAGGAGCTCTACGTTTTGAAGGAAGTTCAAGTCAGGATAAGCCTACTTTCCAAATGTTGTTACAATCCTAATACAAAGGTTCAAGCTGATTCCCCTTCTCCTGGACTCATGCTGGCTTGACTGGATGCGACCTGGTGACGGCTCTCTAAATACTCCCAGACAGTCTTTCCTAGCAGGGGAGCACTTTGAAAATGTCACAGATAGTCATAATATTTGAAATCGCTGGCACTATTAAGCATGTGGTGTTTATTAAGGAACATTAAAGAACACCAATAAATGGCCTCTGTGCAGTTTGAGGCCTGGCTGTACCAGAGACAAAATATTTAGCACAACATCAAGAGATTTTAATGAGTGAATGTATCCTAGAAGTAAACATGCCTTTATGCAAATAATTTGTTGGTCAGTTATGAACCGGCGCTAGCCTTAGGTCTGTTCGCTGTTGGAGCTCAGTGGCTTTCAGCGCCGCTTTGCTTTTTCCTCCCCCCCTCAGACGCTAATCCAAACTGTTTTGCCGAAGTCTGCCAGAGTAGCCCTCGTCTCTGTGCTTGTAAAAGGCTTTTTGTGCATCTCTTCTGCTGGATTCCTCCCCAGACGCTAACGCAATGAAAATATTGTTAGTGCCGTGTTGCGTAACAGCGGCTCTCAAAGCGCGTCCCGTGGCGCACGTGGCAGAGCTCAGCGCCGAGCTGGCTGCCCGGGTGGTGCTGGCTCCTTCTCCGTCCTGCTCACTGCTGAGATGCTGAATAGCAGCTTAGAGTATGTTGCTAAGAGTAGTTTTCTATTGCTTCACCAGAACCTAATGAAAATGGGTAACCGGGTTCATTAAACTGGACAGCGGTGCTAGGGATGCACCAAGCTTAATTGTTGTTTATAATGATTAACATATGAGCTCGCTCACCTAAATTCCCTCTGTAATGAACGGGGAGCAGTAAACACTTTACAGTGGGGTTTCTGCAATCTGATTTAGCTGTCTGCGATGGGATGAAGGGAAACACATGCCAGAAGTGCCTGTTTTTCTCCAGTAACGCTAAATGCAGCATGTGGTGCGTGGCTCAGGTGTAGCTGTCCATATCACAGGGGATACCAGCCCCCGTCTCTACAGTCTCTTTGGAGAAACAACTAATATATATTTCTTCCCTACAGGTACTCTTCAGGAATAGGAAAGGAAGCTAAAAATCACTTATGACAAAAGCGAGTGAAGTTCTCGTGCAATGAAAATGCTTGCAAAGCCTTGCTGTAGAGTGTCCTCTGCAAACACTAATACCTAGAGTACATCAATTCAGGTTAAGTTGTGTAAACAAAAAGACTGAGTCTAACAAAAAAATTAGTCATAGCACTGTTTTGTTTCTTGGTGTCGATGCTATAAAAGTTACAGCAGCTTTAGAATCCAGGCACTGTTTTCATTAAAATACAGTTTCAAACCCACTGGTGCATCATTTATTCCTACACAGAGTAAGCATTTCATTGTGAGACAGTGTAGAAAAAGGATTGCTAGTTTTTGCAAGTTAAAGGAAGCTACCCAGTAATGTGATCTGTGGCTAGACCACAATTCATTCTGGACTCGGAGGTAATACTGGGATCCATTTTCAGGAGATATCTGTATTTTTCCATGCAGCAGGAAACATGGCTTTTTGAATGTCCGTTTTCCTTAAAGCAACACACAATACATTAAGGAACTATCAAGCTTGAGAGAAGTGCTTCTTTTTTTCTTTTCACTAGCATAAATATTTGCAGAAGGTTTTGTTCCCGGTTCCCTGATCAAGGAGTCAATGTTTAAAGTCTGAAAATCCTACAAAGAAACGTCTCAAAGGAATATAATACAGGCATTATGCCCTTACTGATTATTATTATCACCATGTGATTTTTTTCTATTAAAATCTGAAAACAAGCTAGTTTGTTACACAGACTGTTTCTAATGCATAGTTTTCTTGGCATTTTATATGTATGTGTGTGAATATATATATCTGTAGGTGTAGGTAGTTTACTTGGAAATGCACCGTAATTGAGTTATTCTTAACTTCCCGGTATCTACCTGGCTGACTTTCAAGCAATCACAGCACAATCCATCATAAGAATTCTTGATTTATATCCTGATTATAGGATCTATGCCATTTAAATGCATTTGCTGTATGCAGTATATATACAGATGTATGCATATTATGTATACAGAGATATGTGTTAAACAAATGTGCACTATTTAAATACATTTGTCTATTTTCTCAGCTTGCGATGTTTTTGCATACTGGTCCAGGTTTCTATAAGCAGCTTTTCAAGGGGAAATCTTGAGCAGCCAAATGAAATGGATGAAACGAACCTGATCTTAGCTTTTTATTTGTGCTAAGCAGAGGCCAAGGTATTTGCTGTGTTGCCTGGTCAGGTGTCTTTTTAAGCAGCCTAAGGATTGACCAGCGTTAGACTATAATAGCTGTCTAGGAACAAAGTCAAGTTATTAACAGAAGCCCATTATCTGCTGCACCAGAAGTAAAGCTATTCGGAAAGCTCTTGCATTTCAGCAGCGGGGCTGTTCTGCTGCAGGCGCTGTGAGGTTTGTGAGTAGGCTGCTCACACTGAGCAGGGAGCCCCTCACCCTCTTAGGGTTTTGCTAAGGCGTGGAGAAACCAATATGGATATTGAAATTAAAGAGTAGTCCTCTTTTCCCTCCCACCCACCCTGGCAAGAAAACAACATGAAACACAGAAAGTTTGAACATATTGCGCTCTGCACCTCTTACAGTCAGTTGACACAAGCACAAAGTTGCTGTAAAATTCTTTCTTCTGCAGCAGGAGGGTTTGGCACGTGTTTGCTCTGTTTCACCGGCGTGTGATGTGGGGCCATGAACCATCGGGGCCAAAAATGTGCTCGGGCAGCGTGAACCACCTACTGCCTCACATAGTAGGGAGCACTCTATACAGACAGAAACTAGGAACACCATATCCATGCTTTTAAAGCAGTCTGAACAGAAGAAAACCAGTTGAAAATACCATCTTTTATCAGCTGCAGGCTGTTGTCATGAGTGACAAAAGCAAATACGCCTAGCTGCCTTGTCTGGCTGGTAGCGAACAACACCACTGCCTGACAGAAGCATTAAGAATTGCTGTTTCCCTCAGCATGGGAAGGATGTGGCTGCTATTGATGTGAACTGGTACCCGCAGCCTGAATTGAAGAACCTGAGGAGTTCCTGCAAGTTACATGCAGTGCTGGCAGGAAATCAGAGCCGGGATGTATTACAGCTATAGAGAAAATGAAAATTTTGCACATATAGGGAGAAAACCTGTTCAGCTGCCTTCAAAAATGCACTGAAGAGGTGAGATTGAAGCAGTTATCTACTGTGCTGATGGAGGGAGCCCTGGCTTGCCATTTAATTTTCATCTTTTCAGTCGTATAGCACTGAGAAATGTAAGCTGACAGCACAATACAGAGAGTTCTCAGAGGCTTAATGTGTTAGTGTCAAATGAAACAAAACCTGAGATTAGCTTTTTAAAGGATTTTGTCTGCTACAGATAAGAACTGAAAGGCTTTTATAGATCAGCTCTGTTGAATATGACTTTGGGGAAAGAAAGGGGGAGATGAGCATCAAGGAGGAATAGTGATGGAGCAATCAAATGGATTAATGGATGGTAGCCATAAAATGGCTTATTTGCCTACATAACTAGTACCTGCTTGGGTTATGGAAACTCAAGGTAATTGACTGAGGCTGCAGATCATGCCTTACCCCGAAAAGGGTAAAAAATTGATTTCTAGGGCCTAGAAAAACTTGCAATTGTGATAATAATTACTAAATTCTAGGTGTGCTGGTCCTTTGTTTCCATTTTTTGAGCTGCTTTGCTTAATAGTATATAACTAAATATTCATTTAGCCGGAAAAAGTATTTTGTGATATAGAAAAAAACCTGCAGATGGAGTGAAGAGAGGGAACAAGGGTTGACTGACTGCACCTATAAAGTAAAACAGTTTCTGTAAGAAAGCTTGGGAAGAAACCCATGCGGAGTGGCCGGGTGGCTGGCGTTGCATCCATGAGCACAGGAGGCGGCAGCTCTGCTTCACGCTGGGTTGGAGGTCTTGGTTGTTGCCAGTAACCTTCAGCTGCATGCTGCTGGTGCCTGAGGTCTCTTGCCCAAGATATTTGTGGATATTTGCTGCCTTTTAACCTTAATGAAAAAGAAGAACGTTGTTTGAATGGCAGTTAGTTTTGAGTGAGCCCATCACACAATCGGCTTGGCTGGCAGAGGTGAGCAGGCAGCTTCCTCAAGCGGCAGGGCAGCGCCGAGCACCCCGAGGCACGAACCTCCATCCAGCAACGCTGGAGGTAGGAGAAAACTCATTTCTACCACCTGTCAGTGAGGGCTGTGCTGTGAATCAATGCAGAACCTCGGAAGAGCAGGGAAAAAGTTTGTCTGTTCAGACCTGAGATGGGTGTTCACGTCATAGGACTGTTCCTGAGCCATGCTAGAGCAAAGGAAATGTCTCTTGGTACCACCATCCTTGTTTAAATTGGCATTTATGTTTCAGTAGGGAGCTTGGCTTTTGACAAGGAGGCTTCTTTCAAGCCAAAACTGTTTTGTTAGAAAATCCCCAGGCAGCGATAGTAAGGACGGCGCATATCGAATCGCTTACTATGGGTATCTTCTGTACCATGGCATAGCAATCTTCTGAGGAACAGCTGGTGGTGTCACCAAGGCGTGTGTGCCCTGGCACGGGCTTAACAAGTCACCCTGTGGGGAAACTGCGATTTCATAAAGGTTTCTGCATCTTGGTGCCCGATTATACGCAGCGCAAGCCTGTGCTGAGCAGATGGCTTTCCAGACGTCCTTGAATTGAAGCTATCTTTCTGGAGGGTGGACTCTTCAATAGTATTTATATGGTTTAAGAAGCCACCAGGGAAAGTGTTTTCAATTAAACTATTGCTTCTAAAGTACCTATGTGCTTCCAAAAATGCCAGCTGCACTGGAGAGCCACACCAAAGTCCATTTCTCTGGCTAATTGCAGATAAGTAGGGGATGCTTACACCTAAGCGTGGGAGAACAATTTCATTTCACTTTGGTATTGCTTCATTTTTCATAGTTCTTCTGGTAAAATTGGGATATTTTGTAGAGGTTGCTATCTGGCTTAAGTAGTTAACAGATGATGCCATTTACAAAATTCATAAAAGCTTAACCTGGGAAAATACCACAATGAATAAAAATTACCTTTATTGCATTTAATTTTCATTTGCTATTTACTTTTCTTTCTTTAACCTTTATTTATCCTGAAGTCCAGAGCTTCATAGCTAGTTTACACTTAATTAAATACTTAAGTGGAAGTCAGTATGAGGGTGTCTCTCAAACCTAGTTCTTACATAACTTTGTTAACTGTCAAACAAGATAAAACCTTTTAATAGGACACCATAATTTAGCAGATAACATGAGGGAGCAAAGCTACCACACGCAACTTGCTTGTTCTTCTGAGTACTTGCATGTGATACCTTCTGAGCACCTGATTTCTGAGGGTTTGTCTGCAGCAGACCCCAGCCTCGACTGGCACTTAATGCTGGTTTCATTAAAAAGCATTTAGTCCTTCTGTGAACACTTAAATTCAGAATTCAAGTGGCCTTTGGTCAGCTTACCATGTATATTAATTATGCTAAATTGAACTAACATTTTAATCCCAATTAAAATACAGAGATTCTGCCACAGGAGTTTAATGTGTCATAGCTTTCCTGCCACAGATACGCACTGTAGCCAGCATATGGACAGATGCACTAATCACTGCTAGGTGAGTAAGACTGAATTTGCAAAGCAGTACTAACTAGAGGTAAATGCCTGTGTGCGCACCCTAAAGATTAAACAGCGGATCACAGAGGTAAATTATCTTCCATTTTCTGGGTGGCAGGAGGATGCATGAACACAGCTGCAAGGGTTGTTAAAGTTAAGCTCGGAATTCACAGCCTCTCCCCCCTTGTACCTCGCCTGGGTGTTGATAGCCTTTGCTAATTTAGACTGACTTTCTTTACTGGTCCCAAACAGATGAGCTTTCAATCTTATCACTCTCATTGTCTGTTCATTTGTTTCTTTTCTTCGTAGGAAAATGTTATTTCCAATACCTTGTGTTGGTTATTTCCCCTAACAAGCAACTGTCAATCAGATACTAGTTGAAAGGGACAAGCTGTCCCAGGAAAACACAGCTCCCCTTGAATTCCTGCGTTCAGCCCTCTGTCGGTGCTGTCACTGAGGGAGCCTGGGATTGCTTGGGAGCTGAATTTGGAGAGAAGCAGTCCCCAAAACAGAGCAGGGGAGCTGGCACCCAGCTCTACTGACAACACTTAAACTACCGGCTCCTTTTTTAGCATAGCAGAAGCCCCATCTGCTTCCAAAATGAAAGTATACACATATAAAATGCTGCTGTAGCAAATTTGATGTAAGGGTGGTGTAGCCATAAAAATTCAGTCTGCAAATATGCATTTCTTTAACAAAAGTTACAAAAATTGTATTTTGAAATATAAGTACTCTGCTAGTCCTTATTGTAGTACTGGAGCTTAATGTTGCTGTGTGTCATGGTCACTTTTTATTTGGTTCCCCATATGTCTCATGGTAGCTGTGAAATGAGGAGTTATCTGATTCTTTCAAGGTTTTTCAGTTGATGCAGGAAAACCTTTCAAGCCTCTTTAGTGAATAGATTTTTGAAAGGGCATCTGTGTAAGTTATGTCTTTGATTACCAAACATCAAAGTATTTTAACTCCATGATGGCACGCAAGGGGTAACGGCAGCTGGCTTATGTTGTCACCACAAAGCGAGGTCAATGGCAATGTCTTCTGCTAAAACCACAGACCATTTCATCCCCTCCATGGTTCCTTCTCTCCCAGGCAGGATAAACCGGTGCTACCTTTGCTAAAGGTAATGCAGTTCCAGTAACAGCAAATCATTTTAAGGTGGTGGTGGTGGAGGGAAATCAAGGCCAAAAAGTAGATTTCATGCTTCGTTTGAGAGATGCAATGGAGAAGGAACATAATCCATCCAGTTGTCCTGTCCATCCATAACTGAAGTCTATTTCCATGAACCAGTTAATTTTGGCGTTTTTTTAAACAGTCTTTTGATGTTTCAAGCTTCCCATCTTTTACTCTAGAACAGAAGGACTGTCTATAGTTTGAGCTTCCCAGGTATATCTGGCGAAACAAACACAAGTATTTTTCAGAAGATTCTTACATTATAAAGCACCTGACTTGCACAGAGCATAGTTATCCACTGGCAACTCATCAAAAATACACAGAATATTGGGAAGCTGATGAAAAAATGGCAACAGCAATGATAAAAGTAGAATAAGCCAGCATAAACCAAGCAGTTAATGGAGCAAGAGGAACATAAGGAAACAGAAGCGAGACCAAAACATCCCAGAAACAAAACTGCAGAGATAGATAGGACATTAGCGAAGTTGTAAATGGCTTGAAAATTGGGATGAATTTTAGGACAGTGTTTGTAAATAAGATTTAGTGGTCTGTTCTTGACTTTCCCTTCTTTCTTTAGTAACACTTCCACTAAATGCACTGTATAATGTCTTGTCCATACCAGTTACTGTACTTATCTAGCGTGATACATAGGCATCCCATGCAAAATTTAAGTCCAATGTTTTGCAGCCGTTCAGGTCCTTCCACTACCCATTACTGGGACCGCACGTGCAATGACCCCGTAAGTGCAAGAGCTAACTTCCCCTCTGTTTTATTCTCTTCAGTAGACCTGCTTGTAGTGTGGCTGAACTCAAACATCTTCACCCATGTTGTTTGGAGGAGATCGGGCTGTTTCGGTGGTGGTGAGACCCCAGCCAGGGAAAGGAGCAAGCTCTGGGATTGCTCTTCATCCTGGAAGAAGATAGAGGTGACCAAGCAGCACTGGGGTAATCTGGTTTTCCTGCTCAGATACAGAGGCCACCGTGCTTTAGATAAGCTCTAGAAATCGGTCCCAGGAAGGGAATAATTTTTTTTACTCCATGATACTAAATTTCAGGTTTAATCTCCAGTAATAAATGTTTCCTTTTCTGTCCCTGTTCCCCCCCATTTCTTCTTTTCTTGGCAGTCTCATGAGAGGTCTCTGTCTTGTGTATCTGAGTCTCACAATATAAGAAACACCAAGGACTTTGTGGGATGTTGGAGCATAATGAAAAGTATTATTATGGGCTGCTGCTGTTGTTTCTCTGTTGATAAAGAATTAGCTATTTGAAGCAAAGGACATTGTATGGAGTTTCACTATGCAACAAAGTTATCAAGGAGAAATAATGTAGCAGACAATGATTATTTCATAACTCATATAGAAGGCTATGATTAAATCTCATGATATGATTTATTGAATTCAGAGAGAAAAAAAACTAAGGCAAGGTACTAGAATAAGAAATACTGAATGGGCGATGATTTACAGACAATAAGAAACTGCATCTGTGCTTCTGCCTCAGGTGTCAGACTCGGTCATCTTACAGATATGCACACTTCAGTATCATTAAAGAGAAAACTAAAAGTCATTTTCAGTTTTTTCAGTATAGTGGCATTGCATTTAAAGAAGATTATGACTCACACTGTGTTTACTTCATCAGGCAGCCTGGCATTTAGAAGGACGTATTTAGTAAGAGTGGTTGTATAGAGAAAGAAAATCCATTTCTGTTAACTACACTTGTATGTTAAGCACCAGCGATATGTTTAGATCCACACTAGAGATGAAGTCTAATTTTCTTCTCAGTCACACCTGTGTTAATTAGACGTAATTCTAGTGCAGCAGCAAAGTGAGTTAGTAAGTGACAGGGAATACAAGCTTTCCCTTCACATGTTGTTGCTGCTATTGGCAACAGCCAGATTTTGATACATTTATTTACATTAAACAGAACCTTAATGCGTTAGACATACTGATAAAATATTTTATTTAGCATTGGAGAACTGCAGCTTTTGCCCTAATTTTTCATTTATTATTAAACTAGAGTAAATGTCTGTGGAGATGCTAGCTACAAAACACAGTATCAGTCATTTTTGTGGCTCGGCCGTAAGTGTTGTTAGTCTTGACTTTTTCAGTGACACATCAGGCTGACATTTTACTACAACAAAGGGGAAATTTCCTTCTACTTTTAAAGATTTAGCTGGTATGTTTCTCAGGAATTGCTCGGGTTTTTTTATTACAACAGCAGCGAGGGCTGCAGGACCAATTTGTTTCAGAAGCTTAAAAATTCCCTGTTTACACACCAGAGACAGTCTTTTCAGCAGCAGAGAAGGGAGACCAGAGCCAAAGCGGGGATGGACAAAGCCTACTTTTCCGAGAGTAGTATTGTGTTTTCTTGTTTGTCACTGCTTGCAAGAAGAGAGAAACGCTTTTCCCTTGGCTTAGCTGTGTGATTTATTACACTTTCAGCCCTTGTAGCAGTTTTCTAGCTGCTCTTTTTAGTGATTCTGAGATGGTCTTTACTGATTTAGGGGAAGGAAATCTCTGGAATGCCTTCCACTGCCTGGAAGCAAAACCAAACAGTCAATAAGAAGGGCTGTACTTGTGGGATCTCTAAATGCAAGCGCAGGTTTTGATGCTACCGTGAGACTCAGGGCTGAGCAGTCTTCGTAACAGATCCACATGTAAAGTTTGTTGTAAATGCTTGGTTTCCTCTTTTTTCCCCTTGCTAAAATTTTCTACTTTCTGAAGAAAATTTGATTTCTCTTTTTTTTTGCCGTGAAGGAAAAGAAACCATATACTTTAACCAGCTTGAGTTCAATTTGCTGGTAGATGAAAGAATATCTTTCTAGCACACTAGGAAGGAACACAGGTGCTGTTGGATAGATGATGCAAATAATAGCCATGTAAAAAGAAACGGTATATACTTTTGCAGCCCTAGTTGCTTTCATTTCACACAGCTACAGCTTCTTGAAACCCAACACTGAGAGGACTTCTTGGTGGTACCTACCCACCCAGCCTTCGGAAACCTGCCTGCCTCTTCCAAGCCTACATATCTTCAGGCCTCAGAAAATACCTTCAGCAAAACTACAGAGTCTGCCCAAATTGTTGGCTTCTAATGGATTCATTGGCTCAGAAGAAAGGAGACGTCCTCCAACTCATTGACAAGAACTATTTGGAGTGACCAAATTAAACAAAAGAAACCATGCTCGCTCTGAGCTGCTGCTCCTTTACTGGAGCCCTTGATGGCCATCTCACTTTACCTCACATTTTTACTCTGTCCTGTAGAAAGCATTATTAAATTCTGTAAGAACTAGTCTCTGCAGTCTTTATAAATTTCCATGAGTCACTTTGATTTTGGACTCCCTAGTGATGTTCCTTTACATTATGAGATCATAGTTTCTGCAGGCTCTGTTTTATATATGTTTGCAATTTCTTAATACACACAGAAGTGGTGTGGTCCTTCTCATTTGGATAAATTAAAAAATTAAAAGGATGTTTCATACCATCTCTACTGTACCGAGACGGCTGCTCTAGGAGTGACTTGCAGCTGGGGCAGTCTGCAGTGCAGTCCCGTGTAGCCGCGTTGCCTTTGTAAGCCTGACCCTGCCTGCTCTCACAGCGGGCAGTGCCACCCTCCAGCCGGGAAGGACCTCAGGCTGCACTAAGAGAAGATGCTTGTGGTCTCTCACACGAGGTAAACTAGGTCTACACACCCGGGCATACAGCCCTTGTGCTTATTTTCAGCTTCCACACATGCTAAATTTATCTTCAGTCGTCCATCTAACGTGTTATGTCTGTCCACACTGCAAGTGATTTTTGTCCCCCAGAGCTCGTAGTGATTTTGTACCTAGTTAATGTTCCTGTACTACTCCAGCCAACAAGTGTTTCTGCTGAGAAGCAGGAAAAACCCTGTATAGCTCTTCCACTCTTTTAGCTTCCTTAAAAATTTCTAACAATGAATGCTGACGTCTTTCTGAACATGCATACTCTCTTCTTTCACTTCCTTATATATATTACATAATTTTCATGGTTTTCTTTAAGATGAATGGAAACGTGCATGAACATACATACTCTCTTCTTTCACTTCCTTATATATATTGCATAGTTTTCATCATGTTTTCTTTAAGATGAATGGAAATGTGCATACAGGAGAGAGCTGGGTGGTTTGCTGGGTGGGCAGACTGTTCCTGGTAGCCCTCAGTGGGTGAATAAGCTGGTCCAAGGACTGACCTTCCAGGGACAGATTTTGACATGGAAAGTCTTTGCTTTTCAGGTTCTGTCTGGAATAATAGGTGAGAATAAAACCATTGTCGCCTGATGTATAACAAAGAAACTGAAAAGAAATAGTCAAAGTCTGGAAAACTTCATGGAGCAGAGTTGGGGCCTTAATAAAGCTGGGAGAGGTATGTGGCAGAGTGGGTGAGTTAGTTTGTTGGCAAACATTAACACTGGAGTTAAGGATGGGGGAGGATGGAGTTTTAAACTAGCTGGAAACTGCCATGGTACGTCAAGACATCTTTTAGAAATTGAGAGCAGACTGGGGTTTGTGTGCTTGTGACAGCTTGCAAATCTGACTGCAAACCTGCTTTTCCTACATGGTGTAGATGAAGCCATGATGTCTGCACCAGGGGTTGTTCCAGGATAACTGTTCAGAGAATCAGATCCTCTAGTGAAATACCTCCATGTATTTATTCTGTGTGGATCAAGCTTTGGAAATATTTCTTATTTTAACTGTATTTTTCAGGATTTTTTTTTTCAGTGATATGTGGTCTGCCTGCTCAGTGCTAGCAGCCTTGCTTGTTTTTTGCCTGCCATACTGCGGTTTCAGCAGAAGAAAAAACCACTAGAAAAGTTAGCAATAACAAGTAGCTCAGGAATGGAATGGCAAGTATGAGAGCAATTCCCTTTTGTCTGTCAAGCACAGAATATGGATCACATAGTTAAGCGTTTGCTATTTTTTATAGATATTTTGCAGTGTAGCACAGAGAATCACATTTGCCTGTTAAAATTCATGCCTTAATTAGCAAAGCATACCCCTTTGGTATTTTGGTTAAAATAACAAGGAAACCTAGAGTAAAGATTTAAGTCTGATTCCTCTTTTCTGGGGCAAGCAGCTAAATAAGTACAGCCTATCCTGACAATATTGAGGAGTTACTCTCAGAAGTGGAGGTGCTAAAAGTGGATCTGTAAGATACAGAGAAAGTAACCCAGACTGAACAGGATTTGTTGGGTAGTAGTGGGAGGACAGCTGTTGGACACTGCCTTTGGCTGTGTTGGGTTTTTTAATGGGAACATGATATCAGATCAGTCTGCAAACAGGCAAAATACAAATTAAAAAATATGTCTCACTAAATAAAATATAACTATTGACAGGGACCACAAAAAGAGGGAAAAGTACAAAGTCATAACTCTTCCTCAATAGCTTTCACTTCTAAAGATTTAGGGATATCTTATTTTGTCCTTGAACTCCAGGGAGACAATTCATTCCTTTCCCCAAATTCCTTTTCTCTGGGATTGCATAATAACTATAGTCCTTTCCTTCTTTACCTCCTGAACATACCAGTTACCTTATAGATAGAAATAGCTGTTGCAGTTCTGACCTAGCTGTCTTATAAATAGCCACTGCATCTTCAATGTTAGACATAAAATCCCTTTTTATGAGTGAAGAGAAAAAAACCTTATATGGAAGGAATGTATTGCTAGTGTACTTGAAATATGCAGTCTGATCAAAGAGTTATTATTAGCCCAGATCTAATTGCTGTAGGTCGAGAGAGAAAATAAAGAGGTGAATAGTATTACCGAAGAAGTCTAATTAACAATACAGGTGAAATTGTTATACTCACAGTTCCTATTCTCCACCCCTTTTCTGCTGTTAGGCTTGCCCCCGCGCTCCCTCTGGGTCTGAGGTTGATGGCTTCAGCCCCCGAGGACGGTTGTGTTGTGCTGAGTTCTCACGTCCCGGGTCCCTTCGGGGGACAGTGTGACACTGGTGGTGGGGATTTCTTCCTCCGCTTTGCCGATAGGAGCGTGATGTTGACGATTTGTTCTGCCTCACTCCAGAGCCCACACAGGACTGCCTTTAAGAGCATCTTTATACATCTTCTACCATGCTTAACCCCTTTTTCTGTCTTCACTGGCTGCAATTTCATGTTGGGGTCATGAATATTTCGCTCTACACCGGGAAGCTACTTATAACTCCTAGGTGTATAAAGATTACAGTTACACTCAATGGATATACAAGGAGATTACTGTGGTCCCTGTTAACAATTAGTCACATGGTCATTAGAAAAAAATCCTGTTAGGGTTAAACAAGCTAAAACAAAGCTCCAGGCAGGCCAAGCCAAGCTCGGGCAAAGCCTGACAAGCCTCGCTCCTGCGACCTTGCCAAGTTAGTGCGATGTCTGTGGCCTGTTACTAGCAATGGCAACAGGGCATTTGCTGGGCAACAAGGTTACATCAGGTCTTGCAGTCAGTGTTATTAGCCCTTCAGGTTTTCTCGCTTTCCCAGCAAAATGTCATATCAAGAGGTTCATCTGAGAGCGCTTAAATAATTTAAGAAAGAAGGTGACCGTTCTGTTAAAAATATACATACACGAATTCATCTTAAAAGCAGCTGCTTGCTCCAAAGGCTGAGTTCTGTGATCATTAAAATCCAGTTACAATTGTGTTGGATGAATGCGAGAGAGGGATGATGTTGCTTCTGCGGAGGCAACTATAAAACCTTTCAGATTTCTTCTTGAGGGGGCTGTGTCCGGCAATTCAGGATATTGAAAAGCCTGTAACCCTGACACCGGCCCACAGCAAGGCTCCCTCAGAGCAGTCCGGGTGAGAAGATGAACTGCAGCTCCGCAGAAGCAGGGGCAGGTCCAGGTGAAGTGGGTCTAGCTGCCCACCACCCTTCCCTACGAGGATGCTTGTTCCACCCTTTGGCCAGAAGTCGTCCTCCTGGCTTGTTTCTGTTTTGGACCAGTTTCTTTCTTGAGCTGTACTGCATACCCCAAACTCTGAAATTAATGGCATTAAAAAAAAAAAAACAAAAAACAGGAGTTAAAGTGGCAGGCAGATCTGAGGACGTGCTGATCTCTGGTGGAAGGTAGGGTGAGAGCAGTGGAAAGGGCTGGGGTTGGGGTTGACAACTCCCTGGCCTGGATCAGCACTGGGTGGGCGCTTTGCTTAAGCAAATATTAACATGTTTTAACTGAACCTGATGGGTTTGACTGAATCAGGTTAGGGAGCAGTCAGCTGAGCGGTTTACAGCAGGCGATTGGAAAGGGTGCCAGTTTTTCCCAGGGAGGTGGTGGTGAGAAGCTACTGCTGAACTCGGGGATGTAACCTTTTCACCCAGCTGAGCTCCAGCCAGCGCAGGGTGTAACCAGATCCTTCAGCTGAGATAAAAAAATCATTGATCAGAAGCTGGGAAGAAGAGAGGGAGAGAAAATACAGATTTGGTACAAAATGCTCTAATTTCAGCATGGCAAAATTTGAAAATCAATGGGAATTTAATAGGACAAATATTTTTGTACCAGTATGTCTCTGGGAATGGTTGGAAGAATTCTCTCTTTTTGTTCAGCATCTCGAAACAAGCGCGGGGCAGGCTTTCAGCCAGAATCCTCTTCCCTCTGCCTTTTACTTCATTTAGCTCATGAATGCTGCTGCCCCGCTCGGCGCTGCCGACGCTGGAGGCTCCCGTGGCAGGGTGCGTTTTCTCCTTGATGGTTGTTTCGCCCCTTCATCGTGAAGAGGCTATCGCACGTCAAGGGCTATACTGAACTCTCCGTAATCCACTCAGGTGGTCTGAGAGCAATATGCATCATGAAAACCCAAGTCAGAAAGCAATCTGAAGAGCAAGAAGTGTGTGCATATAGTCTCTTCTCTTCTTTTAAGACAGTATCCCATTTTTTCTAGGGCCGATTTATTGCTTTTGAACCTACTGAACCATGATGAAACCTAAATTCAGCATGAATTTATGAGGATGGGAACATACTTGCTTTGTTTTTCAAGTTTTTAAATGTCAGTAACTCAGTATTTTAGAATATAAATATACTATATAATATAGTATTGTATCTATTTATAATGTAACTATATAACAGTTTAAACATATTCTATTTTTTATTTTAATGCTTTAAAATTATTTTTTAATTTGGTATAAGAAAATTAATTCCATAAATGTATAAACTGAGGTAATTGCTTCCAATTATTAAGATTAGCCTTGAAGAGGTAAATTTTTATTTCCCCTTTCATCATAATTCCATTAAAGCATCAACATGAACTACTGTGAATTAATAATTTTAGATGATTGTTTTAAGTAATAATTTTTTTCTCATTTTTTAGAGAAAACTGTCCTAATGAGAGGTGATATATGTTACCTCAACACGCAGTGAAAGGTAAGAAGTAAATTTCAGATGTATTTATTAGGTAAAAAAAAAAAAAAAAAGAGTTCTGATTTTCTCTTTTGGTTGCAAACATTCTTGATGCTACCTGGAAAAGCCACGTGACAAAAATAGCACTATAAAAGGAAGATGCTGTCCCATTAATGTTTGTAAAATGTTTCATGGTACTCTCGAACAACTTTCATAGTTGTATTGAAAATGTAAAAAACACATTGAAGTGCATTTCCACTAAAAATTAGTAAAGCCATCATTTTAGTCATCTGTAATTTACTGCTTCTAATTAACAAAACCAAAACACTTTCTCTGCTTCTCAAACAACCTTTGCTATAATGGAATCTCATGTTATCTTTACGACAGAGGCAATAGGCTGTGACTGCCAGTATGATGTACAACTAAACCATATTTTTCGAATCTTAAGGAAGGGCACATTTGATGGGTATATGAGAAGTCATGAAAACCAGCTCTGCCTGGCACTGCGAGCAGTGCATGTTAGCTTTACCAGCCCGGCTAATTAATTGCATTTAGGGCATACCTGCCCTACTTCTGCCATCCGAGCTGCTGCCTGCCCAGCGCTGTCGTCTGCAGGATTAGCCGGGGCGTCTTGGGCAGCCCACAGCGCTTGCCGCACACGTTGCACCGAATGTGTTAGCAGAAGAGCTGAGCCGGGGCTAAATTAGCGTTTCTGCTCTGAGATTTCTGACGGATTGTTAAAAGCATTTCATTTACACATATATACTCCCATGCGTGCTGTAGAGAGCTATAGTGACAGTTTGGGTTTTAATAGTTGATGAATTAAGGGGCAAGAGATAATCAGAGAGTCCATATTCACAGCTTCTGGGCTGTACCTCTACCATGCTCTTTTTTGCCACTATTACAGTCTCATTGGCTTTGTGGCAGTTGTTTTTTAATTATAGGGTTCCTAAAGTGTAAGGTATTTAGGACCACAAAATAATACAAGCTGCACCCCCAGCAAGCTGAACTTCTGATACATTATCTTGCTTTTTTTTCCCCTGAACGCAATTCTGCAGTGTTATCTCAGCAGTCCGTGAGTCAGGCTCCTTTCTTCCTTTTTTTCAGTGGTGCCTTTCTGATACCGTGACAAACAATCTGTGAAAAATGTGGAACTGATAAATGAAAAAGAAATTGTTTACAGATAAGCCTGCTTCATCCTTTGCTGTTTTACCAGAACAAACAAAATTACTTTGTGAGCTTGAGAAAGAATGTAGGTTTTTGAGTTCCTGAAAAGTAGATTTAGAACAAAGTAGGAATCATTGCATTAAAGCACACATTACTACGAGAGAAATGGGACCTGCACTACATTACTGTAAACCTCAGCTCTTTGTTAGCAGTAACTGTTAATTAATCACTCAGAGCCAAGATGTCTGACCAAGACCTTTTGGTTTGGTGTGTTGCTAATCAGGATGGCATAACATGTGTCTGCATTGCATGGCACGGCTCCAGATTGCCTGTCCCAGTCTCTTGCCCGGTTAGCTTCCCAAATCTTCCTTTTCCATCCAAATTTATGAAAAAATAGTTAACAAGCAGCATTGACATAATCTAAATTTTCAGATGTTCAGATGTTTCCAATCCATCTGCTAATCCAGGTCCTCTTACAGAACTAGTGTGAACAGTTTAAGGAAAACTGCCCTTTCCCTTAGGAAAACATTCTGGAAGGACCAACTATCTCAAGGCTGAGCCACATGGATGGGTCACGTATTTTTTTCCTCACCTACTTCTGTGCAAAGACAGCCCAGCTAAAATAGCCCTGAAATGGTTCAGATTAGCTCAACTGTCTGTGCACTGCAGGAGATGAAAAGCAATTAAATGATCCATTAATAGATTTGGCTTGTAATTAAAAACTTACTTGACTATGACTATGAGGCTGTGTCTTAAAAACTAACTAGTGCAGCTTAGCTTAAGTAGCTGAGCCCTAAGATGCTTTGGTGGTGACGTGGCTTTCTGAATCTGGCGGAGACATCACTGCTGCTGCTGGACATTGGAAAAGCAGTTATTTCTTGTCAAGTTGTGTCCCATACCTCATCCACCACTGTCTGCTGGGTTCTTGCCTCTCTAAGGCCATCTTGGGTAAAAATCCCAACTCGTTGCACCATCTTCTTGGGGTGGTGGAAAGTACGATCTATTTCTTAGGACTTGTGTCTGTAGAGCATGACAGGCTTATACAGAGCTGGAAGGAACGCTACCTCTAATGATACACTGATGCTCGTATCATTACTCCAGCTCTGTATGATAACTCGTGACTTCCCACCACAAACAACCATCATCCTGTGTTTACGAGGCAGCAGCAGCAGCAGCAGCAGCTCCCAGGATTTCAAAGCCCATTGACTTCTTGGTTTCATTTTATCTGCTGCTTTGTACTTCCGAAGCTCTCCAGGGACTGATGTCAGTTGTTCTCAGCAAGGGCTGCCTTGTTTTCAATTTTCTGTTGCGAGAAATGTCAGTATGGGAGAGCCTGTGCTTCACTGGTGCTGTTGTGCGATTTAGCAGGGGTCTGCAGCCAGGAGCCTGCTGCAAGCCGGAGCGGCTGGCCCACAGCAGGACCTGGCACAGGAACATCCCCAGCCATGGCTACTTTTAGGCTGACACATTTTGTTTCACCCAAGACACTGCAGAACAATTATTTCTATGGCCTTTTTTTTGTTTCCTTTGGCTGCTTTATTGTAGAAATTCGATCCATTAAAAAAAAATAAAAATAGACAAAAAGAATTCCTTTGAAGCTAACCAATGGTATTCTAGTTTTAACAGAAAATAAGTGCTTGGTGGACTGTTGACAGCAAATAATTTATTCATTGAATTTAGCTCTTTCATGTTTCCTAGTTGCCAGTAAACAGATGATGACAATAAGATCCAGAAATGTATGTGTCAGTCATTTGCAAATCAGTAGAAGAGTATTTTATGCGGACAAGCAACAGCTCAGGGATTGATCTGACCATGAACTGTGTAGTGCAGAACTGCTTGCATGTTTAATATTCTCAATTACTCTGAGTTTTACTAGAGGCACAGGTACCCTGCATTCTTTTCATGAAGGGATAAGTGTTAGTTTTAGGAGCAGGGCCTGATGCAGATAGATGTAGCTGGAGAATCAAGCTTAGTTACCAGAACGATATGCTGAAATACCAGCAATTGCTAAGTGAACATTCATATGCCAAGATTGCTTTTTACAGTAAGTCTAAAATAATGCACCTCAATTAAGTTTTAAGTGATTTTTAAAGTATTAAATGCTTAGCTTCTATCAACATGACTACAGCACCATGATAAATGCAATATTTAACACTGCTGTTAATAATGAGAGAAGTGTGTTATTACTGGTGCTATGGTTGATGGGACTTTTATTACTGAGATTTTTAAGAATTGGCTAGATAAAAGCCTGTGGGGAATGATTTAGGTATGGATGATCTTGCCTTAGCACAGAGGAATAGACTTGAGAGGTCTCTATTTTCTGGGAGTCTCTCTGCAAAGAAGAGGTTTGTATACAACAGGTCAAATTACAGAAAGCCTGGATGTGATGGTCCAAGCAAACCATGTTGAAATTATTATTAGTAAAATCAGCCTTGAGGGTCCAGTCGAACTTAGGATCTGCAGAATGACTGCAGACTATTAAGGCAGAACAAAAGCTGGGCCCTGCTCCAGTGAATTCAGTCTTATTCTTAGGTCATTTGCAAGGCTCTTGATGAACTTTTCATGCCTTTGTAAAAAAAAAAAATCTTGGCCAATTAAATAGGATGAGTTTTGCATGTAAAGTAATAACTAATACTGCCATTTGAAGGCAAAATTGTTATCAAATAAATGACTCCTGCCGTTTTGATACCATATTTCTCATGCTGCTGTTATGTACATTTAATACTGATCTATCATGCCATGAAATATGCATACGGTACTGAATATGTTCACCAGGATTTCTCAAAAGAACAATTTTCTACAGAGTACTTAAAAAATGCAGTCTGAAATAATTTTGCGGCTCCTGGCTTGGAAGAAGGGACAGACTTTTTATTTCATAGAAGATTAATGTGTAGTCAGAAGGAAGAGAGTGCTTATATTTGGATCATTCTTCACAAGCAAAAGGCTGACTTTGTTTCACAGTGATTGCCTTTGTCTGATAAATAGTTCCTGGTTGAAATGGAATACGTAAATATTTAGGGACATAAATAACTCAGTCATGGTAATGACTTGTAGACAGTGATATATCAATGCCATTATGGAAATTTGTGTCCAGCATCATAAACAAAAGCCAAACTGTGTAACATGGGACAGTATTTCTATATAAGGATTCCAGGAAGCAAAAATTTGTATGTGTATGCTGCAGATTAGCCCAAATTTCCAAAAGTGAGGTGTTATGAAAGAAACTGGTTCTACAAATATGTGTACTCAATCTGTTCAGACCTGCCCTGAGGCTGCTCTGAGTATGGCTGCAAGAGGACAGAATAGGGATAAGCTTTTAATATATAAGTAATATCAGTCTGGTGAAGAACTACCCCAGGGAAAGATGGTAGCAGGTAGTATCAGCTTAGTGGGAAAGAAGTCCCTTGAGCCTCTGATGCTTAGAGCTGACCAGGGCTGGCTTTGTGCAGGTGAAGTAAAACTATGGGCAAAAGGAGCACAGAGGCGGACCTGGGTGTCCGCCAAAAAATGGGCTGGCTTGTCGGGCTGGGGAGGTGGGAAGGGGCTTGCACTCCTTCATGGAGGACGGGATGTCATGGGGCTGGCGACGAGCCTTCTGCAGTAATCATCCCCTGGAAACAAGATGTCGATGACACATGTATTTTTGGTTGAGATTGATTGATTGAAAGCTGCTGTTGTGCTGTTGCTGTGAAAAGGCTAGGGCTGGCCCAGCAAAAAAATATGTCCATTAGGGATAGACATCAGAGGTATTGTAGGTCCTTGTGAAACCTGCATACAAATTTAATCACTCATGCATAAGAAATTCCAAGAAGTGGGGCAAAGAGTGTTTAAAACTCTAATTTCAGCTTTCTGATTTATGGATATTCTGTGAACTGCATGCACGGCGACCCTGCCTTCTCACATTTCTTAACTTCTGGTCCTTGATTTTGTAAATGTTGGAATGTTTTTAGCACCAGATTTGTTATTTGTTTATGTTTTGGGTGGAAATGTATGCAATGTCTTTAAATGCATGTTACCATCTGGAAACAGGGATGAGAGCCAAAAAACCACAGCCGGCTCTCTTAAAAACTCCAGCCAGGGCTTTTGAAATCACATCAAGACTTACTGATTTATAGGATACACAATTGTTGAATATTGTGAAGCACATGGAGCCTGAGGAATGATGAACTTTAGATGAGATTTTATAGGTTCTCCAGGGATACGGAAATTAAAGTGGCTCCTCTACCCTGTTCAGCAAACTGTGTGCACTGGGTTCAGACAAGTATTACTAAGTGTGACCTCCAAAGATTCCTGGTTATACTCGGGATGTACTTCCACATTTCCAACAGCCACTGAGGGCTCTTTTTCTTGTCAACAAAACTTCACTCTCCACTTCTCAATGAAAATTTAACAGGGAACCCTACTGATATATACATCTTCCTGAAGAAAGCAATCCCCCCCCCCCCCCCCCCCCGCTTCTTGTTCTGGGAATGCTATCATCAGAATATATGAAGTGCCTTAAAAAATCACAACTATTTTATTAAATAGAATAGCTAAAAGATAATAGGAAGAAAACATCATTTATTTCAGTTTAACTTAAAATTATGTCTGCATTGTTTGCCAGAAACTGTAAACATTGTGTGGAAAATCCCATAGCTAAAGAAAATGCAAAGAATGTATCTTACAATAGTGCACTGCTGGAATAACACTGCTTGAAGTGGGTCACTGTGATGGCTTTTGACTTACCAGAGCTCAAGCAGTTTAGATAGAAGACTAGATCTCTTCAGGTTCATAGGTCTGTCTTTATGTGGAACAAACCAATACATCTTACTTTTTCTGTAAAAGCGATGTTTAACTTCAGCTGGTTGCTAATTTATTCATGTGCCATGTTGCCTTTCCTCTCCAGTGAAAGCAGCATGTGCTCACCTTCCAAATATGACTGTACTGTAGGAGATTGTGGAGAGGTATGTATGCAGTGTTCTTCAGGAATTTCTGGGCTTTTTCTTCACGTGCCTTTGTTTTTCTTCTCTGAAGGGAATGAGCAGCTTTGAGTTCAAATAGCCAATTTCATTTGCTCTCCCTGCCTACGCTGTTTGGACAAAGCTTCTTTTCTTTTTTTCCCTACAATTGTGATAACCTTAATAAGGAATCCCTGCATGAGCATAGGGAACTGTGACAAAGTGGCTCCAAACAAAAATTAATTAAAACCCTAGCTAAAAAAGTCTAACTAATGTTTTTTTATTGCAAACTTCTTCCCCATAAAGGAGCAGAATGATGGTGTCGGCCAGAGAAAGCGCATCATGGGGATGGGGACTGGGATGCAAGATGTCTTGCTGGAAATCTATTTTACCCAATAATTTGCCATCCTTCTCTACCCTGTCAAATGGCAGCCTCTGTTTTCCTCCAGGATTCATGCAGAAGCCCACACGGCAGCATGACCTGAGTTGTACCGTATATGAACATGAACGTAAACAGTCATGCCAGAGACCGGAGGGCGAAGTCACAGCACTCCCACCGTGGCTGGAGTCTCACACAGAATCAGGGACAACTGATTCTTGGCCAACTACAAAATCAAATATAAAGCTCTGAATTTTCAATGTCTGCAGCTCAGTGAGGCCTGACAACTTCTAAATGCAATTTTACCAATGTTAATAAACATGATTTTTATCAATCATATTTATATTACCATAGTAATTGACTGTATAAAAATCTTCAATGTGGCAATCCTTACAAGACCTCCAAAACATGAGGGGGCAATTTATTTGTATGATACAGTTGAACAGTCAAAGCCAAGGGGCTGCTTGTCCTAGGTGATGGAGAATGCCTGTGTGATCTTCCACAGCCACTGAGGAGCAAGCTTGCTGGGACATCTGGATGCAAGGCAGCTTAGATCAGAAATGCTGTAGTCATCCAAGAAGATGTAGCCTCCCGGCAAGGGGGAACATCTCCAGCACAGTACGAAGCTGATATCTTCAGCTGAGTTAGAGCATGAGCTGGGTTTGTGTGCAGGACCCCTCTGTTGCCATGAGTAAACTTCTCTGTGCCCAAAGTCTGAAAATCTGTGTAATCCCAGGCTCCTCCAGACCTCAGTCGTGGAAGTAACCTGAATCATATGGAGTAGCTGTGACTGCACCTTCATAACCCACCGTCTGTGTCTCCAAGCAACAAGGACACATCGTCTGTGGAGGTAACCCAAGACTGGAAGGGGCACAAAGTGGAGTAATTTTTAAAACTGTCTTTCTCGTTCAGCAGTGGTCTCTGCCAAAGAAGGGACAGTTTCCTCCTGGATGTAGAACAGACCTTCACTTTGTTGTCCAGGGGAGTGGCAAAGAGCCCAGCAGGGAGTTACCGTCAATGTCCCTTGCCTTGGGAGCAGTCCCACCCATCAGCACTAAGCCTTTTCTTTGTCAAAAACCTCCGTGCCCATGCACAGGAAGGTCCAGCATAAACATTCTGCATGGCTGTTGCCCTGCTTTTACTCTTTGTTCTCCTAAGTATAGGGTTTTTTTGTGGGGTTGTATTGCTACCACAATTGATGGTGAGATTTCAACACATGCAAATGCTGCAGCTAGTGATAATTTAGGTGGTGAGGGCATTGACAGCTGTGCAACCACAGCAGCATGGCTGTCAGCATGGGCTCTTCTAAACCTGGCATAGGAGATGATTTCGATGTGTTCAGGTTTCCTTTCAGTTGGCACCTGTTTACCCTTGGTATATCTGTTACATACTCTTTCTGTATGTTTTCCTTTGCTGCTTTGCATTTTCAGTCCTAAAATAGCCAGCCACTGTCTAGTGAGTCTCAGCCTAAAAGTACTCTGAACACCAGAAGCAGACACATGAGTTGTGCAGGGAAAGGAGGATGAAGAGCAATACTGAAGAGTCTGAAATTTTCTCCTGTAGGATAACCCCAGGTCTTAAAGATACCTTGTTCCCCAGAATGACAATGTCTGTATAAAAATGTGTTTGCATTGGTGTTTTTTTCTAAAAATGTCATGAAATTGAATTACATGCCTTTGCTCTAATCATTTATATTGTAAAAACAACCATTGTGTCTCACGTATCAAGACAAGGTGCTTAATATTGCTTTCTTTAGCCAACAGGGAGGTTTTTTTCCATTGCCTTTGCTGCAGAGAGCTGACCATATTTCTGATGGATTTAAACCGGCAGGTGTGTGTTTTGGTTGTTCAATTCACACTCTGGTATTTATAGTTTCTGTTAGACTAATAATGAATCTTTGAAGAAGCCCATCTGTTAAGCTGCACAGTCACAACTTTGAAGACTTTAATTTCTCTTGAATTGCAGTATTCTCAGCTGCACAATGAAAGACATCTTTTGATCAGTCCACAGCATTATAACTTCTCTGCCAGGCTTATTGTACTTACAAATGTTCTGATTCGTATGCTCGTGGTGCTTAGGATCTGCATTACAGAGTAACCAGTGTGAAAGCATCATAGATTTGCATGAGACCAGCTGAGTTAAAAACAGGGAAAAGAGGGTGGGTGAAAGTCCCTTCTGATGCCTAGGCTGCTCTTGCCTCACCCAGCTGACAGGAGTGGCACTTGATAAATTTTTGCTAAGATTGAGGAAAATGTGACATGAAATGTTTCATGAAGGCATGAAAACATGTCAAGGACAACAAAAATTACAGAATGGCTGAGGCCGGAAGGGCAAGGATGCATTGCTGGCTCATGGTCAACTTGGTGCTCACCAGCACGCCCCAGGTCCTTTTCTGCAGAGCTGCTTTCCAGCTGGCTGCGCTCCAGCCCCTACTGGTGCATGGGCTTGTTTCTCCCCAGGTAGAGGAATTTACACTTCTCTTTATTAAATTTCATGGGATTCCCATTGGCCTGTTTCTCCAGCCCATTGAGGTCTCTTTGAATGGTAGCACAACCCAAATCTCTCGGACCCATCTTCCCTCCAGGTCTGTACCCCATGGGACTCTTTCCAAGCAGGTCCCTGAACAGGCTAAAATGAGGAACAGCTGCTGACCTTTATTTTAGGTGTACAAAGTTTGTGCCGTGTAAGAGGTTTAGGTTCAGCTCTAGTTAGAAGTCCCCAAAATGCTAGATAGCAGCTCCAGGGAATATCAATCACAAGTCCCCTGGCAGAGGGCTCAAGAAAGGAATTTTGTTCCTGTTGTCATTGGGTCTGTTTCTAAAGTCCCGACTGGTTTTACACTCTTTTTTCAGGCAACTGCCAAACAATGCAATGTCTGAAGAACTTCTGACTCATGGGGTGAAGTCTGACATTGGGCCAGGGTGAGAAACTGGGGAAAGTCTTATGTGGGAGTCTGTGGGTTGCTTCCTTTCTTGGAGAAAATTTCAGGTTATTTGCACTGTGTTGTAAAAGTGGAATTATAAAATAGGAAAATGGACTTAGTTAAAATTGATGTTGCTTTGCCCAGGCAGAGGTAGGTTGCAGGAAAAAATTAAACTGAACACTATGAGTAAGTCCATACAATTCCAAATGACATTTGTTTTTACATTTCCCTAAAGTAAATTAAAAGAAGAATAAGTACCAAGTAAATGAGATGAAACCATTTTGTTTTAGCCTCCATTAGATGTTTTAGTTGACTGGCAAAGAATTTATAGTTCTTTTGCTGAAAAAAATCTCTTATTTTAACTTTTTTTTTGTTTAGTTAATGATCCAAAAAATCAATTATTCCTAAACTTCTCATTTTTCTTCAAAAACTGGAGATGGCTGAAAGGGGAATCAGATATTTATGAAAATATCACAGTGATTTTTTTTTTAACTTGGAAGTATTAAAAACCTCATGTGATATAGATCTAATTAACTTTAAGAGGGCTTAAATTTTACTGTGATGAGCACTATGGAGATAAAAGACTTGGAAAGACGAGAGATAATACAGATTTTCACAGATTTTTTTTTTAAAAAAAACCAAGGTTCTAGTACAACTGGTGTGGACATGCAAGATGTCTGTTACCTGTTGAATGTGATCAGTTTGCTAAAGAAAACTGGCAAGTGAAGCATAAGAACTACAGCATCAGAGCTGGAAAAGAGATTGCTTCTCTGCTGTACTCCTTGCCTATGAAGAAATGCTCTATTTCTCTTTCAGACCATTTATTGTGTTGTACAGTCCAATTTTTACTGAATATTGTTTTGCTTCCTTTGAGAGACTGACAGACCTACTAATCCCTGTGTCCCCGTGACTTTTTTCTTAAAAGTCATCTCTATGTTTCCTTTCTTCTGTTACTTATCATTGTATCATCAATGATTCATCTCCATCATTTAAATAGTGTAAGTCTACCCAGCTAAATTTGCAGAGCCATTTATTTAGGGGTTCTGCTTTATCAATTGGAGTTAAGCGTAGTTCATCAGGTGATCCTTTTCAATGGTGTGAATTAGAGAAATCCCTCAAATGCCTCAGATTTCATCTCTGCCAAGCTAAATTCTAACATTTTTCTTTTGTAATATTTTAAAATTCCTCTTCAAGCATCTTGTTTGAAAAATAATTTGAAACATAGGATTTCTTTATGTGCATATGAAAGGTATAATCTGTCCAGACATTACCCACATGAAAAGTTACACAAGGCTCTTTTCCTGTAATTGTATTTAATCTAAGAGTTTATCCAAGATACTCCAGAAACACAAAGTAACCTTGCACATCTTTTGCCATATTTTTTAACTCCTTCTAAGCGTTTTCCAAATGATCTTTCTACAAGTCTTTCCCCTCTAATCATGTTATCCAACAGAGGTATGTTCTGCAATTTTCAACTCTATGTCAATGCATGTATTTTATCTTTCTAACCCTTTCAGGTACTGTCTTTTCTCTCCCTTATGTTCTCAATCACCTTTTGAGACATAAACTGACTTCCACAGACATTTGGATTCACACAGACTGCTGACAACCTACCTGTCCATCACCTTTTCTTCTTGCTGATAGTAAAAATCTTGGTGTTATGTTGTGATTTTCTCTTTTGCTTATTTTCCACCCTTTCTGTCGCAGCCATTTTCCCTTACCTACTAAGTATGAGGTATTTTTCTTTGGCTTATCTTTTATTAACTTTTATTACGTGTCTTACTCTGTATCCTGGTGGCAGCGTGGGGAATAGATAGTCAAGCATTGGGATTACCCAAGTTTTGCTCTAAGAAAGTGGAGAGACAGAGGAACCAATACAGAAGCCAGTAACGAGAGCCCTAAATGACATCTTGACACAGATGGGTTCAAATTCTTGTTAAAGCAGAATTTGTGTCTGTCCAGACACTTAACCCACCAGGGACTTAGTTCCCATGCTGAAAAGTGAAGGCTTTGGGAATCTCAGTACCTCGCATTGCAGAGCGCTTGGCCCTGTAGTAACAAGTAACTTCATGAGGAGTGATGGAAAGCATCGGGCTCTCTGAGCACTGCCTCTAACACTTCTGGGGTCCTGCAGGAAAGAGAGAGATCAGCAGGGGCATATATACACGCTCCAGTCTCCGGTCTGGAAAAGTCCTGCAAGGTAAGCAAGGAGTTTTTCTCCTGTTTTTTATTGCTCTCAGAGATGCAATGGTTCTTCTAGAAATATTTTAAGTTTTTTTAGGATATATTTTACCTGGCTCCACTGCTCAGTTTCGACAATAACAAAAGAAGAAAATTATAAAATCTTTGTTGAGAATAACCTGTCTTTAAGTGCCACATCAGAAATCCAGTGACGTGCTTTAGCAGAGCTTCTGCTGAAGTCTCACCTTGAAGGGAGATACCTGAAGACCAACCTTATAGCTTCTCAGAATCATGGAAAATACAATGGAAAAATAGATGGGGTCACTTTCAGAGAGGGACTGCTTCTCTGGGCTATTTTTTATCATAGTTCTCACTTCCAGGGAATTGAACTCTTTGTGAAATAGGCTGCCATCAGCAATATATGGCATATATGTATGGCATATATATATCCAGGCTGGTGCTCTGATCCAGATAGCAAGTGAGGACTGCACTTGCCCATTGGTATGAGTTATTACCTGATGATAGACTAACTTGGATCTCTGGTCTGAATTTTCACAGATGTTTAAGAGAACAGGGGCATCCAAGCTCCAAATCGACTACATGGAAAATGTAAAACTTAGTGTCAGATGCAAAAATTCTGTTCTTTTCCATCTCGTCTCTACTGCCATCTTTTAAGGTTTTCTTTTGGAGGACTATTCTTCTATGGATATAAATATTCCTATATGTATAGGGTTGCTCTCAGCTATTTACCCTTTTTTTCTCAAAAAATAGCATCTCAGAAGGTCCTTATGGACTGAAACAATTTAATGACCCCTTTAAGAAGGTCGTGTTCAAAACTGTAGCATTCTGCAACTAACCCACTAATGTTATAATATTTATAATAAATTCAGCATCAACAATGTCTTTGGCAACATACAGGGAGCAAAAGCCAAGTGGTTTATGTACCTGAAATTTTATAATCAGATCCAGCCAGACACAGTGTACATCTATGGCCTACTTAAAAAAAAAACGAAAATAAAGAGCAACAGTCAGGTCTTTGGCTGGCATAAGTCAGTGCAATTTCATAAAACCATCAATTATACTCTTTCCCTGACAACCTGACTCATTTTTACCCTCAGTCAATGTCAAGGAGTGAAGCTGACACCAAAGCTAAAAAAACTTTCTGGCTTGAAAACTTTTCTTTCTAATTGACTGAAATTTCTGTACTATTGGGCAAATTCTTTTGGTAAAATCTTAGTCCACATTTCAGCAAACATGAAGCTCATTAAAGCTCCACTATCTTCAGCAGGAAAAAGCAATGCTCAAATTGATAGCGGTGAAGGATCGAGTCTAGGCAACCACTATGAAATCATAATTTTGAAAGTGGGATATCTTGGGTAATGCACTGTGCTTTATTTCTCTTGCATACATTTAATCGATAAGGTGAAATCATTAGTTGTGAATTTTTTATCGGCTTGCTTTAATTCCCTTTTAGTTACGTTTTAGGAATTATTCTTTCAAGAATTTTTTCCTTTACTTTATAAAATTTGTTTTAAACCTCAACTTGTCCTGGGGCATACCTGTTTGCAGTCTGTAACTTAATGTCACTGCCTCGTGAAAAACGGCTGTAATATGGATGTTTGCTAACACACCAAATTGCTATGATCAGAAGGGTTAGTTGAAAGCCTTAAATTAACATAACAACATACAGATGGCCTTCAATAAAGAGCAATAAAAGGGTTGTGGTTCAAAAGTAATTTATGTCTGAAACTGTTGTCCTTGGCAACACACCTACACGCTTTGTCTGGAGAATGTGTTACTGTTTTGTCTGCCAGAAGGGAAAAAAAGAATATTTAATGAAAATAAAAGACAAAATATATTATTATAAAGGGGAGAGGAAATAATCTAGATGAACACAGTATTTCAATATTTTTGTTAATCCTGATCAAGAGTTATCATAGAAGTATCCGGTATGTCTTAACTCTGTATAAGAAATGTTCTATCTTGAGATGAGAGGATAAAAAAATTGAGCCTTTAAATAATGTCCCCACGGGAACATGTCTTGAGGTGTTTCTAGATATCCTTTATCTCTTTTAAGATGGAAATTCAGAGCTGCTTTCCCCAGTTTATAATTTTATAGCCGTCAATTTTCCTGTACAAGCCACAGGACAAAACATTGAAAGTCATATAACAAATCATGAAAGAAAAAAAATAAAATCATGAGCACTGTGGTGGCTAGGAAAGTTTATTACTGGAGCTGTTTGATAAGAATATGCTCATTGCATTCTTTTTCCTGGAAATGCCACTGCTTCTAGACTGGCACATACATAAATATTTATTGTGTGCTCCTGATAGCCATGTGATAACTCTGTCTTGAAGCATGACCCCATCACCTGTGCTCTGCCCACCAATTACAGCTGCTTCTACTATTTTAAAATGCCTCAAAAACTTTCCAGCAGACCCAAACCAGAAACATAAATAGAAATCTTGTTTGTATTCTCTTTTTCCCCAGTCCTTTTGCCGCTACACTACTTGCTCTCTCTCCTCCCATCTGAGCAATTCCAGAGGTTTAAGGCTCCCATTTCTGACTGGGTTTTCACAAATATTTCTTTCCGGGCATGCAACTTGCAGTGAATACACGAATCCCAGGACCGAGGCCTTTCCTTGAGGATCTCCAGACATGCACTCTCCCGCAGCAGCAGAGGGACTTCTCCTGCTGGACCTGCAGCTGCTTAGGAAGCCAGGGCAGCTTTTCCTTGTCTTACTAGACAAAGCGTGGGAGCAGAGAGGAGGACCTACACGGGAAACCCAGAGAGTGGTTGCTTTGTAGGGAGCATTTCTGTAACCACCAAAAATAATGTTCAACAACTGGGGAGTAACAGGAGAAATACTTGCTTACAATGAAGAAGGCATTGTGGATTCCCTCTGTTTTTAAAAGAAACAATTTTTCTTCCTGGTCTGGACAGTTCTTCTAAGCAGACCCTAAGTAAGCTACATGGATTAAGGTGCTTCTGAAGTTGACTTTTTTTGGACTGAAATTGCAACAATACCAGGCAAAGGGAATCTGACCACTGACTGCATTCCCACAGCCATACCATATAATCCCTTTTAGGCATTTGTGTGTATATTGTGCTATGAATACATATTTCCAACATATCAGGGATTATTCTGCATCCATTCTGTCCTAAAATTAGTTTGGATCTTGTTCCTTTTGCACCAATCATACCAGACTCTCTATGCTCTAGCACTTGGGAAATTTCATCTTATTTCCAGCCTAAATGCATTCACAATCTATTTATTGTATCTATCTGGGGTTTTTTTGTTGTGTTTTTTTTTTCCTCTGCTAGTATTATCTTTTAATAGAAACAGCTCTTCTCCTCCTATACTTACCGAGGATGATCACATGCCCTTTTCACCTTTTATGTTTTGAAACTGAACAAACCTGTCTCTACTGGTCTCTTTTCATGTGACCGACTCTCTTTACCCCCGAACTTTGTAGTAACCTGTTTTCACACTAGTCCAAGTTAACAGAGAAACAACAGTCGTAAATAGTGTTGAATGGTAGTCTTGATTATTTGCCTCCTTGAACTCTGAAATTAATGTGTGCATTGAAAGGAATAATAGTTCAAGACTTGTTGGAAAATGCTTAACTACCAAATAAATCAAACACAGAGGGATCCCTTTAATCTATATTGCAAAGTTGAGAGGAACTGCAAATCAGCAAATTTTGGAAATGACTCCAATAAAGGACAGGTTTGGGGAAATGAGTGGCTTGCTTATGGTCTGAGTAATTTCACAGTCTAATTAAAGAATTTTTAAAGGAAATATTATAGAATCCACATTTAATCAAACAATCAATCAATAAAGTAATCAACATTCTGAAGTCTTAGAAAACTGTCATCAGCAAACAAGTGATCAAAATTTAGAAAGGGACAATTAGCAATTAAGGATTAAGTAAACATAAAATCCAAACCATGCTGTTAATGCTTGCTAATCAGAGGAAAATGAATGGATTAAAATTCTATTCAAAACTTTTAAAATGCTTTAGAAATGTATGCAACTCTTTCCACTTAAAATGAATTTTCACTGAAAATTAAAATTAAAACCAAACTACAGAATATTTAAGTCTCCAGGTTTTCATTTTAAATTTTGTTTTTCCCTGTCCCCTCTCTGATTAACCTTTAAAATTTCCTTGCTACAATGAAGGTAGTTGAAAGAGAAACAGATGAGTGGAAAGAAAAATCTTTCCTCCCTGCAGCCTCCAAATTTGAGACTGAAAGTTTATTGATGTAAAGTACAAAAAAAATCTTTTTTTTATTAATTCATTAACTTCATTTAAACTTGTGACTTTCCTAGCGTTACTAGTCCAATCAGTTATAGCAAGAAGGTGTAAACAATTCAGTTAACCTTTATTTTGTTCAGCATGTTTGAGCAAAACAGGAATCCATGTAATAGATTAACTTCACAAGTCACACATTAATGACCATTTCTAATTTAATTTTAGCTTCTTTTTTTTTTAATTACTTTTAATTGAACCTTTCAGAAGCTCAGTCTTTCGTTTCCTTATGGAAGTCAGAACAGTATGAAATTGTGCTGTCTTCTGGGAGCTCCAATAAAATCAGCTTTATCACAAAGAAATTTTAACCAAAACAAACTAGCAGTGAAAGATTAATCTTGAAGAAGTCCTCCTTGTTCCCCTAAACAGCATTCCTATGGGAGAATTGTCCCTGGGAAAAGGTTCACAAAAGATGTCCCAGATGACTTCCAGAGGTAACATCAAATAAAAATGCAGTGGAAATAGGGGAGATGACAGACTGGCCTGGATCAGCTGCATCGCCCCGAGTGCAGGGTGCAAGGCGAAAGAGTGGACATGTAGGAACAGAGCCAGGACTCGATGCCTTCGGACAGAAGTGGGTGTCTCCGGTCCTGGGAGGAGCGAACAATTCCCTATACAGTGGGAGCGAACAATTCCCTATACAGTGGGAGCAATTCAGAGCACTTCCAGTGAGGGTCCTTGGGGAAAAGGTGCTCAGGCTCTTCATCAGCTGTGACAGGAGCCTGAACAGCCTTTCCAGGCAGGGGTTAGCCTTGGGAATGTCTTCAGTGGCCCTCGGCTCTGTCCTCTGGAGACAGAGTGACTCTGGGAGGTTTGCTGAGCACGGAGGCTGGGGAGGGTGAGTGGCAGAGCAGATCACCTGCGGGAGCTGGAGGTGGGATAGGGTCTCCCAGGAGGGGTCCCTAAACCAGCCTGGGGCACAACAGCACCTCCCCCTCTCTCTGTTTGAAGAAAACCTGAAGCTGTCTGTGCTTTAAGCCTGGGGTGGCTGAAAGAAGAGTATTCATTGAAAACTCTCTTTTGCTGCATTTTTATTCCCACAGCTGCTTTGTCTTTATTGCCACCCTAGCAGCTACTCATTATTTGGGTGAGGAGGGAGACTATTCTTGACCTCAGTCGCTCCCAGTTCATGTACCCTTAGAGCTGATAATGTCTGTAATTATCTTCCGTGGTTTGTTTTAACAGCTTCTGCATTTTTCACTTGCCCTGTATCATTCTCCATCTCCTTCCTTTCCTCTTGAACATTTCCTCTGATAATTCCTGCTTATAACTCCAGGTATAGTCTGTGTCATTCATTATAGCAGAAATCCTTACCACTGTATGATTTGGCAGTGGTAGCTGTAGCAGTAGAGTAACATTTCCAGAAAACAGGGAATAACTGCAGAACATCATTTTGGTGGTTAGGCATTTTAGAGATTCAGCTCAAAATAAAAACCCAGCTGTCTAAAGACTCTTGATTTCCTGAACGTTAGCTGGAATCTTCCTAATGCTTTAACCCTCAAAACCTCCTGGGTCTGTGAGCTCCTTCAAGACAATTGGAAGTAGTCTTGATTCTTTTGTACCGAGAAAACTGAACTATTTTGTAAGAGGAATGTATTGATTCAAGTGCTAGTAAGGTCCCATGTGCAGATTCCCTTTTTCTCTGCTTTGAGTGATGTTAGTATTTTTTTAACATTATATAAATAATGAACTTCAGTATAGCTTTCTTTCAAGAATGTGATTGTTTTCTATTATATTTTTAAATTATTTTTAAATTATTTTAACTTCTTTGAGATTTTTTTTTCCTAGTTTGCCATGTTAGAATGTCACCTGTTGTACTAGCAAATGAAGATGATCAATAAGCCAAGAGATCTTTGAAGTACCATGACCACATCAATCAGTGGGAGGTGCAAAATGTCAAAAGCTTTCAAAAACCTAAAAGCTTTTGAAACTTATAATTCAAAGGCTATACTCTACCTATGTACCAAGAGCCACCACCCTCAGGACAGTGACACACTGGTATAACCTGACCGAATCCCCATTTGGATCCCCATTTGGTCAAGTCCAACTACTTGGAAATGAGCTGTTTGCATGTAATTCAACTCTTTGTTGGACCCAAAGAAAGCTGCCTGCTTAAGAAACACCGAATCCTCATTAGAAGGTTTTATTTAGTATGAGAACATCCTTTTAGGGCTTTTGAAATGTTAAAACTTTCCCTCTGTTGGAGTGAGTCGCCTGTCCTGACTGGCTACCTTTTTAAGTGCAAGCAAATGTGTCTGTAGCTGTAAAACAACACATTACTGATCATTAATGAAAAACATAAGTTCTGTATAGCAAATGAATCTTTATTGTTTACCTGAAGTGGTTTTAGTAGAGATGGTTAATGATTTTTCATTTAAAAAATCAAACCTCAATATAATGTACTTTCACAACATCTTAAATGTTCTTATTTTGCCTGGGTGGTAGTTTCTGCTCATACTTTCCAAATGCAAGGACATGCATACATAAAGAAGCACGAGCTGTATCAGTTTCAGTTTAAAAGTAACATGCTTAGCAAATGTCACTCATGTCTTTGTATTACTTTTAGCTATCACACTTCAGCTGATATTAGAAATGCACTGATGTAAAATCTCCCCCTACTATTTCCTGCAAGTCATAGGATTTTTTTTAATTATCTGCATAAATGCATTTATTAGCACTGTTAACCTTTAAATAAAACTCCCATTACTGCCATCAGTCACCTAATTGGGCTTTCCTAACCTGCTTAAGCTCATTACCTGTTCCTCCATCTTTCGTGGAGGAGGTGGAGAACTGAAAACCCAGCGCTGCACCCAGGACTCAGCCAGCAGAGGTTGCCTGGGCAACCAGGATACAGGAATTGGACGTGTGAATAGTGGCAGGGGGAAAAGAAAACCTCTAAAAGGAAAAAAAAAATCCAAACCACTCTTTATAAATACTTTGCCATTTGTAAAACTGTTTGTAAGTATTCCAGGGTAGCTCTGTACGAGTGTTCGAGGAGTGAGTCTCATCTACCTTGCAATGAGAGGCTGCAAGAGTGCAAGAGCTCAGGTGACAGTTTAGCAAAGGAAAGGTTAATATGATCGCAGCCTAGAATTATCCAGAGAGAAAAAAAAGATTTCTGATACAATGAGGCTTTCTATTATAGAAGAAAAGGTATAACAGTATCTGACAGCCAGATCTAGCTGAAACTAAATACATTCAGACTAGAAACAATGTATGCATTTTTAATCAGAGTAGTGGTTAAGCTTTGAAGAAACTCACCTAAGGATTTGCCTCTCCCTATAACTAAATAATTCTCCCTTTCTAAAAGATGTTCTTCATCTTCTGCATAAACTATGGATTTCACAAAGGTATCACTCAGTATAAGTCATCAGACTGCTGTCTTCTCCAGTTCAAATAGTTCCTAACAGATTAAAGTCTGTAGGGAGAAAAGAGAGAAAAAGAAATAGTCATTAAAAAGGTATCATACATTTCTTATGATGAGTAAATACTAACATGTTGGATCAGACCAGTACTCCAGCTAGTCTAGTCGTTTTCATTTTCTACATCCTGACTGAGGTTTTTCAGAGAACGATCTTTTGCAGTAGCCAGTTCTGGAAATTCCTTGTCTCCAGAGCCTGTTTCTTTTTGGTTCCAATGGGTGAAAGGCTGGCCTTGGCTGTGGATATGGTTTACTATTTGCAGTCTTTTTCATAGCTCTGTATTTGCTTCCCTGGTAAATATATACACTCTAAGCATTTTTGTCATCCATATTTTTTTGATCCTTAGAGACAAACTGTTGTTTTTTACGTGGCTTTGTTGCTAATTGACTTCTGTTGCTAACTGACATTTTTTTTCTTACTAGAATTTAACCCCAAACCTTAATGACTGGTCTTAACATGCATATTTTCAGTGGCCAGAGATCAAACCCAACACTATTTCTCTTTGAATTCAGGTTGTACCCCAGGAGTTCCTGGTACAGTTCTGTTCCCTTCCTCATCTGCCACTAAGCTGGAGCGTGTCATGACTTTCTACATTTACATTTACCTAAAGACTATGGAAACTCACATAGGTTTGCCTAAAGCAAACTCTGCAGTACCCACCCTCTCTGTACCCTGTCATGATCCTACAGGCAGCTGGAGCTCATTGCATATTAAGCATTTAATATTCATTGCATATTAAGCATTATATCTAAGATTAAATCCTGCAGGCATGTATATGTAAACCACTTTCTGCCTTATTTGAGCCATGTAGCAAATGTGTATGATAAAGGAAACAGCAGGTCCTTCAGCAGCACAACTGATCCCAACTGGCTCCTTGTGAGCTTGTGCGAATCCCTTTCACATGTAGACTTCAAACCTCCCATGGGCTCTTGAGGATGCAGGAATGAACAAATCTTAGGTTTAGCATCAGAAGAGATAGAGTCTGAGCACAGCAGACAAGCTGAAGGACTTGCTTTGATTTACAGACATCAACCGTCACACCTGATAATTAATTTAATTGATAGGGCTGAGATCAGTGTCTCCTTACCAAAAAACTGGCAGGAAAACCCTTAAGTGAAACAGTAGAAAATGACCTCTATGTTACCTAAACTGAAAAATTTTTTGTTGCCGTGCTGGTAGGACTGCTAATGTCACAAGCAGCTGAACCACTTGCTACTCTAGCAAAATGAGCTTTTTTAAAAGATGGGCAAATGCAATGTACTGTGAAGTTGCATGTGAGGACCTGTGCTTTAAAGGGTAAGGAACATACTGCATGGCAGCCAGCTGACCTACGTTTACAGCTGAAGAAATAAAGCTGACCCAGAAGGAGCTGTGTCTAACCTACAAACGCAGAAGAGGTGCTAGTCAAATGGACCATTTTAAAATGATGCACTGAGCAGGAGCAGCAGCACAGGGATGGGTTTTTCCTGCTGCCCTATGTAAGAAGCAAGCCAGATCAATACAGCATGATAAGCCACCGCTGGCAGGGAAACACAACTCAGAGTGACTCCTAGCACCTCAGCGTGCCATGCTGCGGGGAGGAAAGCACACCCTTGGTTTGCAGAGGCAAACCCAGGCTCGGAGGTGCTTTCAGCCCCGGTGCCAGCAGTACGTGAGATGGCAGCGTGGGCTGAGCTGGACAACCCAGGTGAGCCCTGGGGCTCTGGCGCAGGCAGCAAGGCTGCAGCAATGCCAGTGCCACTGTGCTTTCACTGCCACAAAGCCCTTTGTATCAAAGATCACACAGGTAGCAACACCTAGCCGCAAACCCAGCTTGCCACATCAGCATGGATAACCTTCAACAAAAGCAAAGAGGTAAACAGTGCATTGGAGGGTCGCTAGGGTGTAAAGAGGGGAGAGGAGGAGGCAGAAGCAGAACCTTCCCCAGGCAGGGTGATAATTGCATCAGCACAAGGAGAGAATCACACACACTTGGGACCAGATTTTTAGCCCCCACCAAACAAAGTAGCTGTGTTGAGATCAGCACAGTGCTGTTTCGCACTGTATGAGGATCTCCCTGTTGTCATAAACTAGCCTTAGAAAAACAGGCTCCCAGTTAACTTGCTGAGTCCCCCAAATACATGGACTTTTTTTGAACAGAGCCTTCCCTGTCCCTCTGTAGAGCTGCATGGTCGTATGACAGGTAAAGAGCACATGAGCAATTACTGCTACAGGGGAAAAGGAAAGGTGTAAAAGAAAAATTGGAAGTTACTACAAAACCAAATTGCTTATCCTAAACCTGCCTATTAAAGATAAACCATAAGCATTAATTAAGCCACCTTGCCTATAGTTAAATTACATCACACCAATGTTTCATCTCTGGCAGGCACAAGTGACAGTTCTATACTTTGGAGTTTTATAAGACAACACCAGAGCAAGGAAAATAACTCTGCTGTGCTCAGTAGATGTCTGCAAATAACCACAGCAGGAAACTGTTATTAATAAAGCCCAGTTAGAAAGGCATCTCCTAGATTCCTCAGTGTTACTTCCCTTTTCTTTTTTCTTTTTTTTTTTTTAGAAATCTAACCATCTTTTTTTCAAAACTTCACACATACAAGACTTTTCCTTGGAGCAGCCAGTGTGTTTCCACAGTGTTCAGGGAAAGTCTGAAGCACAGCCTTTGCACCAATGGAAATGCCTGATGCAGGTGCAATAACCCCCTAGAAGCCAGCGCAGCTTAACTGCAGTATGAAGTGGGGACTAGCTGCCAAGTCATAGCCACCTGGCTTACCTGCCCTCAGGGCCTGTGCTGGTGCAAATTACTGCAGTGGGTGTCTATATGTATCACAAACTTGACTGGGTCAAGTTTTTTACCTTCTCTGTCATGCAGAAATCACCATACATGTAGGGTCTCCATGGCATTTCTGTGACACCGATGAAAAATGTGATGCCTGAATATTGAGGCTGATATACAACATAAACTTGAAAACAAAAGTCATGTTTTCGTGTGTCGTGTCATTGTCCTTCCACCCACATACAGCCTTGTATCACAAAAGGAGGGTAAGAAGTTGACTAAATATTTTCTTTTTTAAATTAATCTTTGATGGGCACCATATTAAATAAGGGCAAGAGGAATGAGGTTTGGTTTGCATCCTGGGCAAGAACATTTAATATAAAAACCTAATCTGCTGTGATGGAACTGCTTGAGGAAATTCCTGTTTCTGGCATGGATTCTGGAAGAAGGAAAATTAATTCAAGTGTTCACTGTTTCTTTCCTGAGACAAGAACATTTTTGCTCCATGCTTAGTTTCAAACTTAATCACTTACATTATAAAGGTCAGAGCATTTACCCGTTACTGTCCCTGCCAATCTTCTCAGTTCAGCAAGTCACTTCCAAGTCTTACTCCTCACAGACAATGTTTCAGCAATGCTTTGTGGCCAATGTTAGGCACTTTTTAACTTTTGGTAGTTTTCTGTTCATTTGAGGAAGACAGGCTAGAAAAACATTTCAAAGGTGATCACGGGATTCAACAGCTTAAGCCTCTATCTAAGCCACTTTTTAAAAGGTAGAAAGTCAGTGGCTTTAAAGCTGCTTTCCACAAATTTGAAGATTTTACCCTGATCTTGACCTACAGCAATTTACAAGAACCTGAGGAGAAGACAGATCATCCCCCACAGCCCGAAACAGCCTGTCAGACATCATCTTTGTTAGCTGCATCTCAGAAGTCTGCCATCTCCTCTGAGAACAGAGGTAGTGACCAGCATGTATGCCCTGTGGCAAATTACATCTTCCCTTAAACACGTACTGGTAGTCTGGATTTATGAAACACTGCAGAACTCTGTGAAGAGAAACCAAAGTAACAAGTGTATAATCCCTCTATAGTCTAGCTTGAAAATGATAAGCTTGTAACATCAGATAGAATACTTGTTCAAAAATATTCCCTAAAAAGTCAGCTGAAAGGAGAACTCGGGTATGTTGGAAGCCTTTCACATATTAGCACTGGAGCATTGGCGGAAAGATCACAATACTGCTTGTTTTCATAGAGTTTTAAGTGCCTTATATTCAAGTTCCATGAAGTAGCAACTTAAATGATTACACAATCTTTTCAAGGGCTTTTTCCTCCACTTTAGTTACAAGTGTGGAGAACAATTTTTTCAACTTTGTGCCTTGCGCTAATGCTCCACATGAGAGCTTATTCTAGCCTAGACTCCCACAAATTGCCACATTTTAATGATTTCTTCATCAAAGGAGCGATGCCAATCTGGACACACTTAGCTGGCCACATTTCATCACACATATGAAATGATGCACAGTAGGGAAACGCACCGTCTGCCTTGGGGTTTAAGCTATCATGGTGTACCTGTTATTTGCAAAAGGTTAAGGAGGCACAAGTTGGAGCTTATATGGAGCAATGAGTTAGTCTGTGCAGTCTGGCCATTCGCTACTGTCAGAGCAGAAGTCCAGACTACTCCGGGGGGCTGACGGTGTTGCAGCAGTTTATGAGTGGCCGTAGGTTGCTATCTTACTGAGGAAGCTTGCCCAAAGCAAGACCAAAAGACTTTCCCTCCTCTCCTTCTCCCCTGCTTCCTTCCTGCATCTCCTTGCGCTCGGAAAGATCACAAGAAAACCGTGAGGGAGGAAAACTTGTGGTTTTCTCTTGTGTTCTGGGAACCAGAAGCATACATACACGCACGCTTTGTGAACAAACAAGATTAGATCAAAGAGATGAGCCATGCGTAATTAGTATCGTTTTGTGATCGAAACACCCCAGGAAGGTCCCAAACATTGGCTGCCCACTCAGATCAGAGTGGCTACAACAACTACACCATAAGGGAGGACACAGTCTGCTCTGGAGAGGTCCTACCACACGTCCATCTCTTGTGACAGTGCGTGTAGAAAGCAGGGAGACCAAGTTGTCACCTAGCTCAGTACAATTAATTTTTGCATAGAAATGGGATATACAAAAAGCTTTATTTAAAATGGATCTCATGAAATAGCATCTGTAGAGTCTAATTTTTGTAACATCAACTAAAAATGAAAATATAATGTTTTCATTTAAGTAATGATATGTAGCTGTGGAAGATTTTCGTATTGTCTGAGTTGAAGAACACATCCCATATCTTCTAATAAACTACCACCACAACAATACCGTCCCTCCCACATACATACACACAGTAGTACTACAGTTTGCTGCTGTAGTTTGATGAGAGTTGAATGTATTTTTCAGGTATAGGTACACTGTAACTATATATGTATACGTTGTGAACTCAAACCCACCCAATCAATTCTCCTTTGTGCCAGAAATGGAGTGAAATAAACACAGTGAAAAATGCTTGTTTTTCAAATATATTATTTGTTGGATGACTTGGTTGCTGGTTTGCTAGGAGAACCAGCCCTTACCTTCCCCATTTGGATAGCAGGAAGAGAACCTCATTATGAAAATAATAAAAAATGGAATGATTAGTAGTACCTTGTCCTCAGAAACCTTACTTTCCTTCCCCCTCCCCTCCTTTTTTGTTATCTCAAATATTTTCTACCCAGCAACGCAGTAATCATGCTTTTCCCCTGCCACATTCAGTAACTGGGTGGGTGCCTTTATCATTTGGTTTCAAGAGGCCCAGTTTTGCCCTGTGAAAGTCTCAGGGCAATTACTAAGAAGAAAAAGCATAAATACCCATGGGGTCCTGTTCTTCTCTCCCTTCTGATGACAGCTCTCAGGACTGAAGAAGTTGCTCTTAATTAAGACTGTTGAATTAACATGCAGGTCTCTGTAACATGCTGCCACTTTCCTCTCCCCTTTCTAAGTCTTTGTGGATTCCCAACAGCTCCTTCTACAGACAAACTGCTTCTGATGCAAGGTTTACCATGTTACATTTGCATTCCAGGATACCTGGGGCTGGGACAATGTCATCTGTACAGTTACTCACTATGCAAAGCGAAAATATTTTTCCTCCTGCAAATGTTCAGCCAAGAGCAACATTGGCCAAAGAATGTTAAATTGGTACTAAAATCTAGTTCATTTTTTTTCTGGACAAATCTGGACAGATCTGGATAAATCCAGCAAAAAAAGTAAACTTAGGGAATACCAACATGATAAAAAAATTTTGCTGATTTACCACAACCTAAAAACTAGACCAGAAATTAAAAATAAATCAGGTGTTTAAAAAAAATAATTAAAACATCTGTATTTTATGAGAGTAAAGTGGTTATTTCAGCAGAAATTGAGTCTGAGAAGGGAAAAATACATGTGAGAGGAAGGAAGCTGGAAAGGAGGGGAAAAAAACAAATAAAAAGGAAGGATGAAAAGCATTAAAAAGGAAAGCTAAAAAGTATTGTGAAGGAAAGGGAAAAGGGAAGAAAGAAAGAAAGAAAGGAGAATGACAAAAGCTGAATCACTTGCAGATATGATTTTCCAGCCAGAAATGACAACTGCTGAAAAGAGCAGAGGAAAATAGATGGAGGGAGAAAAGTAAAATTAAACTAAGTAGAGATAAGGATAAGTAATATAAAAATTGCATTTCATTCTTAGCTCCTAAATTGATGGGTTTAGGAACAGCCTCGCTGTACAAATGGTCTGTTCCATGCCATAATCATTTAGTGATAGTGACCTGCTGCACAGCAATTGATGAGACACAACCCCTCTCAGCGTCTGCCCTCTCTCCTTGCTAAGGTACTTTCAGTATTGATGGATGACATATCCCATGTAGATTAATGAAACCTACTTAGGAAGTTGTGGCCCCATTGCGATGTCAGGACCAGCCAACATCGTGTTCTTGTGCCGTGAGTTGGGACAAGCCGGTACTTTCTTAGCCTGGCTACGGTACAGTGAGTTAGAACAATTAAGCACCCCCGAACCCGTGTGGATGATGACCCACCTTTGAGGGCACCGGCCAAGAATTATGGCCGGAATGGAATTACACTGACCAAAGTCAGTCACCTTGTGAACCTATAAACAGCGGTCCTAAGTGAGGCCCTTTGAGCTCCCCTGGACCGCAGCGGGATGCAACCAGCGTCTCCCTCGGAGTGGGATGCCTCCCAGGGCAAACAAACTCTCCAGTCTGCGAAACTCGGAGGACTGTTGCCGAAAACTGACGACAGGACATCACTTCTTGAGGCTCAACCCTTGCCTGTTGAGAAATGCCGAGACATTTGATGTGAATATTTCACTGAACTCAAGGGGAATTTTTAACGGGTATACCATTGTTTATATATATATATATATATGTCTTTGTGTCTGCATGCATGCATGTGTGAATTGACCTATGTATCCGATAGCAAGTATAGTTTAAATATTGCCATTTCAAATCTATAATTAAGTCACTGTTGTGATTGCAGTAAATTCTATTGAATCACTCTGTAAATGATAAATTAGTCAATGATCAAGTGCTGCTAAATCTTGTGATCCACCTTAAACTGTGAATGAACCTTAGACCACTGCTACACACATGTCCCTTAAGACATAAAGTGTTTACTAAGTCTGGGACTAGCAGTGGATCCAGCTGCACCTAAGCGCCATTAGGAGTTTAGAAAGTAAGGGGGTCTTCTCTGAACCTCATGATTCAACTGGAGGGTGTCCCTTACTGTTTTGCATCTTTGGTCTCTGTATAAATCATTCTAGTTTGATTCTAACTTGATTTTCCTTTGCATGCTCCATCCATTTATTAAGTAATAAAGTGAACCTTGCCATCAAACTTTGTGAAGTTGCGCTTTTATAAACTCCCATGAAATCACTTTTGCTAATACTCTTGACAGTGATTCTTTAAGTGGCCCAAACCACTTGTACACGACAGAAGGGTATATAAATTTGACAGACTGCTCAGATTTGTCAGAAGTCAATGGCCAGTCTGCAAGGCAAAAAGTAAAATTTAGCTCTCTGTCCTGTAGACATATATTTCTTACTGGAGCTTTTAAAATGAGCAGGTTTGTTGAATTCAAACTCCATTTACATATTTTAAAAAATTCTTAATGTTCTTAGAAGCAGCAAGATACTCTAAAAATGTTCCACAGTTAGATACATTTCTAGAAGTATTTAAGAGGATAACTGTTATATAATGTGGGGTCTAAATAGCATTCCTTTGTTCATAAAACTTTTATTCAAATAAGCCTTCTTGTTAACTTTAATAAGCATATTGGAAGGGCTCACCGGCCTCAGTTGGAGTTACATTAATCCTGCTGTAAGTATCTAGAAGAGCATATTAACTTTAGGCATATCATACACTCAAAGAAATGGTCAAAGGAACATTATGCAGATAGTGGAGTCAAATAGCAGTAGAAAATGCTGAGAACAAAATTGCCTGTGCAATCCCCATTCAGGTCTTGGTGAATAGGCTTTCTTTTATGTCCTTTAGCCCCATATAACACTTAAAGATGCTTTTTCCCCTTGTTCCTGTTTGAATCCAGTCAGAAGGCAGGTAGTGCTCAGTCAGTAAGCTTCAATTTTTCCTCATTATTAATGACTGAATCTGAATTGAGAAGTAAAAGAACCATTTTGGAAAAACATTATTTACTTCTACAACTGCAGTAATATCATCCCCTTATTTCCCATTTTACAGAGAGGGAGCTTAGACACAAAATGTAAAGGCAAACTTAAGGCAAATATACATGATTGACTTGCTCAGCACTTACATGAAAACTACTGCAGTGGACAAGTTTTCTTTCCTGGCCTTCCCTTAGTTGCATTTTGGTCAAAAGAATAACTTCCATCTTGTGTTTTTCACCTTCTATCATTAACAAATGAGCAGAGGAGTCAGCAGAAAAGACCCATCTTTGTGCTTGATGGAGCATGATGAGGGTAAAAAGATGTTTTTTGTCATCATGTTAATTATCCCTGTATCATAAAGCATGTACTCATGGGATGAAGATAACCAGAATAAGTGGCAAAGCAACTTAAGTTTCAGAATGTCATAACCATTGAATACTTTGCTTTGTTCTATTTTTGATAGAGGGTGTTGTTTGTTCTAAAAGAAAAGAAAAAAAAAGTGAAAATTTGGAAATATGAAGTGCTGTTGACCTTCATCTCAGTCATTGGAAAGTGCAGTCTATGCAATTATTACTCTGTTCTCTGTCACCTGAGAGTGGCAATTTGGTAGTTTATCTGGGGACCATTTCTGGAGAGAGAATATGACACACTACTAGGCTCCCAACAACAAAAAGAAGAGATAAGAAACCTGCAGACTTCAGGGGAGAGCATGGTTCCACAACCCAGACTTAGTCCTGTCTGAGCTTCTATTGAGTATTTCAGCTTTACCTCTGCATTGCACCATTACTCCTACTTCTCCCCTTGGGGGGAGTTTGCATATGGAACTCCATTCATTTTTTTAGCTGTACTGTTGGGGGTTTTTTTAACCCCTCTTTTGATTTGATTTACAAAACACCACCTCTTCTTTCTTTCATGGATTTTGGCATCTCTGCTATCTGGGTTCCAGTCCTGGTTTCTTATTTCAGATCTCCATGTGGTACGACTTACCTTTTGTCTTAGGTTTACTATCTAACCACATCAAATGCTCCATAAACTCCTGAGCTCCGCACCCAATCTGTCTCCTCACCCTTTGGTTTCTCACTGCTAATGCCCTGAGAGATGAAAGGGCCTTAAATGGCCCTGACCAGCCTCACCTGGGACCTCTCCTCAACCCCTGACCATGGACTCAGGAACCTCATTTAAGCTCAGACCTACCCCTGACCTGAGTTATGCTGTAGGTGTATCTGTCTTTAATCCTGGGTTTTAGCCGTATCTCCTGGATGGCCCTTAGACCTAGGTTGTAGCCTTGTCTCCAGCCCCATCCCCTGCTGCTCTTGAATATCCTGTGAAGACTCTAATAGTCTGTACAAAATCCTTGCTGATTGCACTCGTGTCTCAGCAGTGATGACCCAGAAACCGTGGGAAGTCAAATAACTGAGGGAGTACAGCTAATAGGTACCACCAAATGGCAAAAATGAGCTTGCTCTTGCTAAAAACTGAATCCATGTGTAAGTATCAAATGACATTTCAATTGCTTATAGAGAAATCTGTAATAAACCTCACTGACTACTTTGGTATTGCTAGAACAAAGTACCTTTTTTAATGTACTGGGCTCAGTCTAACCGGGACCTATTTGATATTGATCTAGCAATATCAAAGTGCCTAGACTTAGTAGTCTTTTATTATAAGTAATGTAGTGTTTTATTATAAGATAGTTCTGAAAGAACATTTAGAAAACCTGTATCTAATGAGTTGATGGATGTTTTATTGACTTCTGAAACACTTCACAAGCCATATATATTTAGCCCTAGTGACAACTCATCCCTATAATTGCCACAAAAGTACATGAGTTGGTCTGTATGATTGTCAGTTTCCAGATCAGGTTGACTTGTCAACTTCAAGATTTTTCTTTTGGGTCAGTAATTGGGTCATGTGGGGGTTTAGGTTGGATTTATTGTTTTTAACTAGCCTGAGCAAAAAGACTGGCAACACTGTGGAAAACTAAAAACATACGAAGCCATTTCAAGGAACTTGTTCTGAGTTACCATATAGGAATTAAAATGAAATGTAACCTGACACATTAAACTGGACAGCTCTAGAATGCAAGTGGGCTATAATTACTGCCTGATTAGCAAGTAACTTCTTCAAGTGATGATGTCCTGACAGCTACTATTTTAGAGAAAAGCTAAGGAGTCAGGAAAGAGGCTTCAAGGAGAAGGCTGATGTTACACATAAGTTTTTTCTTAGCTATAGTATTCCATACTTTCTTTCAATTTTAACTACTTAATTGCTGTAATTTTGTTCCTTAATTTGTTTTGCTGAAAACTAACTAATGTAATTTCCACTGCTTCATTATATCAGTAATTCTTGTATACTCAGTTCCATCCATGGTAAACTTAAACTTTCTTTAAGGGCTTCAGCTAGTTTCCAAACCCTCTGCATCTCTGCATATAGATGAGAAAGCTGACAAACCATGCAAAAAACACTCCTGAAATCAGTGATAAAGCCTGAGACGGAGATGCAGGTGTTTTGTTTCTCCCACTTCCAGCTGAATAGCAACTTCCATCTCTTATTCAGCAACACATTTAATGACATGATAATAGCTTTTGTTGACAAAGGCTTTAATCCATAGATTACTACAGTTTTTGGGGTTTGGTTGAGAACAGCAATGTGATGCTTTTCAAGTCATAAAGAAGGAGCTTGAGATAATTGTTGTGGATCTAATGCAGCAGACTTTGTAATGGCTACAAGATTTTGAATCATTAATCACATCTTTATATCATTTTGAAAAATAAATGATATAACACAGTTATGGGATCTGACTATAGGTGCAGCTAACGTTCCAGCTATACTTGGAGGTAAATGTTGAATGTGCAGCATCTGCAGCAGATCCTGTTTTTCAACAGTTTAACTTTACCTGTTAAAAAAAAAATACTGGCTCTGTTCATCTAAATTTACAAAACTGCTCTATTTCTGAGTGGAAAAAGTGCAATGATGGAATGAAAGTCATAAGTCATCTAGGGAAACAAAGTCTAAGATTCCTATGGCCAAGTTGAAACAGTGCTTTTGAATGAACTGCTTTAGTTTTCAGTTGTGTTTCTGTTGTCAGCGCTGGAGCTGCCTGCACATCCCTCTGCAGCAGTGGAAGGGATGCTGGTGGAGTGAGGAGCTCAACAGTGTCTCTGCTGAATGCCTTTCCACCTCAAGTAGTCTTGCTAGACCAGGCTCAAGAAAATTTTCTCATGCAGAAACATGCCATTTGCATTTTTTTTAACCTTCCCTACAGGCAAATGCAGCACAAGGTCATTCAGTATGAAATGGAATCTGCTGTGGAATAACATGAAGATCTCACACTGAGACAGCAGAATTCTACTTTTTCTTCAGAAATGGTTTGTGGTAAGGAATTAGGCGGAACTTGCATAGGCCACCTTTAGCTTCTTCACAGTACTATACTTGCATAAGTCTGATTTTAAGGGTAATGCCAAAATAGTAATTATACAGCCTGTATCTAGAGCACTGTTTTGGTCACTAATGGAGTGGGGGCTAGCAGGGAAAAGAGCTTAAAACAAAAATGTGATGCTAATGAGGCCTGGGAAGTGAACAGATTTTTTCAGCAAGGATTTGTCTGCAGAGAGTAGAAGGAGCTCAGAAAATGCCTTTTAGAGCTTTCCAAGGATGCACTTTTTGCCTCTTGTCAACTTCCATTTTCCTCTTGGCTTAGGTCGAAGATTTGGGTCAGGTGTGTCGACTTCTTAAGTTTTGTTCCCTCTCTTTCCCCTGTCAATTAATTTCTTAGGGGTTTGTTGTTGTTGGTTTGGTTTTTTGTTTGTTTGTTTTAAGTCTAAGGGAGGTGCTTGCTGTTATCTATTGTTTGGAAAAAAATTAGTTGCACTTACATGTCTAGAAAGCACTCTCCTTTCAGGCTACTATGAGTAATAATATAAAAGAAAAATTAAGTCTCCTAATTAGCTGTTCTCTTGTAGCCTCTTTAGGGAAAAGCTTATTTTAAAACAGATCTCAAGTTTATCACAAGGTATTGAATAACAGTTTGTACACCCTGGTACATGCACTAGGGCTTCAGTCCAGAAGGCATCAAAAAGTATATGTTTGCATGATTGTCAGCAGTTGGAAGGATGGACTTGGCAGCTGGAGTACTACTTTGGTTTCTCTAGTGTTAAATTCACTACACCCCCAAACACACATCAGGGTTTTCTCGAAGCTAGAATTACTCCATTAGGCTGTGAGTCATACTTGAACCCCATTGCCTGGCAAGACAACATAGTGTGAGTGGTGGTTGAAGGGTGCGTGGGAACAGGCGAGAGCCTGGATGTGCCTGGGGTGGGCATGGGAACAGCTGAACGCAAATGAAATCACCTCTTCAGAAGAGCATAATTTGCACCTGAAGAGGAACAGGTCGTTCAAGCCACAGGACTGGTGAGCACAACATGCTCCTTAAATTCTCTGTGCTGAGATCTAGAAGCCGTGGTGCAAATTCAGGAGGAAAAGAAAGAAAAAACCAACCCAACCATTTGCTGTCTCTCTGCACATCTGCTGACATGAAGGCATGTGACACAGAAAGCAACCGCAAAGCTCTGTGGCAAATAGGTCAAAATGCTGAGTGGGTGTCCCTAGCTTTGACAATGCTTGACTACTTAGATGTCTCTCTTTTCTAAACTAATGGTTAAGGTTTATGTAAGAGTATACTGTAAATCTGTCTTTTTGAGGGGTTTGTAAAGTGTTTAGACTGCATGAAGTGATTAGCTAAATTAGAGGAGATGTGGATTTGTATATATTGTAAAGTGGATAAATTAATTCAGCAGAGACAAGAATGCATTGCTCTGAGAAAAAAATCAGAGATGCTCAACAGGATGAGAGAGCACAGAAAAAGGTCTTTGTGATGCAGCCTAAACCCCAGCTGTGCTAGCTTGAGACCAGTCTCTTTGCAAATAGATGGTATGGGTTTCATGTTTGTGACAATGTAATTTTAAAATGCCTTCCCCTGCAAGACACCCTGTAGATTTTTCCCACAAGGTAAAAGGTAGAGATGAAATTTAAGCTGCCTGATGATGGATTATTTGTCTTACCTGAGTGCCTGGCTGTGCCAGTGAGTTATGTGTTTCTACCACTTGCCATGGGAACAGCACGGAACATAAATATCAGCAAAGGATGTTTCATATAGATACATTGGCATGATCGTTTTGGTCACTGCATGCCTGTTTAAAATGAATTCGCTAATGGTAGGCTAAGAAATACTTCTTACAGAACTATTTTGGGGGAAATTTGCTTTTGCTTTGCTGGATTTCTGAGGTGTCGAGCACTTCTCTGCAATGGAGCAGTGAGCAACTTCCATGGCCGAGTGCCACCACCCGTGGCTTCTGCTGACTTCTCTGGGCAATGGAGGTGTTGAATACAGTGCCCTGCAGGACTGCGCTCGATTCCATTAGGAAGGTGCAGTTATTAACTAATGTTTTGAGATGAAAAAAAAAAATTAGGAGGTTGAAGTCACTACCAGTTGGCAAGAGGTTTGCATACAAATCTTCTGCTTCCCTCAGGAACAATTAAATGAAATCAGTTATATTTGCATATAAAATAGCTTATCTTTTCCCTCATCTGAAAATAGGTATTATGAGACTCTTCTCTTTTTCCTCACAAGAATTCACATGAGGATTATTTAATTGGAAAGCTTAAATCTGTTCTTCTAAAACCAAATAGAAAATGAGATTTTTGTATACATTTTTTAATAATATTCACAAATGGGAACTTTAATAGCTTGGTAATCTGTAGAGAAGTTGTATTTAATACTTTAATGAATTTATAATGCTTTGTGAAGTTATTTGCACTCATTAATTTAAAAATTAGTTTTAGGTATTTTAAAGGAATCTTATTAACTAGTCTAGACAAATGATAAAGAACTCCTACTGCAGAAGCAAGGCCAGCTTTCCAAACTGTTAAATTCCTGAGAATTTGTCAGGACTTCAATACACTTTTTTTTTGTATGTGTGTTTCCAGACTACTTTTATAAGTTAAGAATCAATTTTAAGTCTTGGGACTGGGTTATGAGCCATAAAATAGCAATAAGTAGATGTCCTTAATTTATTTGGGTAGTGTTTTGTTGTTTTTTTTTAATCTTAAAACTCAACCTGCAAGTTATTTCATACCTGTTTCTGTGTTTCCCTAACACCCATAAAGGCAGCTCTTTTCTACCCCACCTGCGTTGTACCTCACGCCTACTTAGGGTAGGATTTGAAATCTCTTTTTTTATGGTCACTCCCAGGGCTGACTCCAGAGCTTCTGGGCCATTTCTGTATTTACATGTAATTTAGTCCAGTGGGCTTTTTTACAGTTTGGTTAGTGTGTCTGTGACGAGCCATTGGCCAAGTGAGTTTGATTTACTAGATCAGGAGCTTTCAGGACTAAAAATGTGACCTGTAACTGAGAGTTAAACTCTATAGCCGGAAATCTGTGTGATTTGTTATCCAGGGGGCATGAGGTTGCTTTAAAGCACACTCATTGTAACGTGGGGTTTGCCCATGACTGGGAAGACCGTTGGGTAACCAGTAGTGCAGGTGCCAGGAAAGCCTTGAAACCCTGGGTTCTACCAGCCTGGTTCTGCCTCTGGCCGCGGGGTCCTGCTGGCCTCATCCCTGCCTGTTTCCCTGCCGGATCCCCTCCTGGCACTATGAACTGCACCCGGCATTTTGGCAGCTCCCTACTTACAAACTGGGGTCCTGGCACTTCTCAAAGCCCCCTCTTCCAGTGCATCTGAGGGGCATCAAAGGTGGAACAAAATAAATGCCCCAAGTTGTACTTTCTCAGAGTGCTGCTCTGGAACAAGAGTCCTTTTATACCTTCACTACCAAAAGCAAAGTCTTAACGCTTTGCCCAAAGTATACTTTTTAGCATCACTATTTGACTTAAAAAGTTATAGTCCATATGTCAGCTGTGAAAGAACTTTTGAATGCAGCCAACTGCTTTTTCTTTCCATGTGTGAAGTTTCGGTACAGCTCTGTGTCCAGGCTTGGTAGGGTTTTTTACTTTTTTCATTGTAAAAACACAGGAGAACTTGGAATGAGAAGTGAGCCTGGAGATATATTTTGTCCACGTCTTTACTTGCATCGAGTCTGACTTCTTATGAAAGAAGTAGCTGCCTCTCCTCAAGAAATAGTTCAGTGCATGATTAATTTACTGCCTGCATATATTTTTGATGCCTCTTTGCCATATGCGAATGACCTGCTGAAACGTATGTTTTTCAAATCTAAGCAAGAGTCCAACGTTTGAAGCGTAGCTTGTGCAGAGCTCAGCAGCACTAAGACCTGTAAGCCCTTTACTAGAAATGACTATTGCAGAGGGAGAATAAGGTCGAGGAGCAGAGCAGCAGTGCTAGCAGATCGATCCCTGAACTTTTGCTCAGAAATGCTATACAGACAACCCGGTTCTTCTAGCTTCCAAAAGCCTGGCTTTTTATTAAGGTTAAGCCTGGCTTTTTATTAAGGTTGTGCATAACGTGTTGGTTTTCCCCCCCCTTGATTTTTATAAGAAAAGTTACTGATGCACTGTCTCAGAATTATCTCTCTCTCAGCAATAACACTCCGAACTCATTGATCACCTCCAATCAAATCTGATAGGAAGGTTGGAATGTCGAAGATTTCTGCATTCCAGGTCTCCCCGATAACCCTTCCCCGTGCAGACCTGAGGCTGTTGGCTTCGTGCTCACCGACGATGTGGGCAGCAGCCAGCTGGCCGACCAGCACACCTCCAGCTCCAGCGGCACACCGCGTGTGCCTTCTCCTTCCCCGCAGAGGCAGCTGAGGACACGGAGGGGAGCCGAGGTTACTGCAGGAGAGGGGGGAAAGATGGGTGCAGAGCTGGGGAATTGTACTATAGCTGCAAGAAATCAGTCTTCATTAGTCCTGCTGCAAAGACTTGAAGTGATTCTTCTCTGTCTCTCAGGAGACCATCTTAATCATCTGGGACAGGGGAGTTCAGTGTCTTTCTCCTGACTGTCCCTCCAGAGGCTGCTCCTTTTGTATGGGTAATCCACTATTCAGCGTAGTAACACCAGGAACTTGCTAGAGAATATCAGGAGAATGCATCAGCCGTATCTGCCCTACTCCTTGGCCCACTGAATGTTGAAATGTTTTATACCCAGTTTCAAAAGGAAAAAGGCATTTCTTAGAGGATAAAAAGGTCAGCACTGGGGGAGGTGGAATAACTCATCCCTCTCCTTGGAGCTGTTGCTGTCTGTGCTTACATGTTACAAGTCACATGCATTTAAAATAAAAGGAGAAAAAAAAAATCTGAACATTTTAGGGTAGGGAGAAATTCAGAAAGGTAACCCCATTCAGGGGAAAAAAAAATAATCTTTTTTCTTTCCACCCAAAACCAAAGCCTGAAACCGTGCCAATGAGATGTTTTGGATCAGTGTTGCGGGACGGCTATCTTAGACCCATTGCATTGGCAAACATTTGGGTACCCTGAGAAACACCCCAGGCATTGCTAATTCCTCCAGCACTGCAGGTCTTGGAAGAATGGTTCAGTAGGGAGTCCCTGCTACTCAACTTTCTGTTGATTTTTCTGCTTTGGTTTTGTCAAAGCTGGGCTTTCTTACAGGGATAATTTGATCCTTCAAAAATCAAGTGATCCCACTGAAACAGTATGTTGTTAGCATATTATCAGTCACCTTCCAATTTCATCAGGTTTTTGCAAAATGCTCTTGTCAAGCCTGACAGGCTTTTTATTCTCATTTGAAACTAATTAGAGCCTCTGCCTTACTTTGATTTTATAAAAGTCTGTGGCTGGGGAAAATTCAGTTACTCTTACAGCCCTGGCCCTATGGAAACATCTCTATATAATATAGTAGACATCTAGATGTAAAATATGTATTTTGCATAATGTTTACATACAATATAGCGAGACATTTGCCACTTTTAAGATACAGCCAAGCACTTGCAGTGCTTCTTTGTGTGCAGATAAACTCATATTGATTCCAAGAGAGTAGAACAGAATTAATATTCTGGTAACTATCTATTTCCAATTAAAATATCATTGTGCAATGAATAATAATAAAAAAAGAGCCAAGACTTTCAAATGTTTGAGGTTGAGTGCCTTGAATTAATATTTATGAACCAAAAATAAATGTTCTGACTTCATAAGAGTGCTGTGCTCTCAGCAGCATTTTCTGCAATCAACAAAAACATGGATGCAGCATAGAGTAACCTGACTCTCTTCTGCATTTTAATTAAAGATAGGACTTGCTGCTTTAAGTGCACAGGGCTGCAGCACTTGGGTCAGGTGTGAGTTAGAGTTTCCTTGGTTAACGATGACAGTCTGCAGTAATAACTAATTTTTAGAAACAGATGTACTTAACACTTTGAAAAAGCACTCAGCAGCTTCTCCTGAAATCCTGGCTTCTGAAATACAGACCACTTATTTAATGTTTTTGTTTGTTTGTTTGGTGGGGGGTTTTTTGTTTGTTTGGTTTTTGTTTGTTTGTTTTCTTTTCTTTTTAGCTCTCAGTCCATGAGGGTGACTTGTCTGGGTGTTAAGGCTTTGTTTTGAACTCTGTGGTGGTTTTGTCTGTCTGAAGATTGTGGGACTACAAAAGAACAAATTACTACCATCCATTCCCCTCAAAATAAGCTTGCTTAAGCTCTCCCAAGGGCTATGGAATTTCTTTTTGCACTTGAAAGCAGTTGTTCTGTAAAAAGATACAAGTTCTTCCATCTGCATTTGTTGTCCTAAACACCTTCCTGGGAACTTGCTTAGCCACTGCAACTTCGGAAGTACAAGAGGAGAAGACAGCAATGTTGTTATGTGCCACATTCAGATTTGTAGCACTGCACTCATAAACAGTGTCTAGGTGGCATGGGATGCAACAGAGCAAATTGCAAGGAATTTGACCCTGCTCCCTGCAGTTTCTGGCTTTCCGCAGAACACAGCGCTCTGATGCTTGTGAAGATGCTGAGAGGATGCTTGCACCAGCTGATGGATATTGAGGGCTGACATATCAGCTTGTCTGTTTAGCGATGTCATCTGTAGCCCTTTTCTAATTGAGCTTTTGCAGACGTGTTCCTCAATGATGTTCTCAACTTTCTAAGGGCCTTTGAAAAACTGCCCAGCCTTAGCTATTTTCCTGTTGCAGCTGGAGGTGCTCCTTTTATAAACATTGAGGTTAAAATTTTCTGTACCATTCTTCTGTGCATCCAGTTATCTGTTTGCTGCTGGCTGTCCAGCCAAGAATAATTTCCATAACTTCTCAGCCTTCAGTGTTATGTTATCACAGGCACAATAGAATTGTCCCATACATATCCACTTTAATCAGTCACTAATAGATTTCAAAACTAGCTAATCAAAGAGCATTACTCTATTTTACACCCTTCACAGTAAGCAGTTAGAGAAAGTGGCAGACAAGAATTAGGGCTGCACTACCCCCCTGTACGGTGTATCTATCAGCTCTACCTCTTCCCTGGGCCTCCACAGCTCTGTCCAATGTAATCCCACAGTGATGAGTTAAGTATTGTAATATCCTGAGAGGTGTGGTTTAAATTTTTTACTTCCACTCTTAACTGTGGATGTCTACCAAGTAATAAAATAAATCTTTATATGAAAAGATGGGTCATGGTATTAGCCAAAGTTAAATTTTGGAGTTTTTTGCTAATATAATTGTTCAATATATAGCAATATTTCCTGGATTTTAGTCATTATTCCCTGACTTTTATTCCATCTTAGCTTTGTTAAACAACATTCTGCTTTGCACAGGAATTGCATAGCAGATTGAACCCAAGGGACATCTAACCTAACAGTCAGATGGAGGCCAGTATCAGCTATTTCAGTGGAAGGTGTAAAAATCAGCCATCAGTAGACATCAGTTAAAAACATGCCATGTCGGTTCCTTGTATCTAATAGAGTTTGGTTTACAGACTTGCATATGGCATTCAAGTCACCCCATTCACCTGGGATAATTCTGTGAAGCATTTTTATCAATATACCTGTCCAGTCCTCCGTGTCAAAAATAAATCTCTGCCTTCCTATGGTTTGACACTTCGCTTCAAGGAGCATTTTGTCCCAGACAGATGGCCAGTGACCTTTCCTTAAGAGCAATTCTCTGTTTTCTCTTGGTTCAAAACTCTTTACTTCTTCCCTCTTTACATTCATTTCTCAGGTATGTTTGAAATAGTCATTTAAAAAAGATGGGGAGTAACCTCTGCCATTCACCCAGTTGTCAGGAGTCAGCACGAATTGGTCTCTGGCATCCATGATGTGCCAGGGGGAGTTTTGGGAAAGCTGGGGAAGTTCAGCGCTCCAACACTGGTGAAAATAACTCTGTGTTTCAGCATGTCTGTGCTTTTTAGTTGGTGCCAGTTTGCAGGAATATAGATTTCTCTGCTGATTGCAAGAACAGGTTTTTGGTTGACTGAAGGGAAATATTCTTTAAAAGTCACCCAGAGTATTGCCAGGTTTAAAGTCTGATGAAAAACTTTATCTGCTCCATTATTTGCTTTCCAGAACTGCATTTTCTTTCAGAGTTGCTCTCTTTCCTCAGCTCTCTGCCCCTATCCTTCCCCAGCCTTTAAAAAATAACTCTGGCTTACTAAAGCCAAATGAAACTCTTCCATGTCATAGGAGATTGCTGTCTGCTTGGAAAACCTCTCCCATTTGCATTCTGGGTGAACAGCTGCTGATTACAGGTGTTTTATGTGCAGTGTATTACTTGCAGGTACCTGTGGTCAGCTGGTGGGAAGGTATGTGTGAAATCAGCTGTAGACAGCTACTTAAATCAGGCTGTCAGAGAGGTGAAATGGGTAATGGAGCCTTAAAACTCCGGAGGCTCCTGTTGAATTTGACTGTAGTCTGCATGGCATGATGATTGGAAGACCATTGCATATTCCATTATTTAGGTAGTATTTGAGCCTTGTAGTTCCTATACAGGAATTGTATAACCTGAAGTGGAATTAAACTACACGGTTTAGCTGTGCAGTTGTAGTGGAAAACTGAAGAAACTTTTATAGGAGAACTCTGCTGCAATGGATGCAGGTACATCATCCTTTTCCCTGTCTCAGGTTTTCACCTGTAAGCTGAGAATGATGCTGATTTTGCTCTCCATCCTGTTGCCCATGTGCTCTGTAGCTCTTTGGGGCAGTGACTATCTGTGTATGCTGAGGACCAGGTGGGAGGTCCATGGCTGTGAATGGAACTGTTCTTGATGCAAATAATTAAAATGGGATAATAAAAATAACTGAAATGAGAGGGGGCAGATCCTCAAGAACTCAAGAAAATCTTTAACCCATAGGTAATACAAAATAATTGCCTTATGCCTGACAAGGACTTTGAATTCATCACAGGTTTCCTGAATCAGACCTAGTGCCACCTCAGCATTTTATTGGGGAAAAGAATTTCCTAATCTTCTAAATGACATGGTCTGTTGGGATCTGGATCTATGGCTGGACAAAGACCAGAGACAGCCCTGGACTATGGGCATATTTCTCTTCTTTTTGAAATGTCATGCCTGTGAAACATATCTGATTACTGATGGGTTTTAAAACTTTTATGGCTTCTGCTCCATGTTCTAAGATATGCTTTTTTCTCTTTCCAACTTGTCATATTGAGATATTACTAAGGGGATCAAAGGCAAACGTTTAATTTATTTCCTTGTTTCCTATTTCATTTTGAATATAAAGCCTTCACTACTACCTTCCATTTAACAGCCCCCTGTGCAGCTAGATCTTAGAATCATAGAATCGTTTAGGTTGGCAAAGACCCTTAAAATCATCAAATCCAACTGTTAACCTAACACTGCAAGTCCACCACTAAACCATGTCCCTAAGTGCCACCTCTACATGTTTTTTAAATGCCTCCAGGGATGGTGACTGAGCCACTTCCCTGGGCAGCCTGTTCCAGTGCTTAGTAACCCTTTTGGTGAAGAAATTTTTCCTAATATCCAATCTAAATCTTCCCTGGCACAACTTGAGGCCATTTCCTCTCGTCCTGTCACTAGTTACTTGACAGAAGAGACCAACACCCACCTCACTACAACCCCCTTTCAGGTAGTTGTCGAGAGCGATAAGGTCTCCCCTCAGGCTCCTTTTCTCCAGGATAAACAACCCCAGCTCCCTCAGCTGCTCCTCGTAAGACTTGTGCTCCAGGCCCCTCACCAGCTTGGTTGCCCTTCTCTGGACACGCTCCAGCACCTCAATGTCTTTCCTGTAGTGAGGGGCCCAAAAGTGAACACAGGACTCGAGGTGCAGCCTCACCAGTGCCCAGTACAGGGGAACAACCACCTCCCTGCTCCTGCTGGCCACACTATTTCTGATGCAGGCCAGGATGCCGTTGGCCTTCTTGGCCACCTGGGCACACTGCTGGCTCATATCCAGCCGGCTGCCGACCAACACCCCCAGGTCTTTCTCTGCCGGGCAGCTTTCCAGCCACTCTTCCCCAAGCCTGTAGCGCTGCATGGGGTTGCCGTGACCGAAGTGCAGGACCTGGCACTTGGCCTTGTTGAACCTCATACAGCTGGCCTTGGCCCATTGATCCAGCCTGTCCAGATCCCTCTGTAGAGACTCTCTGCCCTCAAGCAGAGCAACACTCCTGCCCAACTTGGTGTCATCTGCAAACTTACTGAGGGTGCACTTGATCCCCTCGTCCAGATCATTGACAAAGATATTAAACAGAACTGGCCCCAGTACTGAGCCCTGGGGAACACCACTTGTGACTGGCAGCCAGCTGGATTTAACTCCATTCACCACCCCCCTTTGGGCTCAGCCATCCAGCCAGATTTTTACCCAGCGAAGAGTATGTCCATCCAAGCCATTAGGCAGCCAGTTTCTCCAGGACAATGCTGTGGGAAATGGTGTCAAAGTCTTTTTTACTAAAGTCTAGGCAGACAACATCCACAGCCTTTCCCTTATCCCCTAAGTGGGTCACCTTGTCATAGAAGAGGATTGTGTTATTCAGGCAGAACCTGCTTTCATAGACCCATGCTGGCTGGGCCTGATGACCTGGTGGTCCTATACGTGCCACATCATGGCACTCAGGATGATCTGCCCCATAACCTTCCCCCAGTGCCAAGGTCAGACTGACAGGCCTGTAGTTCCCCAGATCCTCCTTGCAGCCCTGCTTGTAGAGGGCATCGCATTTGCTTGGGTGGATCCCATCCAGCCCCATAGACTTGTGTGTGTCTAAGTGGTGTAGCACGTCACTAACCATTCCCCCTTGGATTATGAGGGCTTCATTCTGCTCCTGGTCCCTGTCTTCCAGCTCAGGGGGCTGGGTACCCTGAGAACGACTGGTCTCACTATTAAAGACTGAGGCAAAGAAGGCATTAAGTACCTCAACCTTTTCCTCATCCTTTGTCACTGTGTTTTCCCCTGCATCCGATAAAGGATGGAGATGCTCCTTAGTCTGCCTTTTGTTGCTAATGTATTTATAGAGACATTTTTTATTGTCTTTTATGTCAGTAGCCAGATTAAATTCTAGCTGGGCTTTGGCCCTTCTAATTTTCTCCCTGCAAAACCTCACGACATCCTTGTAGTCCTCCTGAGTGGCCTGCCCCTTCTTCCAAAGATCATAAACTCTCTCTTTTTCCTGAATTCCAGCCATAGCTCTCTGTTCATCCAGGCCGGTCTTCTTTCCCCCTGGCTTGTCTTTTGGCACATGGGGACAGCCTGCTTCTGCACCTTTAAGATTTACTTCCTGAAGAATGTCCAGCCTTCCTCCCGCTGTTGCCTGCTCATCTCAGCCATAGTGCACCTTCACCCAGGCTTTGGTTTAGTGGGAAGACCTTACCTCAAGGACTGCAGTTTGGCACCTCCATTTTGATGCTGTATGACTTTCCTCCTTGTCTGTCTTAAACATCTCCAAGCCTCATTCACCTATTTTTTGTGACATTGGCTTCTGCAGTCCTTCACAAAAAGGCAGAGGAGAGGGATCCTCACCCCAAGTCAGATCAACGCCTTCTGCAGTTCACAGCATCAATGCAACAACCAGTGTTCCTGTGACAGTCTGTGGTTTAACAGCATTTAGTGCTACAGTTGAATTTGGGGGCATGAACCAAAAACATGGAGGAAAACTTCTAGAAAGTGGTAAGAACTGAAAGCAAGTATCCTTTTACCTTTGAGACAAATTTGCAAATTTCACTGCTCAGGCCTCACTGCCTGCTAGCTTATGCCATATGTAAAAGTACCACAAACCGTGACACTGAGCCACACAGTGTACTAGCATGTTCATCTATTCCAGCTTGATAGAATTGTGATTTTTTTTTTTTCCCCTGCCTGCACTATATTAGTTAAATTAGAAGTTCAGCTGGATCTCATCACCAGCATCCTAGTGGAGGTACTATAATTGAATCTTCACTTACAGCTTAATCATACAATCAACAAACGAAACTATACAAAATTTTGACAGCTAAAAAGTGTCATTTGTGTCAGGCTAACACTGATTAATTTATTGATCTGTTTTTATTCAGTTCTTTATGAGTAAGTATGTGTTTCTATAAGTAGCTGAGACCTTACCCTGGGACCACACTGTACTGTTGCTATACCTGCATGGAGACTGTGCCTATACCCATCCCTACAGAGCTGCACTGCAGCTGGGTGAGTGCTGTTCTGCAGCTGGTTTCTCTCTTCACTAAACCGTGACAGTACGAGACCTGGGGTCTGTGTAACCGGTGGTTTTTATGCTGTCTATGTACCTATGACAAACATAGACTGTGAGCTAGAGACTGCTTAAAATTGTCCTACTACTTCTTGTCAGTGGAAAAGTTTATCTTTTGCAAAAAAAAAAAAAAAATTGCATATATTAATATTTGGGGGAGGGAAATTGAAGAATTCTTAGTGTTTATTGGATAGAGGCATAAAGGGAATGCTCAGGCACTGATATGAAAGTTCATGTTATATTCACAGAGAGATAAGATGAACTGGAACCCCTGTAAGCATTGGAAATACTGTTTTGGTGCTGAGTATTTAGGCTTTCTGAAAACATAGTTTTGCTCGGGGTATTTCTTTAAATTAAAAGTCGTCACAAAGAAAACCATTATCTCTTAAAAAACTTTAAAGCCATAAGCCTGGGTTTCTCTTACATAAAAGAAATTAAATTTAGGGATGACTGAATATTTTCCATTGAAACTAGTTTATCTGTTTTAGATTTTCTCCAGGATATAGAAAGAGCATTTTCCTCTGTGCACTCTCTCCTTGCACCCTGTCACTAGGCTTTAGCCATTCTTAGAAAGATAACATCCTGCCTGTGCAATAGTTTGTAGGCTGCCAGGATAACTATACTGGTTAGTGAAAATCACCACTGAGGGGCTAATGTCTCTTCCAGTTTAGGTGTTTCCCACTAAAATGCGTTTTGCTATCTTAATGGGATTGAGCACATGTTGGTATTTTTTTTCAAGTACAGACTATTCTGATGCATCTGATTGAGGTGAAAGCAACATGGAGAAATCACGTTTGAGCCATGGATTTTCAGTGTGTTTGCTCGGCCAGGAAAAGTGGTTAAAATGATCTGGCTGATGTTACGACTTTTCTAGTTGTGTTAATCACAAACAAGGAGGGACGCTGCAGCTTAAATGCAGAGTCCCATGGGAAAACCCAGTGGGAGCTATTCACATTGATTTTGTTAGTGAAACCGGTGTCCTGTGAAACTATGTCCTTGGAGAAACACGACACAATATCATTGGGCGTGACCATTGCACAGCTTTGTGTGCTGTAACTCACACCTATATGACGAAAGTGCTAAATACTGGTGGATCTGAATAGTGGTGTTCTACATCTGTTTTGGGGGGCGGGGGGGTGCTGACCAAAAGGAGTGGTACAGGACCAAGCTGAGGCTGTATCTCACGTTGACTGAAACTTCTCAGTGCTGCCATATTTCTAGCAGCTGAACTGGGAACTGCTTTCATTAGACACTTATTTTAAAATATCTGTCTTGTCCTTGTAGAGGAGACTTCTTAATCAGGAAATAAAACCAGAGGCTTAGCTTAAAAAAATCCACCACCACCACCAAAAAAAAACCCGCAACCCAAAACCACAAGAGACAACATACTTGTGGGGTGTATCAAGGAAACCATGAAACGTTGGTCAATGTATCCAAATTCTGCTGAGATGGTTACCAGTGTATATTGGTGTTAGTCACAGCAGGTGAACTGGAAGGGTAACGGCATGTGCTTGACAAGATATGCCAGTCAGTGCCAACCAAGTGTTTTTGTTGGCACCATAGCAAAAGAGAGTGGCCAGATGTACTAAGAGGAGGGTAACACAGAAGCATTAAGGAAGTGGATCAAAATGAAGAGAAAGCACGAAAGGGCTTGTTTGAAAATCCACTTTGGAAAACCAGGCTGGCATCATTAGTTGATTCAAGGGGGGGTCAGCCCCTCCTGCTACCTGAGGTGATAGGATGTGTTGTGGCAGGAGGGAACGGCCTTCTGGAGCCATCACAAAAGTGTCCGTGTCTGAGGCAGCAGAGGCCAGTGCAAGGTTGGAAAGGTGTCACATAGTCACGGAAACTGTCAGGAACACTACTTCTGTTTCACCTTCCTAGGCAGATCTGGATTGGCAAGATCATATTTGCTGTGGCCAAAGAAAAGGATGTTGCAGTAACTGATACCAAGAGATTTATCTTTGGGGCTCTTGGATATGCAAACCCAAAATGTATTATATATACATATTCGGTCTGAGGGAACTGACCTTGGGTGAACCAAAATTTTGCAGATCTGAGAGCTGGGAAAAATAGGGTGTTGTGGTATTTTTGGTGTTTTGTTTATTTGTGGGTTTTTTTTTGTTTTGTGTTGAAGTATGTCTAATGAGGCATCATCCAGTGGACAGAAATTGAGAAGGAAGACTATCTGTCAGGGAGAGATTAGTCCTGCCCAGGTAGAGTGTTGTTAAGATGCTCATAAAAAGACAGGAAAGAAGCTATGCCAAAACTGTACCTTATTCATTGCCCGTCTCATTCCTCCTACACAGAGTAGCTCAAGCTACAAAATCCCACTGCTTTTTGGAGCTGAAGGTTGCTATTTTCAACCCTTCCTGTGCAAGGCTGGATGTCACACATGCTTCAGGTTAGACAGGATGGTGCTCAGAGCGTTGGTAGTAAGGGCTTCAGGCAGCTTAGGGCTCTTATGCTTCATGAGTCACTACTAAAGGCTACAAATAAGAAATGATATAAAGTATACGGACCTTACAAACCACATAGTGTGGGGATAGTATGACTCATCCAGTCACCCCATCCCCAATTTTATCATTTCTCTTATCACTATACTGTACGTGAGCTCTGAAATACTGGGGACAAGCCAGGGTCTGCTGCATTAGTGAGGTGTGAGTTCTTGTTTCTCAAGACATGTTATTTATAGCGTATTGCAACAAGTAGGAAAAGGCTAGACTGAAATGGCTGGTGAAAAAACATGACAAAAACTAAAGTCGAGGTAAGGTGGCAAAAGAGAAAAATGGGTGAGGGAAGGAGTGGGGAATGTTCATACGACAGATAACTCAGAAGATTTTAAGCGAAACCAGAATTCCTGATTAGGAAAGAAAAGGGGAGTGAAATGCATCTCTTTTCCATGTTTGCAGCTGTGGATCTCTATTCAGTGATATCTCTTAATCAAGGAGGAGGGGAAAAAAAGAGTATAGCAGGTTTCAGGATGTTTGCATCTTGACCAAACTGCGATACAGACCGTGTGTGGTGAGTGATGTGAAGGGACAGTCCTATACAGCAAAGCCCAGGGGGTGCAGTGTGTGCAGGGACCCATCCTGCAGCAGAGCTGGGTGGTGTCAGTCATTGGGCAGGACTAAGTTGGAGGTGAATTTTCAATAATTTGGTCTGGGTTTTTTTTTGTGTGTGTGTGTGTCTCTGTCGTTCTTTGCTGTTTTATAATCAAAAACCTAGCCTTGTATTTTGCTAGATTGAATGTCCTGTGTGTGATCTCTGATATTTGGAAGGGTGCGGGTATCCTTTGAAGCATCTTGCATCCCAGGGTTGTGCTGGAAAACCTTTATACCACCCTGACTAAAGGTGATAGTACCTGGTTAGAGGGAAGTGTTGCTGGAGAAGCATAAGTAGACTCAGAATTTAGTGAAGCTGCTGTGTTTTGAAGTGATTTCTTACAAAAAAGCCAGAAGCACTGAGCTATGTTTCATTATGTTGTCTTACAAATCAGGCAGTCTTACATGTGACCATCCATGTGGACTGCAAATAGAAGGAACTTTGGACTTTGAACAAAAAGGATTCCCACAAAAAAAGTATTTTCCACTTCTCTTCTAAAAGGTGTCCTCAGCTGGGCAAAAAGGTGAAAGGTGTGAAGCAGGGTGTGATTTGGCCTCTGCCAGCAGAGAAGGTCGGGGCTTAGGAGAGAAGGAAGCTAAACTTGAATTCACGCAGAGGTTGGTGGTGGAAGTCTGATTGAAATTTTGCTAGCTGGCAAATTCTGAACTTTCCTAGGAAAGGTCAAGACAGTTTAGCAGGAAAAAGAAGCTGCTTCCAAATCCTAATGAGTCTCTTTTCCCCAGCTGGGAATAACTCTGAACTGCCTGGATAAGTTTAACCTAGTGTAGTGCCAATAAAATAAGCAGAGTTATCCTGGGACAAGTTCATCCTTGGCGTGAGCACTCTCTGAGCTGCTTTATTCAGCCTTCCTTTAAGTTACTTTTCTGAACTATAACAAGCTCTTATCTGAGACATCTGAATAAAATAATAATTTAAAATCAAAAATATTAATAAAGTAGATATTTCAGATACTTCACTTGCAAATAATTCATTGCACTGAATTAGTTTTCTCTAATCAATTAGGAGCCTGCCAGGTACCAGCAAATGGTAATTTAACAGCAGGAACAATTTTGTGTATTTTTAGAGAGGATGAGAAAGTAGAACAAATTTCTTTAAAATTGCTTCTCCAGCCCACAGGGCCCTGGCTGAACATTTGCCTCCAATGACACAAGGGCTTTTGTTCACAGGTCTTCCTGTTCAGAACAAGGATATATTGACTTACTGCTACTCTGAACCTAGTTATTTTGTTTGCTGGTGGAGCGCTGTGAGTTACTCTTGTAAGCAAAACATACAGTCATGTGATTTATGCGTCTCAAGGACAAACCCAAGATCTGCAGAGACAAGTATGAGTGCCTACAGTTTCTACATCTGTAGCTGACACATGGTTTTAGCAGGGCAGTACAGACCCCTTTTAATATTACTACAGAGACACAGAGGACCAGAGTGACCCAGAATACCCACGTGGTGAGCCCAGCCATATTACAGACTTACTCTTTATGCAGTTCTTGATAGATGCTGCTTATCAGTCTTTAAGGGATGATTCTTTGGTCTAACCCAATTTGTTCTTATAAGCTCAGGTCTGCCTACAGGTAACTAACAGAAAGCAGTAGGTACAAACTGCGTCTGAACTCTCGCTCCTCTCTGGCACTTGGGTTCTTGATGTTACATTCCTTCATCTGTGTCACTTCTGGTGATGGTGTTAGGGCTGGTCACCTTTGGCTGGACGAATTTGGAGTCCAAACCCCTTTCCCTGAGGGAAAGGATTACAGCTCTGCCAGATCACCAGGCTGTAGGCTGGATTTATGCAGTGACATCCCCCTTCAACCTCTGCTGCCAGACCTGGTAACTGCATCTCGGAATGCAGAGGGGAGCAGCAGGAGAAGCCTGGCTGCAATGTTGGGCAGCAGGACAGCTGCTTCTGACTTACCCAAAGCCTCTGAAGGCTTATGCAGACAAATCTATAACTAGGATATCTTGTCTTGGTGTGGTGTGTTTTGTCATGATCCTATCGGAAGCAATGGCTGAGGATCACCTTTCAGTGTCCAAATCCTGAAACCTAAAACCCATTGTGACTTTATGAAAAATGAAAAACATGGCTCGCAATCCAGGTCCTGTTCTAGCTGCATGTTGGTGCAAAGTATGTCAGTCCAAGTAATGTGCGTTGATAGTGCAGTAGGGAAATCAAAAGACAAATGCTTCTGCTTCGGCACCCCCTGTTGCAGAATGCCATAGTTGACAGCAAAACCACGCAGAAGCTGGCAAAGCCCATGCAGCTTTCAGTAGATTAAAGCAACATGTCTCAAAAGAAAAAGGCATTTGACCTCAGGCAAAAGCAAGTTTTTGCCATGCAATTGTCATTACCGCTTTTCGGTGTGGTTGCAAAAACTTGAACAGCTTGGAGTTGTCACACTTAGTGCCCTAATCGGTTCCACATTTCACTGGGTAAAATCTCAAATACTCATGTTTTGTGGAGTTCAGGAATTCTCTGTATCTACTTCCACAAACTCTACATTGGTTTTACTATCTGGTGTGCATTTTGGTCTGCACAGCTAGCTGTCTCAAGCCATCTTTAAGGGCAACGACCGAGATGCAGCCCTCTGCAGTGATACAGGCCACGGGAAACTGCTCTCAGGCAAAAGGGCTGCCTTTCTCTCTTGTTTTAAGTTGAACCAACAAAGACATTTCTGAAAATGCATTATTCTAATAGCTCCTCTCATACTTAAGAAATAGTTATACAGGCTAATATTAGTACTGCATTGTATTTGGTGCCAAACACATGCTAAATACTGGACAAACCCCTAAACCAAGGACAGCCTCTATTCTAATCCAAAGCCCTTGTGTTGCAAATTTCTTGTTAACCATACACACATTTTTCTCACTAATTTAACTGAAACAACTTACAGGCATGAAGTTGAAGCGTAAGCAGGAGTGTTTTGCAGGTCAAAGCTTGAGGGTTTGTTAAGGACATGAACCAAGGCCCAGGGAAGTCAGTGGGAGGCCCCAACCAACTAATGGATTTTAAAGGTCGGATTGTAAAGACAGCAAATTAGTGCACAGATGCATATCCAAAAAGTTTTTTGAAATTGCATGTGATAACTGACATTAGTACAAGTCTGAAACCCAATGTCTCATGAGGGTGGAAAAAATAGGCTGTCCCACTGCTGGATGGCCCTTGTGGGGAAAAAGTGTAGTGTCCAACATGCCTCTTGTCTCTCATTCTACCTCTATATGAAAAGCCTGCTTTTATAACAAGAATTTTTTCACATTGCCAGTGGCTTGTCAAACTTCTATACTTACTAATTTGTTTTTACAAATTGGGTCTCATTTTTCACTGGAGCTTGGTGAATTAAATTGTACAACAATATTTTGTGTCTCTGTTTTGAGATCCTGTGAAAATCAAAACCCAGTTCTATTAAAAATGTGAATATCTGTAAGGGTTGTTGAAATTTCAGCTTTCAGTAATTTCAGCTACAATTAAAATAATTAGTGTGCAATTTACTTAATGAAAATGTTTAACAGAAATGCTAAAAGAACATACCAAGTTAAAATGTATATGTTTTAGGATTCATAAGGCTTTCAGTCAGGATCTCAAAGTCCCCCTATTTTTTAAATAAGCATATTATGCAGAACTGTCAGACTTTTGGGCCTTTTCCACCTCAAATATTAGGATTCTCTACAAGCTTATGAAAATCTCTGCAGATAAAATACACCTGAAGAAAATTTGCTCTTGATACTGTCAGTGAAATATTCTTCCCTATAGCACATCATTCTCTAGTGCTTTGTCTAGCCTAGTTGTAAAATGAGGCTAAACAATAACTTAATAATTTAACCAAGAAAATGCCTCTTGGTGCTCAGAAATGTTTTCCTATTATAATGAGTTGACTCTTTTTTGTGGGACCAAGTTTTGCCCGTCAAATGCAATGAGCTATAATATGCAGTTTCAAAATGATCACTTCCAGAATGACTTGGGAGTGTAGTTTGGTAGGATGGAGCCATGGCCAGCAGAGCATTGTGCCAGTTCAGGGCAGTGGGAGTCAGTAACACAGCTTTTCTGTCCACTGTCATTATATGCTACTGCACAGTAGATGGAAAAGTTTCTGTGAACTTGCCCATCACGGGGCTGGAGCAGTACACACAGCTTTTAACTGCTGGGCAGAATGACATAGGAAACTTCTTAGTATCACTGATACCAGCCTTGCCTGCTGGATAAGATATTCATCCTTACCATACATGTACCTGGAAAAACAAGACAAGACTTTTTCTTGGAGTGACGGAAGGTGCTCTGCAAGGCACTGAAGATGAAACTGCTTGTTCCCAGCACCCTGCTCAGGGACGCTCTCTCCAGTGTTGCCCTTCCTTCATCCCGAGTTCATTTATTTCTTTGATGTGTTACATATAACTACAAAGTGGGGGTTTTGTGGTTTGTGTTGGTTTTGATTTTTTTTTTTTTTTTTTTTTTCCCTTAACAGAAAGAAAGAAAGCAAGCAGTGCAGGTGAGTGTGTCTTGGCTCCCTGGCCAAACCCTGCTCTCCCCCCCGGAGGTGGGAATAACCCACCAGGCAGTTTCTCATCCACCTAACGAGTCCCTCTAGTGGTGCCATCCTGAAACTTTTACTCCTACATACCTAAATTAATGAGGAATAAATGCAAATCAAACCGAACAAATATTTTAATGCAATCTGTCATCAGTGAAAATACTACAACTTTGTGAAATGCAGATGTGTTTGGTCTAATCAGCATCATGCTTGCGGAAAATCGTGTACCAGGGTAATTTCAGTACCTTCAGTTTAACAGGAGCTGAAACTATTTTCAGTGACAGCTGAGCAAGGTCCTCGATTTTCATGCAAACATGAAACAAGCTATAAATATGATCTTTTTTCAACATGCAAAATGTTCTCCTCGGCTCTTCTCAGAAAGATATTTTAGAAGTTTATTTTGAGCAAATTAATTATATTTCTATGGTGACCTTGTGAGGGAAAACTTCAGTATTATCAGTATGCATACTGCAAATGGGGAGTTCAAGTTGGGGTGTAGTGTTCACAAATAGACCTGAGAAAATATATGATATTTCTGCTTTCTTGAAGCCATTAAATGTTGGGAAGGAAATAGCAGTGAAAGGTTGGAAGTGAAATAGAAGCATTGCTGAAAGTGAAATTAAAGAACTGAGAAATGCAGGGATGATCTTTGAAGAAAACACACCTGCATGTGAAATGCTCAATACAGCATTGTTTTAATGTTAATTTTAATTCTTAGTGGGATTGGTGGGTTTTTTTTGGGGGGTGGGTTTTTTTGTGGTTTGGGGTTGTTTTTTAGCAGTGTAGTTAATAGGAGAAACCACATTTATTTGTAGGGGTTTTTTTTAGCTTTTGGGGTTCAGGGCAATTGAAGTAGATCTGCCAAATGTTTTGCTTGACTCTGAACCACTGAGTGGTGAAACACAGTGTGCAAAGGCAGCAGAAATCAGGCAGTGACCTAAATGACAGGGAACAGACAACGACCAAGCAGAGGCTGTCCTGACCAGCTGCGCGGCCAGAAGCACCCTCAGTACTGCCACACATACTGATGGGAAAGGAAACACTGCTTACTGCCCAGTAAATCCAAGACTGGTTGAAAGGATTGTACCGGGAGAACACACCGTTGCTGCTGCAGCAGTCGGGACTGTCCTGAAAATGCACTGAGCGGGCATGGTGTAGCTACAGGTAAATATGGGTAATTACAGTTTGTTCACTTCCCATTTAAGCCAGGCATGGTTTATCCATTCCCTGCTGCTCCACCTGGATCCCCCGACACCTGAGTCGATTTGCTTTATTTCCCATTTCCCACATTGTCAAGGAGCCACCGGGTAAGAGCACCTGATATTTCTCTTTGGTTAGGCACTTATTTGATCAAAATTCAGCTTTATCTGGGAATACGACATTAACTCTGTTAGTCTTAGGAAACGAGAGATTCATGTAGAGAAATCAAATTAATTTCCTTTCTTCCACCAGGTTGTCAGTCAAGGTATGGGAAGGAAAATGGTATCATTTTTCATTTTTTTCCTAATACCTTGAGGTTAGATGAGATTAAATATACCGTAATACTGTCATGCACCCTCATGCAACACTCTGCAGAGATACCGGACTGAAGTCTGATGACTGACAAGTCGGTGAAACTGCATGTAGGTCTTCCCTTGGTCCTTGAAGCAGCTTAGCTGTGTTAGCCTGGTGATGTGGCTCTGCTGCTTTTGGGTTGGAAATTCAGTTTCCAGCCAGAGTCCAGAGCCAACACAGCTCTTCCTCCTGGCCTCTGTGCTGTAGGCTTCAAATGCTCTCAGACCCACGGTGAAGCAGTCCATACCTCTACCCTGGGATATTGTTCTTAAGAGATGTAATGGGTGAAATCTTCAAGAGCACCAGCTTAAACCTACTATTAAAGTCAATAACAGGGAAACACAGACTGTAAAATTTCCTGTAATATATCTAAATGTTAACTTGGTGCAAGAGGGCTTATTAACAGCTGCTTTGATAGAGTTGCAGGTGCTTTGGGTATCACAATTTTGCATTTCTCAATGGAGTGTTTGAATGTTGAAAGTGTCATCCAAAAATAATTTAAATTTCCTTGAGTTTGACTTTTAATAGATTTTATTTTTTTAAATTGTGTATTGCTTTCAAGAGAAACAGATTCTATCTGGGAAGCTTGGAAAGGCAATGGGCTAGAATAATAACAAAAATAAGATGTGGGTTCACAAATTATTCTTGTTATTTCAAAACATAAAGCAGAGAGCCATGAGTGCCTGATATTTGTGTTTATGCCTCTGCATGCAGAAGTGTGCTGACCGGGGAGGAAAGTTTGGGCTCTGGAATCAATACTGAGCACTGAAGTAGCTTTTAGATGTTCAGCTCCTGCTGTGTTTGGTCTAATTTGCAGTTTGTTGAAATCCCATTTTAAATGCTGCTAGAGGAGTCTGCTTTATCTCAGCAAGAAATCTAGGGAAGTTGGTAGTTGAAAATAATGGATCATCAGGAAATAAATGTAGGGATAATGTATGCAGGGAATACTTCAGCCATGAAACTTGTTTTGGAGGAGGGCAAGCCTCCATCTCTGCTCGTTTTTTACCATTGGAAATGAAATCATCCAACCGGTATGGGGAATGATTGAGTGTAATGGTTACATTTGGGTCTTATGGCTGATATCCCAGAAAAAACTTTATTAATTTGATCTGGCTGATAGAGATAAACATTCGTCTCGAGCTTTCAGAAGAAGTGGTTATTTGGGAGAAAGTTGTGCTGCTCCTGAGCTCTGCCCCGCATGCTTGGTTTCATCTTATGCAGCGTTTTGAGAAGGGTCTCCGCAAAGCCGGCCCCGTTCAGCTGTATGTGTTCTGTCTAACTATAAAACATTCCTAGTCCCTGCCAAAAAAGCACAGCAGTTACTGTGTGTTCCTTTGGCAAACAGATGCTTGCAGCAAAAGACATGTGAATGTTGGGCAGGAATCCCAAAGGGTGAGAAATAGCCCTCACCCTTCCGAGCGGAGAACGTTTTGGTCGGTGAAACTTCCTCTCGCCCTGCTCTTTGGCAGCCCCCTTTTATAGGGAGCCAGCAAAGACTAAGGTAACTTGTCAGGCAGCTAAACGGAGAAATGAAACTGAGAACTTAAAAAGCTCATGCAGCCTGACTCCATTCATTGCTATAGCAATAATTCCCTGTGAAAGTGGTGCAAAGAAATGTTTTAGATGATAATGCACTTTTAAAATGCAATACCGCTAGCAAACCCCCCTCTCTCATTGTAACCCGTGGATCTGTGAAGTCCTTTAATGAGATTCATGAGGTTCTTTGCCTTCCTGAAGGAGTTCTCAAGTGGCTGGGAATTAATTTAGCAACTCCTACCTTGCAGTTACAGGCGAGAATCTAGATGCGCAAGTGCTTGAACAATAGAAGTTTTAAGAACAGGTTGTACCTTGATACGAGCGAGTTCTCCGCCTTCCCTTACTTCTTCAGATTTCTAAAACCCCCCGGAGCAGTTAGAGATGCAAATGCAACTAAAAGTCGCTGCCTGTCATTTGGGTGTTAATTCCCTTTTGTGCTTTTGAAAGTCCACTCCGTACCGAGGTGTTAAGGTAGGAGAGACATTCCCAAGAGACTCATCCCAGCCAGAGTTGTCATATGTCAAGGGCAGGGTATAAAAGAGGGTTTTCTTGAGATACATTTTTTGCTATCTGCAGGGTGCAGCTACCTTCTTACAATACCCAATGCCTTATCCACCTTCTCTATTTCTCTCTAAAGAGAGGATGTAAGAGCTCTTTCCTACCTTGCGAGGGCACTGGGAAGGTTATAGGCTGTGAGGTCCTCGCGTGTGGCACAGACTGAGGACAAATAGCAGAGGCTCTGCTGGAATATCTCCCTCTGACCCATCCAGAAAAAGTCCCCGGAGGCATAGCGAGGGCTGCCTGCCTCTCCTCTGCATCTGCAAGGTTGTAGTCCTTCTACACATTAAATTTTTGTTCTTCTACACACTCGAAAAACACAGCCCAAGGAATCAGTGGGTTATTTGGCTTGTAAGTACTCATTTTGTGCTATTCGCTGAGGTGTTAACCATACCTTCTGTGTTTATGTACCTGGCAACTAGCGATATTGTTTTAATTAAATGACTTTTGACTAGGAGAATTCAGCTACTTTGTAAAAGGAAAAATATGAAGCAGCTCTGTTATATGCTGGTATTTTAGTACTACCCTGCTTTTTCTAAAGTAATTAAATAGAAGCTGAGAAAGCATTTAATTTTAAAGTACATTCATTTGTCTTAAGGCTTTAGTGTAGCCTTATTACTGCACCTACTTCAGCTGAACAAATGGAAAATTCTGCTATACTCCGCCCAGACTGAGCTAGTTTTAGATTTAGGTAGGTTTTGCTTATCACTATGTGAATGTGATTTGGATTTTGCTGTAAGGGGAAAAATCAAGGGCTTTTACCTCCTGCACAGAACACAATAGGAAAAAAAAATGGTTTTCATTTCTGTGGCCAAACTAAAAGACAATTGGGAGAATAATTCACTTTGGTTTAAAATTAAAACTCAGAGGTTTTGGGTTGTTTTTTTTTTCTTTTCAAAATGGGAAAAAATGTCAAGTAAAGTGGCCAAGTAAAAGTTTAGTTCCCCTGAAAAGAATGCTTTGTTTTATTTTGGGGAAATCCTTGTTATTAGTCCTTAATAAAGCTACATGTTAGAATCACTTTGAAAGTAAATGTTGAAAAGGTATTTGAATTTTCCCCTGAATTTTCCTTTGAGCTGAAACTAATTGCTTAATCTAATCCAAATGTTCAAAATGTTTCATTCCTCTTGACTCAGGATTTCTCAGTGAAGGAGCTGTCTGGGGAAAGCCTTCCCAAGCCCTAAGAAAATGTGAATTCTGGGCGGAAATGCACGTGTGGGAATTGCCAGGAAGGACCATGTATGTCCCCAGGGCACAGTGGAGTGCAGAGGTCCCATGGTACAGGAGGCCCAGGGGGAGAAATCTGGAAGCAGGAAGGTGGTTTTCTTGGAGTCAGTAAGATCCAATGTTACAGGATAGAATCATATTAATGATTCTTATAATACTATATAATACATAATAAAAATACAATAATAGGATAATTCCTATAATATATAATAATAATAAGATTATTCCTGTAATTTAGGGTATCTTATAATATAGGATATCTGATATCAGGATGCTCCCATCCAGGGGAATATGAAGCTATGGATGGCAGAGTAATGAAATAATTATTTCCAGGCCTCTGGTAGCTTGTCATCGTCTGTCTCTTCACTGTCAGTACTAGGATTTGCAAGGAGTACAGAGATGGCGAGAGAGAGTGCAACATCTGAATCAGCTCAGCTCAGGCACAGCAACGTGATCTAGCCAGAAAGAGCAAAGCTAAAGGCCACCTGTACCCATCTGCATATTCAACTGTTCAGGTTTTCACCTATATGAGTCATTGGCTTTTTCAAACTTCAGACTGAATAAAGTGAAATCTTGACATGAACTACCAGGTTGATCAAACCAGTTTCTCAAATGAGGGAAATATTCTTCCTAAATGGGCAAAACATATGTCGCAGCATTAACACGGATGGGTTTTTACGAAGCGAGTGTGGGGAGGGAGGCAGCAGAAGAGTTGTCAGCTGAGCACATAAATGTATTATCTGTATTTTGTCAGAATAGCCAGCATCATGCAGAAGCCCCTTCCTTTCACTGATCATCAGTCCTTGGGGTGAAAGCCCAACAGCGGCTGTACGTTTGGCAAGACTGGAGTTGGCATTCCAGCTGGAAGAGGTTATTGCTCTCGGTCATGAGTAGGATCATTACCCAGTGCAGTCTCACATAGACTTTCTCCCCACTGCAGAATCGTTTAAAGATGAGAGAGGAAAGTGCAAGCGTGAAAACCCATTATAACACATAGCTGCACTAAGCCTTTCAGTAATGGCAAGTACATGTTGTATCTCGCTGACGTCCAACAAGACTGGCTCAGAGTCCACAGCAGCTCCCAGCAACATCTGCCGCAGCAGAATCTCTCGGCAGCAGACAACCCACTGCAGTGTTGTAGCCGTGTCAAATGACATCCACCTTCTCGCAGCCGTGGGGCTGAGCATGGCTGCAGGGAAAAGAGAGGGACTCTGGTTCAGTGCATACCCAGAAGTGATCCGTCACCGTGGCTCCTAGACCATCTTCTCGAACTCGCCGAGTGATGCAAGCCTTGAGTGGGACAAGCCCCTTCCATACATCGACGGGCTTTCACCGTAAAGTGTAACTTACACCTGTAAGCCAAGGAAAGGGAATCTCAAACCCCGTACTCTTTTGTTTAGCAGTCAGACCTCAGCTAAAGCCATGAGATTTACACACCCTGCCCCCCAAATTGCTTTTAAGCTCAGGGTCACTGTCCACCAGGGACACCTTTAGGGAAGCCCCCAGCCACCAGTTGTGTGCTTGTCTTGGCAGTTCTTCCTGTGGTTTTTGGTGGTTTAGTACAACAGCAGGAGAGGCCAGATGGGTTGTTTGTGGACTGCATGTAATGCTCCTCATCTGTGCTGGAAATGGGAATATTGGATGAGCCGCTTAAGATAGACGTAGAGATAATGTCTGTTAAGTATGTAGTCAGTCTTTTTAAGAATGGTATACACTGTTCATATTTCTAGCCATTGAATTAATCAGTAGAATGACTGCAATTTAGATGGATAATGACAAGTCCTCTATTCTACCTTAAACTGGTACATAATTTTACCTGTCAACAATCTGCAGTACAGAAGGTTGTTTCTGAAATTCCTGGCTCTAGACGTTACTGAGGTACTTACGAAAATGTACTTAACTGCTAGTGAGTCAGCATTCAGAGGTCTGAAACTCATTTCCAGGAATTACGTGATTTACAAGGCTTGACTTCCAAACCTGGCAACTGACATAGGAAGAGAAAGAATAAAGAAAGAAACTCTCAAATGCAAATCCCACATGCCTTTCAAATGCAAACTGCAGTAAAAAAACCAGTCAGTCTCTTGAGACATATCTGCACCTGTCATTTAAAATCAGAAGGTAGTGGAGAAATGCTCCACCTCAGTCATTTTCTTTTTGGGGTCATGGTTTCTTCACTGATGTCAAGTCCAAAGATCCCACTGAACCAGAAAAAGGAAGCACTCTTTAACAGTACAAATGAAGGCCATTGCTGTTCTTTTGGATCCTTTAAATGTGGAATGAAAGTGTTTGAAATATTACCAGCATCATAACAACTGATGGTATCTGCTTCAGGCAGTGCTATGTGAGCAGAGAGGACATAACAGACTACTGGCAGCAAAAGTTTCAGTATTATTATTTAATGTTGATATTGCAGTGGATCCCAGGAGCACTTTGGCGAGGCCCATTTCCAAAGATGAGTTCCAAATAATGCCAGTGCTATCCACGTAGAAGTGAGAAAATTTGCAGGTCCTGTTTAGGGAACAAGATGTATAATTCATTTAGAGCGTTAAGGCAAGGGAAGTGACCCTTCCTAGGTGCCCCCCAGCCATTAAGTAGGATTCACTGGTAGCAATCTCTTAGGGAGAATAATTTTTCTCCTGGCAGTGCCTTCAGCAGCTAACTGTGTGCTCTTGGAAATAAGTAGCTGTTCTGTCTCATTTCTTTAATTTCCTGGCTCTGTGTCCTACTTTTCAGACAGATACTTTCCCTTTTCATTAGGGATGTTATGGTAAAGGTGTAATTCGTACTTCTAGGAGCCAAAGCAGTAGCAGAGCTATTAAACATGCAGGCGATGGAACCTTATGAGGCTGCATGGCTGGAAGGGGTGTCCATGCTCTGAACTGAAAGACAAGACAAGACAGAAGTTCGTGGCTACAGTTGGCTGGGAGGCAGAACATCCACCCCTTGCACCAGAGCCTTGGCTAACCACATAATGCTGTTCCCCTTAGTGTGGTATGTTTTTAAGTGGAGTGAGGCACGTGACGGCAAAGAACTAACCAAATTTGTGGAAAGCCTTGTAAAATTTTTTTTTTAAGAGTGGCATTTAATACTTTTATTTGCCATCTGACTCCTATTTTGCTGCAGAAGTTACCATCCTATTTGCTGTGACTGGTAAATGCCACTGCAGAATATGAAAATATGTAGAAAGTGCTAGTAGCTTGTATATAAACTGAGTTTTCCTCTTGCTTATGGAAAAAATAATTACTTGGCAAATTCCCAGTGTCGTATATCTTCAGTATCTTGCATTGCTATCAGTCCATTTTCAGAGCTGGTTATGCCACGGGCACAAATTGGCTTGTATTGGGTTTGTGTGGCAGCATTTTGGTAGCAGGGGAGGGGATACAGGGGTGGCTTCTGTGAGAAGCTGCTAGAAGCTTCCTCCATGTCCGATGGGACCAATGCCAGATGGCTCCAAGATGGATCCGCCTCTGGCCAAGGCCAAGCCCATCAGCGATGGCAGTAGCACCTCTGGGAGAACAGATTTAAGAAGGGGAAAACCTGCAGTGGACGGGGGAGTGCAATACGAGAGAAACCCCTCTGCGGATACCGAGGTCGGCGAAGAAGGAGGAGGAGCGGGGGAGGAGGGGCTGCCCCTGCAGCCCGTGGTGAGACGGCAGGCTGTCCCCCCCCAGCCCGTGGAGGGGAGCGGGGGAGCAGAAGCCCACCTGCAGCCCGGGGAGGACCCCACGGTGGAGCAGGGGGATGTCCCCGAAGATGCCTGAGACTCCATGGGAGAGCCTGTGCTGGAGCAGTCTGTGCCTGAAGGACTGCAGCCCGTGGAGGGGACCCACGCTGGAGCAGTTCATGAAGAACTGCAGCCTGTGGGAAGGACCCACGCTGGAGAAGTTCATGGAGGACCGTCTCCCGTGGGAGAGACCCCACGCTGGAGCAGGGGAAGAGTGAGGAGTCCTGCCCCTGAGGAGGAAGGAGCGGCAGAGACAACGTGTGATGAACTGACCATGACCCCCATTCCCCGTCCCCCTGAGCTGCTGGAGGGGAGGAGGTAGAGAATTTGGGAGTGGAGTTGGGCCCGGGAAGGAGGGAGGGGTGGGGGGAAGGTGTTTTAAGGTTCGGTTTTACTTCTCATTATCCTGTATTGATTTGATTGGTAACAAATTAAATTGATTTTGTTTTTTCCCCAAGTTGAGCCTGTCTTTTGCCTGTGACCATAATTGGTGAGTGATCCCTCCCTATCCTTGTCTTAACCCATAAGCCTTTAATTATATTTTCTCCTCCTCATCCCACTGGGGGGGAGGAGTGAAAGAATGGCCTCATGGTGCTTTGTTGCCAGCTGGGCTTAAATCATGACATGGCTTTATCTTGTGAGAGCAGATGATGTCCTCAAGTTTGTGGGTACAGATAAAGCCCCCGTCATGACTGTCTGAAAAGTTTAGCAGATTTTACTTAATTACATAGTAGTTTAGGCTATTACGTGTGATTTGGCTGGACCTGAAAATTTGCCTGAATGTAGATGTTTTGTTCATGTCTTTGACAGAAATCTGAGGTTTGCAGTGGGAAAGTGGCCATTGTCTCTAAGAGCTATCTGTTCTGTGGTCCCACAACGTTCATAAATTCCTTGCATATTTCTTTTGTTTTGTCAACACAAACCTCCAGGGTCTTAATTACATTTGTAAAAATTGAATGCCCTGCTGATGCAAGGTATGAGAACATATGAAATAATTTGGGTCAACTTGCTTGGGTTTTATCAGAACAGGAGAGGAGTTATCCTCCAAGGTTGATGCCAGGCCATTAAATAAAGAGGAATATGTTCAGTGCTCTGGTGCTAGTATGCCACTGGGGTTTTTCTTTCAAGTTGCAATATCCCAAGCCAAAGGTTTATGTTCCATCTGGAAGCCAACAGGTGACCTGCCTAGGTTTTTCTGCAAACAGATGTTATAAGACTATTTCAGTGTTTTATGGATGGAAAAAAACCCAACCCACTTCATGTACAATTTAGCCTATTCTCAAAGCAACAAAGTTGTCTATTATGATAGCAATATCCTAAATAAGGCAAAATGAGTTTAGAAATGTTCATGGGCACTACTCTATGGGAATCATGTGGCACCAGCCAGAGGTCTGACAGTGCTCTTCATGTACTCTTTGTCCAAAGCAAACTGGTATTCCTTCATCATCATTTTGTATTACATAACTTCTAGGTCTATTCCTGTGCTGAGTTAAGAAGCAAAGAAAAATGTATTTGAAATGAAGGAATATTAAAAATTACTTGGTCCAAACTCAGTGTACAGATGTGTTAGGTATGAAGGATCCTTATTTTTCCACACTAGTTTTGTGATCCTCAGTTTAGACCTCAACATTATAATGTAAAGAGTGAGCTACTTAAAAATAACAGAATTAAATACGACATATAAAAACATGCAGAGAAAATATTATCTCTCTGAAGATTATTGTACTGGAAATACACCAAAATATGCAAACCACATACTTTCGTGTGTGAGTAGGTAAATGTATACACATAAGTAACATATGATCATTATTGCTTATAAAACAATAATGTTCTTGAAATCCTAAATAATCAAATGGTAACCAATAAAAAAACCCAGCCTGCTATACTAGATCTCTGTGCATTTACAGAGTTGGAGGAAAGCTTGATATTTCAACAGACATTACATATAGAGTTGAAAGAGCACTTGAAAAAGGCAGCTGTAAATTATTTCTTATCACGGCCTAAATAGACCATTTACATTTTATCTGGAGAAGAGAATTTCTGTAGTTGCCTTAGACGTGATTACTGACTTCAAAGAATAAAACATTTCAACTTTTGTTTTGGTGAGGGCTATTTATGTTCCTATTAAATCACCTATTAGTAATCAAGTGAAGAAAGACAGGAGGGTAAACATTTTGGAAATTAAATTAGAAAGCATTAAGGAAGGTTCCCATATTACTTGTGTTTTGCAGACTGCAGAATTTGACTTTAACTCTGCAGCAAGCCAGGAGAGACTCGCCTCTACAAAATCATGGGGTCCAGCTGACTTCAGTGGAGTCTGTGTGTGCAGCCACTGAGCCACACACCTCCAGTCGTGGAAGGATTCACTCCCAGGCATGCAGAAAAAAGGTGAAAATCTGAGGTGAGAACTGGTCCACCAGGGATGGGCTCTGGAAGGAAGCAGTGTCACTGTGAATCTCCGTACTGCCACGACTTCACTCCTGGGCTGGGAGGAGGGAGGTGCAGTTTCGGCGCTTGCTCCTTGTTTCTTTCTGCTTCAGATTTTTTTCCTGTAAGACAACGACCCGTCTTCTCACCTAAAAAGGGCCCTAGTAAATGAGCGATATTTGTAAATGATGGTCCAAGAAGATACATGGCACCCTCCTGTTTTAGATAAATCTTACTTAAATATTGGATATTTTGGTGTAGCTTGGCCTTTTTTTTCCAGCATGTCTATCTAATGCATAAATAACTTCCTATGGTGAAGCAGCAGCCTTGCTAACAATGGATCATATGGAATATCAGTTTAACACCAGTACAGATTATTATATATTTTAGCAATTTTGCAGGGGCTCTTTGTCTCTAATCTTTTATTGTTCCATTATGTGACTTACTGTTACAACAAATCATCTGAATTTGTCTTGCAATGGGAATGATAGCTATCAACCAGATGCTCATTCGCACACCAGAGAGTTACTGAGGAACAGGCACAAAAAGTACAACAGCTTCAAGAGCTGACTCTGCTCTTGAAGCTAAGGCAAACCACTATGGTTGCAAGCTGCTGCAATACTAAGAAATTTTTTAAAAGCTTTTGTGTAAAAAAGATTAAAAAAAACACTAAATAATTGTGCTAAATGAGTTCTTGATACCAAAAGTGAAAAAAAAAAAATAAAAGAAACCCTCGAAATACAGTTTATTGTGACTGTCCCAATTGTGTCTCACAAACATTATGACCCTGTTTCTCATTATTTATGCTCACTGCGGTTCTCAAGAGAGCAGTGAGCAACATGCCATTTTGGAACTGCTATCATCGAGGGCATACGTAGTTTAATTATTAAAACAAAGCTGTTGCGTAGCATGCTCTAAATGCCACTGCTGCCACTTAGAAACTGATGTGATTTGCATTCCTTTTAATAAATTAGGTATTTAATTACATTATAAATGTAACCTCTAATTGAAGCACCTTCTCCCAGTGGGCATAACTCTATGATGAATTTGCACGAGCTACCTAGAAGTAGATGCATGCTGCTGCAGGAGTGGGAGTCTCACTAATAAGCACTTAAACATCATTCTTGAGTATTTTTGTAACTTAATGGATCTTCCCCCAGGATATCTCTTAGGAGGATATTTGTTCTGCTGTAGTGTGTTGCCTTTTGCTCTTGTCCTCCAGTTAGTGGCCATTTGCTTGTCTGCACTTTTTGATAGATTTTATTTTGTGTGCCTGGATACCCACTGGTATCTCCATAATATATAAAGGTGGAAATAATACATAAGTCTCCATTCATGGGTATTTCATGGCAATGGTGGTACTGTTTTGTTTTAAGCCTATTTAACTGTCTAAATACAGCTCATTTTTTAATTTTTTTTTTTTTTATCCCAAAGCTATTAAGTGAGTTCTGATACCTCAGTTTGCTCTGTGTAGTAACCCATGGACCCAATTTAGAAGAGCAGTTCCCTGCTGAGGATGCCAGTTCCCTGCTGAGGATGCCAGGATGCCATTCATCATATGCTGAAGTCCTGTATCATTCTGACTGTTAAAGATTTAACAGCTTTAAATATAATTATTTACCTTAGCCTCTTGGCTAAGGTGTAGTCTAAGCCGTTGTTTTCTGCTTATCTATGATTTGTTGTCACTTCAGTAAGGAATTTCATTTTTTGTTTTTTTGTCTGTAAGTTACTTCATACTGTTTCTGTCCAATTTAACTCCCAAGGTGACTGAATCAATGCATTCAAATAGCACCTGCCTGTATTTCTTGTATCTAGACAGTGTTGTGAAATTGGTGAAAATAGAGTATAAATCAATACATTTAACTAATGTTACTGTTTGATTGCAGGTCATTGAGGTGTTAGGCAGGATTAGATAAAAATGATAACAACTTGTGCTGTGTGATTGAAGAGCAGCTTTACAGTTTCTTGCCCTGATTCATGTTTCCAAGACTACTGAACTTGCCCTCTGTGTCTGTGACCAGCTCTCCCATCAGTTTCCAGGGGGGGATGAAAACCTGGTGCTCAACCCTGAACAAACAAGGCACGCTCATGACAGGAGTTTTGAGCCAATCTCCCTAACAGCAGTGCAAAATTCAATTGCTAAAGCAGTGATGGAGGCTCTGAGGAGCAGAAAAAGATGTTAAGGATTGTACAGAGTTTAGGCAGTTTAAAAGGCTCACTCAGTTGCTCTCGAATAGTACAAGATTTTCAACACCACATTAAAACCTGGAGTCTATCTACTACAGTAACTTACTCCTGTCAATAGACAGTACCAGGTGCCAGAGGCAGGTCCCAGGAAATAAAGGAACAAAAAAAGGCCATTTGTGGATTGCTTACAGTTCAGTTTCTTCCCAACTCCCTTAGAAATTTTTCCTTTTCTAATTCTTATTTAAACTCTCACTTCATTACTAATTTAAGTTTTTTACATGCTTTTGAACTGTGGTCTCAGTTCTGCCTAACACCAGCTAAACACACAGTGTTGGGGACGTATTTCAATGGCTTTAATTTACTGACTTTCACCATGCTTCTCCTGGTTCTCATAGTAGGAGAAAGATGATCAGGGACTTGACATCTAAAAAACCTAGATATTTAAATTCACTACCAGGATTAGGACAGATAAGTTAAATAAGAGCTGGGTGACCTTAGAAAAGTCTTATCTCTCAAAGAGAACTTGAACAAGGTCATGTTGAAGAAGGACAAATCATAACCTTTTCTGGTTACTCTCTGTATTCTATAGACAACACGAGAACCTTCTCAGTTTCTCTGGGAGAATTCCAAAGATTAATTCAAACACTTTTATATCTATCTATTTATGTATATATCTATATATCTCTAATAGATTGCAATATTCTCCCCCCCCCCCCGCAAACCTCTAATTTTGAAAGATGAAGCCTGAATTTCAAATATGAGATAAGCAGCCCAATTAATTAGTTTAGGACTCTCCTATCTGTGGGCGGACAAATTCTATTTGTATCTCTGAAGTACGACAGCTCCTTTTCACATAAAGCTGAGAATGCATTGCCATTTATTTTTCTTTCTATAAATTGTGTCACTAAATACCTAGTTAAACTAATTAGCAGAATAAATGAAGAAGTATGGGAATGCCATTTCTGGAGGAGAAACTACACAAAAACAGTCCGGCTGCAAAATGTGTGTTTTTAAACACTGGATCACATTCTCAACTGCATAGCTTCATTGACTTTGATTAATAAGGATCTGGTCTCTTGGTTTTCTCTCAGATAAATATTAATGTACTCTTCCTTTTGTTGCAAAATTGTTCTCACTGATGCCAAATGCCAAAAGGAGGACAGCTGAAGAAAGGCTTCCTGGCTAAGACTTCTAATGGAGGCTATGATATTTTCAAAAATACTAAAGAATAAACCGTGCATGTGGGCATGTGTGAGAGGGGCAGCTATTTTGATGTGGGGAATATCACTTCTTCACCTTTCCTGGGACATGGCATTATCTAAGGCCAGCTCTGCTGTGAATAAACAGATGTTTTTGAGACTTCATCCTGTGCCTGCTAACACATATTTTGTACTTTCAGCAGCATCAGCAATCACATCTGCAGCTACACTGAGAAGACAATTTAAAAGAGAGGAACAAGAGGGATCACATACTTTTTGGCCAAGTATTGGTTGACAGGAAGCTCAACGTGACCCAGCAATGTGCATCTGCAGCCCGGAAAGCCAGCTGTATCCTGGGCTGCATCAAAAGAAGCATGACCAGCAGGTTGAGGGAGGTGATTTTCCCCTCTACTCCACTCTCATGAGACCCCACCTGGAGTACTGCATTCAGCTCTGGGGGCCCCAGCAGAAGGAGGACATGGACCTGTTGGAGTGAGTCCAGAGGAGGGCCACGAAGAAGATCAGAGGGCTGGAGCACCTCTCCTATGAAGACAGGCTGAGAGAGTTGGGGTTGTTCAGCCTGGAGAAGAAAAGGCTCTGGGGAGACCTTGTAGCAGCCTTCCAGTACGTAAGGGGGACCTACAAGAAAGCTGGAGAGGGACTTTTTACAAGGGCATGTAGTGATAGGACAAGGGATAATGGCTTTATACTGAAAGAGGGTAGATTTAGATTAGATATAAGGAAGAAATTCTTCACTGAGTGTGGTGAGGCACTAGAACTGGTTGTCCAGAGAGATTGTGGATGCCCCATCCCTGGAAGCGTTCAAGGCCAGGTTGGATGGGGCTTGGAGCAACCTGGTCTAGTGGAAGGAGTCCCTGCCCATGGCAGGGGGTTGGAACTAGATGATCTTTAAGGTCCCTTCCAACCCAAAACATTCTATGATTCTATGACTCTAAACTTGTCTTGGATCAAAAGTGAAGGGCTTGCTTTTTGGGTGTGCCTACTGTGGAGTTTGGTAATCCTCAAGATGTTTGTGGTGACTTTTTCTTGGTGGTCCCTATGGCCATTCAGTGGAAGGCAAATTTCTTCCCCTCTGCACCACCACCCCATATCAGCATTATAGGTGTTGTTGCTCTTAGTAAAACTTTTGTCTGTCAGATATTGCATATCTCTGGCTATCCAAATTAAGTTCTCTGTTTAAATCTCCAAGCTGTTAGAGAATAACATTACAGGATTCAGGACAGCTGGGGGGTCATAGTGTAACGTGCATTTGGAAGGTAGACGGGAACAGCAAGGTAGGAAGCTCCTGATCAATACCACTGGGAAAAATAAGCGGTCTGTACAACATCTGTGCTGTGAAAGGAGAAACTATCACCTAATGCTGGGCGTGGGAAGCTCAGGGATAGTCATGATACTTCAGGCTGCTGGCAGGATGCCTTCCCCCAGCTGATCTCTGCCTAAGGCAGGCGGCAGGGGTGCCTTGTGTTTTATGTGGGGTAAAAAAAAAAAAAAGGCTAAATCTTCATGCTCTGCTTGACTCCCTACAGCTTTGCTCCATGTGCTTTTGCTACATGACATATGGCTTTATTATGAGATTCACCTTCAGCTTGGGAAGTGTCTTTTCACTGCCTGGGACTTGTTTCACTCCCTCCTGCCATCTGTAACTGTGACAGTTAAAATCGTGTTGGTCTGGAGTATGTTCAGCATTTGTTGGTGAAAAACCTCAGAGCTGAAGATGGCCAAGCTATTTTATTAGTAAAGGCCATAGTGAATGTTCATATGGGAGAGATTAGTTAGTGCTTTGCAGAGCAGTCACAGCGGTTTCCTCATGATCTTTTTTTTTTTTTTTACCCAGAAATAAGAATCTTCAAAGTTGTGTGACTTGTGTTACACCTTATTTCAGTAAAAACTAATTGAATGTACTGTGCCTTTCCTAAAGCAGTTTTGATTGACTTCTCTTTGTTCTCCACTTTAATCCAAATGAAAAAGGCATTTACTTGTGCTAATTAATTTATTTGTGTTAATGAACATCTATTGACTCATCCTTCTGTATTGCACTGAAATTTGAGGTGTGCTGCAAATCTGGCATGGTTTAGCACACCAACAAAATAAAAGCATTTGAGGGCTGTGGGTTGGTTTCATGCCTACTGTAAATAAAGGCACTTAGGAAATCAAAAGCACTGACTTCAGGCTGCTGGTTAGAGGAAAGCCCTTGTTTTCAGCCTGAGATGTGGCTCAGCTGTGTTTGTGGCACTGGCTATTTACAGCCATTTATACTCATATAAGGGTTTATAAATAGTTTACAGAAATATCACTGCAGTTGAACAAAGCAATCTTTATTTTTCCAGAAGTGATGGTATGAGCTACTGAAGGCTGGGAAGTTGTTGATAAAATGTCACAAACAAGGAGTGAAGGAAAACCAGCTTTGTCCAGAGCGGGATGTCATGCAGCCATGAGATGGACATAGGGTCGTCCAGCCAGGACGTGGCTTTTTGTTGCCCTTGAGGATCTGTTAGACCAGAGCAGCAGGACAACAGCCTCTCCTTGACTCAGGGGGTCAGAAGAAGGACAACAGTAGTGTGATTTGGATGTCTTGGGGGGGGAACATTTTTGTTGTGGCTGTTCCCAGTTGGAGGAGCTTCCACAAAGCCCCTGCCACTGGTAGAAGAACATTTGAGCATCGCTGAGGCAAAATGCCCAAGATGGGTATGAAAAGGGTGAGCTTTCCAGGAACACCATCAACTTTCTCCCCCCCATCTGCCCTTCTGCTGGCCACCCAGATGCTCGTCTCTGACCACTGCTAATTTTTACCTCAGTCTTTCTGTTTCTTACCCTGGAAACACCTTCTCCACAGTGAGCTGGCTGGCCCCACAGGGGAGACAGCTTGGAGAGATGCAAGAGGGCTTAGTGGGCTCGTCATGTCTTTTCTACCTCTCTCAGATACCAAGTGATAGGTAAATGAAGTGTCCTTGCAGGTCCAGCCAATATAGACATGGGTCTTGTGCAGCTGACGAGACAGAAACAAATTATAACCAGTTACTGGTCTTGGTTTCCATTTGTGTTGGTCGTTCTTGACTTTTTTGCCCACTTGCCTTAGCACCAGACCACGATAACTCACCCTTGCTCTTGGCAGGTGCCTGCAGTGATCAGACGAAGGCTGTAGCTCGGTGCTTGGACCAGCAGCTTGCCTGCACGTGGCATGTTACAGTGGGCAGCTATACTGTACCCTTCCTACAAGTATAGGTTATAGTCGGAGAATGAGAAAGATTTGGGGTAGGTGAAAAAGGGGGAAGGGTGAATGGGAAGGAAAGTAGGAGCCACAGAAGGGCCAGAGGTCGGGACCTGCCCATGGAGATGGGAGTTGTGTTGGTTATCGCCTCCTGAAGATCAGCCGTTCTGGCAGGGAAATACCACGGTGAGAAGAGACAAATGGTGATCTCTGCCAGGATGTCAGTCTTGAGAGGAACAGAAAACTCTCAGACATGGGTGGGCTAGGAGAAGACTCCCTCTCTTTCCTTTCCCACCTTGAGCTTGTGGGATACTGAGAGAAGAGGGTGAACGTGAGTAGCAGCATAAGCCTGCAATACCGTGCCAGGTGTACAGTAGACTTTAAAACCAACTGTTTACAACAAAGCCAGACAGTACAAACCAAAAGATGCTTGCTAGCATCCCAGGCTCCAGGCAGGTTTCCAAGCTGGGTGGGAAGTGAGCTGGAAAATTGCCAGGCGAGTATAAAGTGCAGATGTGCCGACACAAACCTCAGTGCTTTACCATGCAAAGAACTTCGCAGCATCTCAAACAGGCATAGAGAAGGTGCCATATTCCAGCAGCTACTACAAAAAGCTTTGCTCTGTGCACACACTCACTTACAGGCAGCAACCAATGGTTTCCTTCCACTGTGGCAGACCAACCCTAATTGCATTTCAAAGCTCTCCACTTTGCAGCAGGATCCTGAAGCAAATTCCCTCCTCTGGCACTTCTTCTCGGGTTAACTGCCCAGTGCAGGGGAACCCTTTGCCCTTTCTGACACAGGCAGTCCTGCTTTGTAGTTTTGGTTCCTTTAAAAACTGTTTAAAATACTTTGTGAAGGTGTGTTTTCTCAGGTGGAAAGGGCATCTCTCTGTCGGGTAGTCTGGTTAAATTGAGCATTATCGTTTGGGTGAGTCTGCCTGGATGCTGACTTGGGGATGTAAAACAGCAGCTTTTGTTTCCAAATTGCTTTATATTTTGTGGAATTGCTTCCATCTGTGAGGCTTTAAAATAGCATCAAATTTAAATGGTGGTATTTTGCATTTATTTTGTCCAAATGTAAATGTTTAGGCTGTTAGGCAGCAGAGAGTCAGGCCCAGAATGAAACTTTTTACTTATCTGTTATTGAAGAAAATCCCCCGAGGAAATACAGTCATAATTTCATCTGTCTCTAAAATTTCCACTCTGCCTTTAATCACATTTCTTGCAATGCTTCCTCTCTTCCCCCAAAAGAGTAAGTTCTTGGCTTCTCTTTTTTTTCAGTTTCTTCAGTAGAAAAATTGGCAAAACCACTGTGTTTGGATGAATCTCTTGCAGGGAAAAAAACCAGTCAGTTACTACCTCTAGATATCAAGTCATATAAGGTTACCTTATGCATCCAGCTGGCAGAATTTCAAACTTCTTGTTACCAAGAGTTGCAGCATTTCAACCTACCCACTTTCTGGGAATGTCGCTTTTTCCTTGTACTCTGCAAAGTGGGTGAATGCCTTTCTATTTATGGAACAAATTAGAGGTTTGCTTGACTATTGATTAGCTAACCTCAGAATCTACTTTAAGGAGGTAAAATGTGCTATCAGCACTTGAGGTTCAGCAGTGTGATTAACAGTGTTTAGGATTTTCCTGATTTTTGAAATTACCTTATTTGTTTGAATATTTAGTTAATTGCTAAGTTTTTGTTTGTGTAAATTCCTCAGAGAAAATGCTTATGATGCTCTGAATTGTACAAATAGAACATTACTGAATGTTTTCTGTCCCTAGGAGCAGCTCAAAGCCTTTGACATACCTGCTTTGTAACTTGAAGGCATGATTGACATTTAACTTAAATTGTCTTTATTGCCATATAACCTTTGGGTTGTCCTGAATCAAACTGCTTACATTTTATTGCTATATTAATGGATATGGAAATGAAGGACAAAACTAGCCCACTTTAGCTTCCTATTTCTGATTTTTCCCAGGTTTTTCATATGGTGGAAAGTGAGTACCTTTCCAGAACATAAACTTGATGCTTAGGAAGCAAATTCAGCAAGGGGACTGCTGTCTACACATTCTGTGTATGTTCAAACTATTTGAGGATCGAATGAGTCAGTTCATAGCCACTGTGGGATCATTTTTTCAAGGGTTTCTGCTCAGATAACCATGCACAAGTAAATGGGAATTGTTAGTGATGTTTGAAAGGTGAGAACTGTTGTCCATGTGTTGCACAGGTGTGAATCCCAACCACTTTTATTATAGAACAAACACTTTCAATTTAAAACTACCCAAAGTTTTTTTACGAACTTCAGATCCATTAGAACTTACTGGTTCTCTAGATGAAGACGGGGTTGTTTCCTAATTAAAATATAGAGATAATTTTTATCTGTAGAAGTACAATAGAAGGGTATGCTTATGCTTATGTGTCATTAGATCTTCACACTGAAGGAGATAGTTACTCATTGTGGTAGTAAACACAGTCAGAGCATACATGCAGTATAAAGTGGGCAGTCTGGTTCAGAAAAAAAAAATATTATGTAAATTTTGCCATTAGTTGAGATGTCTGGTTTTTTAAGCCTGAAAATATTAGGAGCTAAATTACTACAACAGTGGAGCCTCATTTTATTTACACAGGTGGCTGGGAACCACTTGGATCATGGCTTGGTATGGAGAAGTTAATCTGCTAGAACAGGAGTTTTTATCACTCCCTTCCAAAAAGAGAGGTCTGTATCATCAGTGGTCTGTTGGAGATTGCTATCAAATGACACATGCTAGAGAAGTCATTAGGCTGTTCAGGCTAATATTGGTGCTTGGCTACTGCAGAATTTCTTTTAATCAGAGAGGCATAATTATATCTTCACCATGGGCAGAAGAAAATCTGGGCTCTGAACTTGCATTCTATGTATTTGTATTCATCTCATGCACCTCCTAGTTCTTGTCAGTGAAGATACGGAGTTGGAGGTCCAGTGGAGATCCAGTGGGTTGAAAAGTTCAAAAACATTAACTTTCAGCACAGCTTTGAGTACCTCTTTCTAGCTATGTTGAATATATGGTCCCCTGGACCTAAAAGAAAGATATAGTCTAAAGCTCCTTCAGTAGTCACTAAACAAAAATTACCTTCACCTCTATCGATGTAAAAACCTCCTCCGCAAGGACGTTGGATTAAATACAAGGCACACAGACAGAGGCTGGGTTTATGTGAAGTTTTTTAAGCCCACAAACTAATGTTGTTGTTAAATCTTCTCTATCAAGGAAAAATGTCAGATGCCGTAAGTCATTTTTAGTAATTAAAGTGCAAGGACACTGAAAAAGTAAATGAATTTTTTTTAGGTACAAAGTATGTTTGCATAGCTGTAAAAATCTGGCAAGCAGATGGCAACACATTGAATTTCAATAGGAAATCAGATCTGCAAAAAAACTGTGTTTTACCAGGTTGCTCTTGAAGAGACCGATTATGATGACTGATAGGAGCCCCTGCGATGAACCCCTTGCTCAGGCTGGCAAGAAGTTGCTCGCGTGAATAGCTGCAATGATTTCAGTGAACTGGCTTTCTCCCCAGTGCAAGGCAAGCGCATAAGCTGGTCCAAATCTTTAGTTATAAATCAATGTGCAGGTCAGCAATATTTTCTCTGAGGACTTGCAGATGATAAGATTAAGAGTTTATCAGTAATTGCATGCATGTGCTTAACCTATGGTGAGTGAAGGGTAATATGAAGAGGCACTGAGCTCTGCTGAGTTGTGCTGTGTTTAGCACAAGCTAAAAAAAAGCATATGAAAGCTACCACAGCTCAGCTGATGCACGGTAAGTCTTTAACCTTTTCTGGGCATGAAAAAGCCTTTTTCACAGGAAAATCCCATCTGCAGAAAGTGGGGGAATTTCAGGAGGGAAAGCACAGAGCTTGGTACGATAAACAGCTTCAGAGTGGGAGGATATCTGAGAAGTGTGCCTGGGATGTAAAAATACATCTAGGAACCTGGAGAAATCCTTTCAAGAGCTGTTGGAAAAGAACAGGAGAAAGTCTAAGTGGTTCTGGGACATCACAAACTAGAGTAATGCAATTTTCTCAGTACCTGGGACACACGGCAGTGTCTAAAAGTCTTGTGTCTCCTGTGTTGTTGAAGGGCAGAGCACAGCTGAGTCCATCACTGCGTGCTTCGTCAGGAGAGGCCATGAGAAAATCATGAAAGTTGTCTATGAAGGGTTGCTTGCTTTTAAAGTTCTTGCTAGTTAAATTTAGGGAAGAACTGAGAAGTGCTTTTTCTATGCGGCTAGCTAAAGTTTGGTTCTGTCTTTGTTCCAATTTGATGTTTTTCATACATTCAGGTATTTTTGAACTCCTTTCATGAAGACTTATGTGAAAGGTAACAGAGAAAAACTCAATCCATGTGATAGGCTTACGCAAGGGTTCCTCAGGTCCTCCCATTCTGTGAGAGTTTGTGCTTCCATTGGGAAATATTTAGAGCAGGAAGACAGAGAAACTGCAAACCACTTGTGTAAGAGATGATTATTTTAAAACGTCTGAATGCCGCTTAGGCCTTGGAGATAGTTATTATGTAGAGAATTCTCAAAATTCTTTTGGAGGAGGGTCAAGGAGAGCATCTGTAAAAAACAAAAATGTTGGTCTGAGATGCCATGGATCTTTTCACAACCCTATATTTTGCCATTTCCTCTAGATTGTATTTGTCTTTGTCTCTTGTTTCTTTGACTATTTCTGGGACTTCTAAACTCAGTGCTGTTCCAGTCATAGTTTATTGCAGGTGATTCATTCTCTGGGGAGCCATGCATTCACTACTTTGCAGACATGGACACTGGCACAATTCTGCAAAACAGCTAAGGTACAGCTTCCACGGGTGAGTGCTCAATAAGACGTGTGGGAGGAAGGGAAGAGGACATTGACAAATACAATGATATGGCCAAAAAGTTCTGAAGCACCTCAAAATAACATTTTGGAGATAACCTCAGGCCTCCAGTGAACCCTCATACACCTTCAGAGTTGTACAGCTCTTTCTCTCAACTCTTATTTTTGGGACATAACTCCTCATTAGTTTCAAAGCTTATCTGAGGATTGACAAAGCAATATGATGATAGTTATGATCAAGCTCCTTTATGTTCTTGCTAGAAATTGATGAAATCACAGGACTTTTGTGTTAGCTTTTAAAAATCTATTGTTTTTTTTTCCCTGTTTCCATTTTCAGATGTGTGTGTGCATACGTGTGTATGTTTGTTTTCTCCATTCATGTTCCTTACATGAAGGGTGTTAGCTTCATTAACAGCAATTGCTTTCCAGAAGGAAGGCCAGTGTCGCTCCTTGCTTTTTTCCAAAACAGTGATCTCAAAGAGCACTTTAAAGGAAAAGGGTCAGATACACAGAATCATGTGATAATTTAGGTCAGAAGGGACCTGGCAGTCACCTACTCCAACACCCTGCTCAGAGAAAAGGCTAGCTTCAGAGTTACATCAGTTGGCTCATGGTTTCATCCAGCTGAATTTTGAATGTTTCCAAGGCTGGATATTCCACAGCCTCTCTCACAACTTGTTTCCACATTTAGTCTCCTTCCTTGTGAATTTTCTCTCTGCATATCTAGCTGGAGTTTCCCATTTTTTGCACCTTGTCAAAGTTGCCTCCTGTCCTGCTGTTGTGCATCTCTGGGGAGAGTCTGGCTCTGTCTTCTCTTTAACCCCTTATTAGATAGTTGAACCCAGCAACTAGGACTTCTCCTGGCCAGGCTGAAGAGGGTGAGTTGTCTCAGCCTGGCCTCACACATTGTACTCTACCCCCAGGCTGCCTGCAGGAGAGCCCGCTCCTGGTTGTGGAGCTCCCTCTTGTACTGGAAACCCAAGGATGGACAGAGAGTGTTAGCTGTGGCCTGATAAATGCCAGATAGAGGGCAACGACAAATTGTTGTTGGGAATTTCTTTTAAGACCATAGCATGGTCTAAAACCTGATTCCATAAACAAATAAATAAACAGCACCCTTTTAATTGCTTTTTGAAGAGAACTTAGCCGTGAATGTTTCTAAGGAAGTAAATGATGTGGCTTTACTTACCGGCTTCCACAGTTTGTGCCACAATATCCTCATTCCATAACAGGAGCAAGGTATTCCATGATTAAAAATTAATTAGCAGTGAAGATTATAATCAAAATTATTTAGGATTCGTACTTTGCCAATAAAATGCAACAAATTGAACACTGAAGTAGGAAAAATAGCAATGGATTTGAAAGCAAGGTAAGTTTGCATGTTTGGCATTATCACTGATACGACAGCATAGTCTTATTTCCCCAAATTCAGGCATATGTAAAATGGAGATGAAAATAGGTGGGGTTTTTGCTGACTTTTAATCATGGGGATATATTATACTTACACTTCACAGCTAATATTTTCCACTGAGGGCTAATGTAGCCATTATCACTTGCAATTGTTAGCCTTCATAAGCAAAGTGCAGGTCAGTATAAGGATTGGAGCCACTTTTTCAGGGGTGTCAGTTGATTGCCTCACTTGAGTGCAGTAGAAGTGAAGTTATGTCTAGGAGTTGGTATCCATGATTGTTCTTAGATCCTGTTAGTGATAGCAAATCTCACAATCTCCTGCTGTCAAACATTTCAAATTTGGAAGCCTGAAACTAGGTGTATAATTCCAAAGTCAGGAGCTCTGCAACTGTGAACAAGAGTCAACGATGTAAATATCATAGCCGTAGCTGGCAGTGTTGATTGATGGGATTGCCTTGGATCCAGCTGTCCCTATTAAAAAAGACATTATTAAAGAATATGGGCTGACAAAATGCATACTAATTTAAGCTTCCCAGAAAGTCATCATGTGCGCTGTGGGGGAAATTCAGTGCACTGCAACAGATCTGCAAATCTCTACCTACCTTCCTGTCTCCTGTGTCTAGCACTGTACTGGTCTTCTGTGCTGCAGCAAATGCTTCAATTTATCTTTTTTTCCTGTGTGTTTCCCAGTGCTTTCACAGCTACATCAGGCCTTATGCCATTGCACAGGGGTAGAGGGGCTGACTGCTGCAGTCGTGTACTCACAGGGAAGGATTTTTGGGCAAATCATGCCACAGGCAGAAATACACCTCTGCAGCACTTGCTGCTTCTGCGAAGCATATTGCAAAGCCTGCCTGGAGTCACGTAAGTGCAATACAAAGTTGTGTGAGCTTGTGTTTCATCCTCATTTATCAGAAAAAAAAAAAGTGAGAAGAACTTTAATATGATAGAAATGGTTTCAATTTTGTAGCAAAAGAAGAAAATTCACATGGGAAGATCTGAGTTCAAATTAATTTAAATCTGACCATCAAAGACTGATGGAGGGCACCTGGTCAGAAAGGCAGCTCATGACCTGCCTCTTCACAGCATGCTGTTCGCAGAGGTGGGCCAGTGAAAGGCATGGCAGAATCCACCATTTTGTTTTCATGTTCAGTTTGACAGGAGTCACTGGAAATTACCCTCATTGGTCTGATAGGATTCCTGTGGCTAGCAAAAGCGGGAACAATTCAATATTATAAAGTATTTATAAGTCCCTAAGGCACATTTACAGATGTCCTTGGCAACATCAATTTCTAGCCTGTTAATAGCTTTAAAAGCTAAAAGCAGAACTGTAGACCTTTTCTAGGCACTAAAAAGCAGCAAATGCTGACAGACAAGTCGTGAGTAGGCAGATCCCTCCCTGCCCACCTCTGATAACAATCAAGTCCCTGTATTGTGCATTAGCTTCAGGGAATGGATTAGCCCTTTTGGCAGCCCACTGTAAAGCACTTTTCAGTAATCTCATTTTGAGATCTCAAAGGCATGAATCATCCAGGTCAAGTTTAAATCTAGCTTTGAGGGTCAGATTCTTATCTTGCTTACACCACAAGGAACAGAGAGCTATTGCCTTAGAGCCAATGTTGTTACACAGCTGTGTAGCATCAGTATGTAGGTAATCAGAATTGGGCCCTAAGGGTGCAAAATTGGCATACTAGTAAAAATTAGCTGGGGGAGGAAGTATGGGTCGCTATATATAACAGTAAAGAAATAACTACTTCTAACATTGAATGAGGAGCTTTCTTACAATAAAGAAGAGGGAATGGTCCAATTTCAACTAAATATTTAAGGGCCTTACTGGTTAGCTTCCTACTTCTCCACTGAGGTCACTGAGCCTCTTCTATGACCAAATTATAAGCATTTCACAGGCGGACATGAATATTTGAATACAGGCATCCTGCCATCACATAAATACATGCCCATCTGGTTTGGGATCAGGTCTCTTACTTCTGGCCACTTCTTGTTAGTACATGAAAGAGGTGGCAGATGGGAAAGGTGGCAGACAGCGGGCTGCTAGGTGACTTCATCCTGCCAATGTCCACTTGCACCTTAAGGACCCCAGAAGAAGAGGGTTAAAGTGACGCTGGGTGTGGGGAGCTGTTCTTGGGGCTGTATTGGCCTTGTAGGCAGTATCTTTGGCATTTTCCCCATTTGATCAATTCTGAGACTATTGACTTCAGCGTGAGTATGCTGCAGGCAGAATTCTCAGAAGGATGCATACATTTTTCAGCTTCATATTATTTAAACAAGGTATATAGCACTGAGCTGTTACTCAGTCATGAATATCTAGGGGTGAAAAACATAAATACTTCAGCCTCCTCAGACCTGCTCTTATTAACAGCTGGCAGGCCACATGTTTATACACTTTTGAGGCAGCTGACCCTGCAGCCTCTCTCCCTTCTCATCCACACCTTTCCATTTAAATTGCTTGCATTTTTTCCCATTTGTAGGTTCCTGGCGAGCAGAGCAGATTTATTCCACTGGAGGAGAGAGCAAGGGGTGGGTCCAGTGCTAATGCAAGAATTTGCTGAAGAGTTGCACACAGCTTTTCTCTGCAAACTGCTCACTCAATGTATCCACCCTTTTCTGAAGGTTTGCTTTGGAAAGAATGTGCTTAAAAGCTGCCTGGATCCCAAGAGCTTCAAATGCAGAGAATGTAAACAGTATCCAGAAATCTGAAATGGAACAAGATGCTGCTCTGTCCAGTGACCTGGAATAAAAGCAACGTGGCTGAGAGGAGCTAGCAGGGGTCAGGTAGTCTGTGCCCTGCCTTGCAGCAAGCTCAGCTCTTCCTAGACCATTACTGACAAATGTGAGTCTACCCTGTTCTTAAACAATGTTCTGTGGGGGAGATTCTGCTATCTCCTGAAGCAAACTGCTCTGGACATACTTGTCCTCAGTTGCCTATTGAGATGTAACAGCCCTGAGAAGTTGGACAGGTCTGAACCCAGGATCCCCTACTTGGTTTTTTTGTTGTGATAAAGACAGTTTTGGTCTGCACTGGAATATTCATTTCTGAAGGTTTATGGGGTGGAGAAGACCAGAGCTCTTGCTTCACATGTCAGGCATATCCTCTGACTTTGAAAGCAAAACAAAGAGGGTCCCCCAGTGATTCCGAGCTCAAAATACTTGCAACACAAAGTTATGGAAGCTGTAATTTCTGCAACCACCAGTCGAGCTCAGACTTCTAGGATTGTTAGGCATCTGGCTGCACGGCGGGGAGCCTGTCAGCCCTGTGAAATGCATCTTCTAGGCTCTGTCACGGACAGTACAGGCAAGGTGGTGGAAGGGCAGGCGCATTTCCCTTGGAAGGCTAAATTAAACCAGTGTGTCCCCGCTAAATATGCAAATTATTGAATTGGCATATTCCTGTAGGGGGGAAAAAAGGTCCAGTTAAAAATTGCTAACCAGCATTTTAGAAAACCACCCTCCCACCATGTGTTTATCACATATGCTAATCCTTTCCCCTCAGATCGTTTAAGAGATGCCTTTGCATTTGCTGGGTCACAGTACAGATGCAAGATTCTTTTAGGTCATTCTATAAAAGCATTTCTGTCTGTGTTTTCTTGTAGCAGGCTTCTATATGGACAGACTTCCACTTCAGCTTGGAAAATTGCCAGACAAGAGCCTTTCTGTATGTGGGTTTTGTAGGAAATGACCTAATAAATGGAGGGAAAATACTGAACTTTGTATGTGTGTGCAGTTTTGTGATAGTGTATCCCTTATTGCCTGCAATGTAATCAGCTTTCATTATTATTAATACTGCACTACCATTGAAACATGCATACAGACATTCAGGGGAACAGCTTGTTGAGTGGGTTCACAGCTCTTGGGTTCCCTTTCCAAGAACTTCAGAGAAGTAGTCAGGCCTTTTTAGTTTGTCTGTTTTACAGCCGGAACACTAATATTTATGATTCTGCACGTTCTTTGATCCTTCTGTTAACGTCTTCATACTGGCTGACAATGTTTTTTCAAAAGTTAAAAAGAGACCTCAGCTATAGCAAAAGCTTTTGCCTGTGGAAATAAACACTGCTGCTTCCCAGCTGCAAGCAGTGCTGCTACTCAACTGCCATTCAAGCCCAGCATTATGAGGAGCGTTTGCAGAAAAATGCATGCTGAATGCAAGAGCACTTTCTTCCCTGCTTACATTTTGTTCCCTCTCCCAACACTTGGAATTTAAATGCTTCAGTCAGTGTCCAGCTTCTGCTTTGTTTTACTGGAAAATGTTATTCTCCTCCCCAGAAGCCTACAATATCTACAAAACCACAAGTGGTCTCTTCACAAAAGATGGGAGGCAAAGCTATTCTGTCTGATGCTTGGGCAAGAAGAAGCACAAACAAATGCTGCTCAATTACACAAAATGAATTGAATGCAAAGGCGGGACACATCTTAGCGGAGTGCAGACAACTCAGGATAGGGACAGGACTCTCTTCGCTATGCAATTGTTACAAGATGTTCCCTCTCCACAGCAGTGGAAAGGGACAGAGATGCAGCTGTCAGGCATGCTCTCCTTCATCCTCGCTACCTTCATCCCCAGCACTAGAAAACATACCATTAAAATAGAAACATAGACAAGTCCTTCAGGAAAGGAAGTCTTTTTGTAATTGGGCTCATTTATTTAAGAGCTATTTTAAGTAATTCAGCTCCTTTCTGGATCTTAGTGAGGGTCTCCACTCCAACATCTCACACAGCACCAACAAGGAGTATCTGGGTGATGGGTTTTGGCTGTTCATATAAAAGCTTGTCTCCATGAAAGGCGCAAAGAAGAAAAAGGAGCAGGAGAAAAATACCGAGAAGGTAAGAACAAGGAAAGGTCAAGAAGAAGTGGACCATGAACGTGCTTGCAAGCACTCAGGGTAGATTTCAGGCCCCCAGCTAAATCACTGGCATGTGGATGTCTCTGTATGCACTAGGTGTTTAAAAGCCTATTAAAGTTAATGGAGGAGAGAGGGCTGTGCAGCTGACCAGACATAGATGTTGAAGTGTGCTGCTTTTAGCTGGGATAGAGTTTATTTTCTTCACAGTAGCTAGTATGGGGCTATGTTTTGGATTTGTGCTGAAAACAGTGTTCGTAATACAGGGATGTTTTTGTTACTGCTGAGCAGTCCTTACCAAGTCAAGGCCTTTTCTGCTCCTCACACCTCCCCACCAGCAAGTAGCCTGGGGGTGTGCAAGAAGGTGGGAGGAGACACGGCTGGGACAGCTGACCCGAACTGACCAGAGGGCTATTCCATACCATATGACATCACACTCAGCATGTAAAGCTGTGGGAAGAAGGAGGAATGGGGAACGACCAGAGTTATGGCATTTGTCTTCCCAGGTGGCTGTTGCACGTGTTGAAGCCCTGCTTTCCTGGAGACAGCTGAACACCTGCCTGCCACGGAAGGTGGGGAATGAATTCCTTCTTTTGCTTCGCTTGTGTACACAGCTTTTGCTTTACCTATTAAACTGTCTTTATCTCAGACCGTGAGTTTTCTCACTTTTACTCTTCAGATTCTTTCTCCCATCCCAGTGCAGGGAAGTGAGTGAGCGGCTGCATGGGGCTTAGTTGCCAGCTGGAGTTAAACCATGACAGGAGCAAAAACATTTGCCCTGGAGCTGCTCTGCCATAAAAAGGCAGGTGGGTCTCAGTCCAAGCCATCTCATGTTAGCTGAATCCTTGCCATGTATCTCCTCATTCTCCTTTTTGTCCTCTTCTCCTTCTCAGTGTTCATATGTTATAGTTTAATAAGTACATAGCTGAAATTGGTTGGAGTCCTACAAATATAACTACCACCATCAGTTGACTATACAGCCACATAACCAACCTTTAAAAGTTTGCAGACTATGTCTCCTCTTCTAGATACAATCTGTGGGTCACACTGTGAGGCAAAGGTGTTTTCTATACACAGCACTCTACATTCACTGAAAAATTTTGCTTTTCACCAACAGGTTTGCTTACTCGCTTGTAACTGAGCATGTACCCTGGTATTTTGCAACAGTCTGTAGATCACCTTTCGATGTGAACTGTAATGAGAAACACTGCTGTACTGACAGCTTAGGCATTTAAGTTGTGGTGAATGGATCCACTCGGTACCTAAAATTAAGCTTATATTAGATAAATACTAGCTTTGCTTACCAGAAATACGGTCCTGTAGAGTCCTGGAAGATCTCTCAGCAGGAAGTTCTCTCAAAGTAATTGCAACAGCCTTTTATGTATCCTAAGATTATGATTCCTCTGTCTTCCCTAAGCTAAACAACCACATTTCTTTCAGCTGCCCATGACAAGCCATGTTTCCTTGGGCTCTAATTATTGGTGTCCCTCTCTTATTGACACACCGATTGCTCTCATCTTTCTCTAATTATGGTATTCCAGATGAGAGGCAGGATTCTTGCTGAGGCCATGCCACAGCTGGAAGGAAGGTGAGGATTGCTTCTCATCTTGCATAAAACCCACCTGCTTCTACATGCCAGAAGGAGGTAGGTAGATAACAGTGCAGCTGTGTGACACTGTAAACTCTTCGATTTGCAGGTCTGACCCTCTTCTCTAAAACTTAATGTTTTTCTAGTGGTTTCCCATCTTCTATTTGTGCAGTTGATTATTCCTACCTTTTCACCCGTCCTTGCTAAATTGCATCCTATTTATTTCAGACTGCTACTCTAGCTAAGGAAGATATTTCTTTCCTTTTAATTCTCCATTGGGAGGGCTCGCAACTCACATTAAACTTCAGACTGTACACAAATTTCATAAAGAGCACTCCCCACTCCCGTATGAGTCATTAATGGAAATACTGAGAAACACCAGAAGCAAGCTGGATTTTTGCAGAAAGCCACAGGACATCCTTCTAGTTTGACAGTGAACACTGATAATTTTGGGCATAAGGTTTTCAGGCAATTTTTTATAGCTTATAACAACTTCAGCTAGGGTAGTGATTTAGAAAACACGGTGTAAGTACCTCCAGTAGAGTATTCAAGCTACTTTAAACACCTTACTTTAGACAGCAAATTGCCTCCTTTTTACCTGAATGCTGCCCAGCAGAGTCAGGGACTTTTTTTGCCATTACTGGCAGTAGTAGCTTAGGAAACCAAGCCTGGGAACCCCTCATCTACAGGAATCTACCATTCCTCTACCTTGTTTGAAAAAAATGTCAGATTACTAGGCTTTTCATGGTGTTTTAAGTAAAAATACAGCACATCACATCCATTTCCTTCAAGTGTTTTGGATCCATTGTAGAATAAAATACATTATTCAACATCAGCTGGCCTTGAGAAATTCATGTTGCTGCCGCTGGCTTTTTAAAGGCTTGTAAATTAGTATTTTTGTTACAGTATTTCAAGCAGTGCTGGAGTTAGGCTGACTAGGCTACAATTCTGACAGTTCTGCCTTCCTACTCCAGCCTTTTTTTAAAAATAGATATGCCACATGCTCTTTCCAAGGTTTCTGTTTTCACCTGTCCCCCATAATTCTCAAAATCAATGCTTGTGAACTGCCTGAGATTGCACCACTCAGTTCCCCATACGTATCAGCGTGAGTTCCACGCGGTCAGCCTGAGCCAGGAAATGCAATTTGTGGAAGTGTAGTATAACTTAGGTTACGAATAACTTCTGGAGGTCATCTGTTGCAGTCTCTGCTCACAGGGCCAACTTGAACTTACCTAAGCATTTTCTGCTTTTTTTCCCCTTTTTTTTTTCTCTCTTATTCAAGCTTAAACTCTCTCCTTTTTATTACCGAGGTTAATTTTTGTAGCCATTTGATTACTATTAAACTTCAGAGAAGACTAAACAAAACAGAAGATAACACCAGAAAGCTGTTTATTAGTTTCTAGTCTCACACAGTGGTGAACCAGGTCCTTTTATCTTCTTCTGAAGAATGCGTTCATTGAATATTTCCCTGTTTCTGTCTGTATATTTGTCAAAGAACAAAATGAACTACCTTTTGGTCATTTTGCCTCTGCATAACCCAGTAACTCTCTCACATTCCTCCTGAGTAACTTGAATTAGCAAAATAGTCTTTTCATGACATTCAAGAATAAAAGTATTTAGAAGTGCAACTGAACTATTCAAAGTCTTTTTCTTCACAGTGGTCATTCCTACTTCACTCTATATTTGTTCCTCAGAGGAACAATTATTAAAAAATTCATATTCTTTTCAATGCAAAGATAGCTGCTCCTTTCCTTACATACTTCACCAGGAACCTTACTGCTTGTTACTGCTAATTTTACCCTTTCTACATTGTTACTTAATGGAGTCCTCAAAAATGTGTCAAGAATGTACCTCTTAAAAAAAGTCTGACCATAAAACTCAAGTCACTTATCACTGGGGTAGCTTTAAAACTAGAAATACATTCTAATATTTATCTAGATTTGGTTTTATTGCACTGTTAGCTCTTAATCTGTTTATATCTACAATGTCGAGGTAATTTTCTCAGAATTACTGAAAACAAAAAAACCCTGATCCTGTCTTTCGTCAGACAAGAGTTATTTCCAGGCCTATCACCTTTTGACACAGACAGTATAATAACAAATCTTATTTGTATTAATCTCTCGAATATGGTAGAAAAGCATGTTACAGTGTAGGCTTCGGAAGCTCTTCCTCAGGTTTGATCTCTTTCAGAAATAAATCAACATAATTTCTAATGATTTGATTTTGAATGAGGTCTCTGGGCATTAACTTTCTTAATAAAATGTATTATCACTCGCATTGATTTTTGCCTGGGAAAGAAGGCTGGCACACAACTTGAACTGGGAATGCCACCCCTCTGACCTGAGAGCAGCGGATACGCACACCCATAGGAGCTAGTTAACACTGAACCAACTACAACAAGCAACTGGCAAAAGTCTCAGAGCTGGATTTTAAAGGCATTTGGGTGTCTAAGTGTTTGTGCAAATGCTATTATTTATTTGGTTGTGGTTTCTAAAACCCAAAGAATATGTCTATAATAATCAATGTGACGTCCAAGTGAGTTTGAAGTAAACTACCATGCAAAGATAGTAATTTGAGTCCTGAAAGCAGTAGAGCTGTGTTAGAATTGCATTATATTGGACTAATTAATACTGCTTCTTGACAAGGCAGTTGCCTTGGAACGGGGTTTTGCTGACAGGGTTGTGGCTGCTGAAGCTGTAGATGGCTGGTTGAGTGCTGGGTTGAGTGCTCTGCTCTGCTGTACTGCCCAGTATGAATTCATTGAGTCAGTAGGATCAGCTCATGATCACAGATATTTCAGGTTTTGGGAGCTGGAGACTTACAACTTAGCTCCTGAAGAAAGTTCATAGTTGCTTTCTGCTTTTGTCAAGTGAGGCTTAACTTGTGGCTAAAAGCTTCTTTAGAAGATGTTGCTTTTTGGGAAGTGTTATTAAAAAAGAACCTGAATTAGGACTTCATACATCTCTGAAATATTGAATGTTTGTAAGTACATAAATGAACACTGCCTGTTCAGGAGATGTGGCATGTTAGTGTGCTTCAAATATCTCTTACTTCAGCATAGTCATGTGTTCAGAGATACATTTTCATGTCTCACAGGAAAACACAAAGGCTTTTCCATTTAAACAAATCACCTTCTGTTACATGGGCATTCAAAGTAATTTCCCTGTACATCTGTAAAGTAAATGCAATAAATACATTTGTCTTGTACTTGGATTCAGCTCTACAGAATCATTTTCTCTTTTCAGCTAAGCGAAAACATACAAGATGACTGAAAATGAATGTTGTAATATTGCATTGTGTTGAATTCACTCAATTCAATTTTCTAAGGGAAAATATTGAGACATCAGTATCTAACTCTGTGCCATGGAGTGCCATCTAGTCACGTATAGAATCATGTTTTTTTCGTGTAAAAGATGAAAATGCAGCTATATTCAGATCTTAATAATTATTAATAAAACTACTTTTTTCCTTTTCTTTCTTCTTTCCTCTTTTTCCTTCTTACTTCTTTCTTTCTTCACCCTTCTTCTCTCTTATCCCTTCTCTTCTCTCATCTTTTTTTCTGAAACAGAAAGTAAGTGGGAATCTGTCAACTGCCAGTAAAGCATGTAATAAAGGGAAGGAAAATCTCAGAAAATGTCATTTTTAAATGGTCATGTATGTCAAAGACCAACAGGGAAGACTTCTGCTAGGGAAAGACACCACAGAGGCAGGAGAGTGCATGGGTGGCTTTAAAGCACCCTGGAGATGCAATGGTGACACTATACATGTGAAATACATGCACAAAATGCTGCGTGGATTTAAACAAGTAAAAGTTTATGTACTTGTTCTATATTGCATGGCTGTTCTTTTTCCCTACTTACTCACTGCTTCCTAGCAGTCAAAAGTGACAATTTTTTGACTGCAAGGCTTCAGCTACTCCAATTTTAAATGTTAGTACAACATCAAAGAAAGTTGCGTGAACAAAAATGTCTCAAACCACTAAACCCCAACATTTCATTAGTGTCAAAGAAAGCTTAATTACATACATCCATAGCTGAGTGATCATAACTGAATGCACAATCATGATCATGATTGTACAACGGGCACTCGATGCAACTGTGCATGCAAATGAAGTCCAATATTTTACTCAAAACTTTGCAAACTGTATCAATTGATTGCAGGTTATCCTGCTATTCCTAAGAATATAGTCCATTTTGGAAAATGCAACTGTAACAATCTTAAGGCTTCAGGAACTAAGTTGGAGTGCTATGCTCTCAGCAAACATGCAATTAGAGAAATTAAGGTTGAATTTTTGTACAAAAATCTTACAAATTGTATTCTGGCTATGGCAAAGAAAATACTGGCTCTATCAGATATCTCCACTATGAGGAAAGTGGGCCAATTTCTGCAGTTGAAGAAGCTTTTAAAAAGCCCCTTAAAAATGAGGTCCAATTTATCAGCTACAAAATAGGAGCAACACCCACTGATTTTGAAGAGTGCTGCTAATACTGTACAGTCAAAGAAGAAAGCACTATGATTAAAATAAAAATAAATGAATCAGCTTTTTTCGTCTAATAGTACTAGAGCACCAATTGGTGCCCATGTGTGGGAGTACAATGATGCAAACATTTAAACTATTCAACTAACTATTCAATCTAACTTTCAATACAATTCAGTGTTTGATTTCAGATTTCAGCTTTATACCTTATGCTATGCCATGCCTCAGGTTTCATCCAGCTGTTAATGAAGTTTTGGAGGAAGAGGAATCTAGCTTTGTCATTGCAGCTTCTGCTTTCCAAAATATAGTAGTGTGGTGTGTTGACTCTGGCTGGAGGCCAGGTGCCCACCAAAGCTGCTCTATCACTCCCCTCCTCAGCTGGACAGGGGAGAGAAAATATGAAGAAAACTCATGGGTCGAGACAAGGACCGTCACAGGCAAAACAGACTCGACTTGGGGAAATTAGTTTAATTTATTACCAATCAAATCAGAGTAGGATAATGAGAAATAAACCCAAATCTTAAAACACTTTCCCCCTATCCCTCCCTTGCTCCCAGACTTAACTTTACTCCCGAATTCTCTACCTCCTCCCCACCAGTGGTGCAGGGGGATGGGGAATGGGGGTTGGGGTCAATTCATCACACGTTGTCTCTGCCGCTCCCTCCTCCTTAGGGCAAGGTCTCCTCTCACTCTTCCCCTGCTCCACTGTGGTGTCCCTCCCACGGGAGACAGTTCTCCATGAACTTCTCCAATGTGAATCCTTCCTACAGGCTGCAGTTCTTCACGAACTGCTCCAGCATGGGTCCCTTCCACGGGCTGCAGTCCTTCAGGCACAGACTGCTCCAGCGTGGGTCCCCCGCGGGGTCACAAGTCCTGCCAGAAAACCTGCTCCAGCGTGGGGTCCTCTCTCCATGGGTCCACAGGTCCTGCCAGGAGCCTGCTCCAGCACAGGCTTCCCACAGGGTCACAGCCTCCTTCGGGCACCCACCTGCTCTGGCGTGGGGTTCTCCCCGGGCTGCAGGTGGAGATCTGCTCCACTGTGGACCTCCCTGGGCTGCAGGTGGACAGCCTGCCTCACCATGGTCTTCCCCACGGGCTGCAGGGGAATCTCTGCTCTGGCACCTGGAGCATCTCCTCCCCTCCTTCTGCACTGACCTAGGGGTCTGCAGGGCTGTTTCTCTCACGTTTTTCTCACTCCTCTCTCCGGCTGCAGTTGCTGTTGCACGGCAACTTTTTCCCCTTCTTGAATACAATACCCCAGAGGCGCTACCACCATCGCTGATGGGCTCGTCCTTGGCCAGCGACAGGTCTGTCTTGGAGCCAGGTGGCACCGGCTTTGTCGGACACAGGGAAAGCTTCTAGCAGCTTCTGACAGAAGCCACCCCTGTAAACCCCCCCCCCCGCTACCAAAACCTTGCCACACAAATCCAATACAAGTAGCTTTGTGCCTTGGAATAAGGCAAAGGTGCACAGAAACTGCACAAGAATTTCCAGCTTTTTTCTTTAAGAAATTCCTGTCTGTTTTCAGAAGTCAGATTTTAGTTATAGAATATGATTTCTGATCTGTGTGAAATGTTTCCTATTTTTGCATGTACATGTAGTTGTGATGTAGACTGTGCATGTTACCATTCAGGGAATATACCCATCCCTATTCAACAAAGAATGGACAGCTCATGCATTTTTTTTCCCCTCAGAAGTACTAGGCTTTTCATTATTGTTTTCATTTGGGTATTAGTCCTAAAGCCTTTTCCTGGCCAAGATTCTCCTGAATTTCAAATCTGTTGTTGGACTGCTGAGATACTTTTTAGTTATCTGTGGAAGAAACTTATCTTTTGAATGGCTTGTCTACAATGAGCTCTGGTTCCTGGCACTAGTGACAGCCTTGATGAGTGCTGAGAATGTTGCAGTCTACATAAAAGCACTTGGGAGAAATTGGCAGACATGAAAAACAGTGTTGTAGTTATATAGAATGGAAGCCAAAAGATTTTTTATTTAAAAGAAAAAAACCTGAAACCAAAGAAGTATATTGGAGTAGGTGCATGAATGCATTTTAAGATAATAGTTTGATAAATACTCTTAAATGTGTAGTTGCTTGTTCTCCAATATACAAAAAAAGATTTCTCTGGAAGCATTGATATAGGTCATTACAAATGAGATACTGAAAGATATCCCAGTCAGATAAATTTACCAGGCAGGTAAGGTGTCCATCTACTATGTTGCTGAGGTTCAATGATGTGCTCTCCCATCTACCTCTTGTCTACATAAACTGTTATTTAGGAATAGCTGTTGCCTTTTACATTAATGAATTTTGTCTTTATCAGAAGCTATCAAATTTAAACAAGTCCTTGTTAATCACTGAACCATCAAGCTTTCCACTTAGCGATGTGTAACACCAACCCGGACAGAAATATACACCAGAACAAGATTAAATGTATCAGGAACAAGCTCAGGTATTTCTGAATCATAGAACATTTTGTATCGGCGATGTTTTAAAACCCACCAATAGCAGGTAAGTGCCTCAGTCCTGATGTAGTTTATCTCCTCAACAGTGTGGCCTGCTTCGCACATTTGCTTTTTATGTTTGCTTTGCGTAAGAGGTTGCCTCCAGTTCAAGGTCTTGCCCTTATCTTCAAGAAACTCCAGGCAGGATTCATCAGACCAGATGTAGACTCCTACATCGGAGTGAGTCATCACAGGCTCACTGTACCATCAGTGAAGAGAAATAGGTGCTTGATGGCAGAAATCTTCCCATCCTGAGGTCAATGCCTAAAATAGCGTAGACAAATCTTACCCGGCAGTGCTTATTTCTTTCTGCGAACTATATTTGGGTAAGGAAGATGAATTCCACCCGCGCACAACTGAACTTTCTGCCGCAAAGGGAAAAAGTGGTCTGCTGACTCTAAACACCAGCTGGATTATTACAGAAGACACTCTACTGCAAATATTTCTCCTGCTGGGACTGACTGAGTGAACAACAAGTGACAAACATGTTACAAGACCTAATGACTGTTGGAGGTGCTGGCTGCAGGGAGAGCTAGGTATGAATGTACACAGGACATGGCAATGTAGCAGGAGATATGAGCCCAACTGCTCTTCCCGATTTGGTAATCTGCCATGCAGCTCTTATTTTATCTGAGTATAAATGTACTCCTGTTCAATGTAAAGACTATATTTCATAAGTCCGCGACATTGGCTTCCTCCTCCTCTTCTGGGAACAATTAAAATATTTCATATTAAATCAGTGCATATGTTGTTCCTAGTTAACTCTGAGATCACTTAGTACTCCATATGAGCTGAAAATAAATGCTTGGGACATTACAACTGCTGCTCTTTACAGTGAAAAGTCCTGCTGGGGAGTGAGCATTTTCAAATGAAGACTCTTGCTTTTAGAATTTGGTTCTTTATCAAGTCTAGCAGAGAGTGTTTTCTGACTTCTGTGGCAATGAAAATGTGCTTACTGATTATTTTTCTGCATACAGCCTACTATCACTTGTCAAGAAGAAATGGATGTTTCTAGGTCTCCTCAGAGGAATATTGAAAGACAGTACATAGGGAATTTCTTTCCTTACTTAAATGGCTTCTGGCTACAAAATAGGATATTACTATTCTTTCCACATGAGCTAGTGGCCTTTGCAAAAGTATGCTGCTGTTTATGAAAACATGTCTGTCAATTTAATAATTAGGCAGATATCAGCTTTCATTCAGTGGATCAGAGATAATGTACTGATTATCTAATGCTATATTGTTTTGCAAACTGATTGAAACACCGTAGTTGAGTCCAAGCTTTCTGATTTCTTTCATTATCATTAACATGATTTTCTGTTCAGTGTTTTTTTTATAGTAATTGGTGCTTAGGGTTTATTACCATTGTTGTGCAATCTACTCCAATACTAGAAATTCCATGTCTTTTTCCCATTACACCAGTCCACATGGTTTTGAATGAATGATAATTATGAGAATTAGTAAATTGTTTACTGATTATAATAAGGTTTTCAGTGTAAAGTGGTTTAACTGATGCTCTTCTAATTCAAAATAGCAACACTGGAAGTAAATTCCGCAGAGTTAAATAAGTTACTTTGACCTGAAATTAGTAAAAGGGAAAGGAGAACTGGGATATTTTTATCTTGCTGAGACAATTACATGTGATCCAGAATGCTGCCCATGACAGCAACCACCTCTTGGTGAGCCGAGTATCTCATTGGGCTCACTAGCTAGAGTCAATATTGATTACAGCAGAAACGTAGACACCATGCTACCTATATTTAGGCACTCAGATTTAGATATCTACAGTCTGAACTGTCTTCCTTGAGCAGAACAAAAGGCAAGGAAGACCTTTAAGCCTGTTGGGCCATGGCCTGAAACTCATTTTTTCTTTTTCCACCTTTACTCAAACCCACTGAGAACACTTATGAGTTTGAATTTATGAAGAGGCTTGGTCTGAAATTGCTGTTTCAGGGATGTGGTGGGTTGAAGATATCATCTGTTACAAAGTTGAAGGACTTTTGGTTTTATAAGCCTTCACAGCAGACTGTCCTGTAATTCTGGGTATTGTGCCTTTGGAAAGAGAAAGTAAAATACAATGGTCATATAAATCTACATTGCTACACCTAAAGTATTTGATAAGAATGTTGCTGCTATGTTGTATCTTGTGCTTCTAAGAAAGATATCTTCCTTATTTATTTGTTTCAAGCCTCCCAGTCCTTTCTGTTGGAGGTGCAGGTTGGTAACGCTGCAGAAATACTGAATACATACTTCTGCCACACTTCTGTGGAACAGTCTTCAATGGGGCATTAAGTCACTTTGCCAATGGTTGGCTGGAGACAGTGAAGGCTGGACGTGGTCTGGGGCAATAAGAAGATTTTACTCCAAGTTCTCCAACATACATCTCCCTCATAGACAATGGCAAAAACACTTTAATGCTGCAGTATATGGAAGGTAGGATGCATAAGGAACAGTTCAGGTTTCTAGGAGTTTGAGTATTAGTAACTCAGCTTCTACTATTCCTATTGTTATGAGATGAACATTTTTTTACTTGTTACAGGTAGGAATATCTGACAACTAAATGTTTGTATAAAAATGTGATAACCACTTTCAGAAAATGCTGCTCCTTCAGGAAGGACAGGGACTCAATCTGGAAGACAAACTTCACAGGGTAGGAGGACTTGCAAGAGTGTAGATATGTATGTTAGGCTGGTTTCCATATCCTAACTTAAAAGAAACTTCTCAGGAATTTTTTTAGAGAGAAGTCTGATACAAAATGAAATTAAGTATGCATATATTCCTCTAGATATGCAGTTGCCACCTTTCTTAATTAATCTTTTTTTTTTAATCCTATCTGTGGTGCAACAGCCATGTTATAGCCTGTGACTGACTCCCCGGTGTGTTTGGAGAAGCCTATGCAGCTGACAAACATGGAATATATTTTCCAAACATGGGAAACTCCTTCTCTTAGTGAAGGCTGAAAGTACACTTACAGAAAGATGCCCTAGTTGGTGAAACCCAAATAGCACTTGTATTGCTTGAGTGTGGTATAGGTATTGGATCTTCTCCCTCAGACCAGACACACATCTCAGTCTTGCATTGAACAAACCCTTAAACTAGAGATATTTTTAACTCCTACATTTATAAACTTTCCACTGTGCTTTGACTGGCTGTACTGGCAGGAAAAGCTGGAGAGTGATGTGTCAGGCTGAAGGGCTGTTATCAGATATTCCCATAGAGTTTCAAAAATAGCTGGTGAACATGTCTGGTAATTGCCATACTTAATCTCTGGTTGGTTCCTAGTCCTTCTGCTGAGCTGCTCTGCTCATTCTTCAATGCACATATGTCTGTGGAGATTTGAATCCATATATCCTCATCCATCTCCTTCCTCCATACTGGCAAAGACAAAAGTTGCAGTATCATGCTTGTAGATTATAAACATCAGAATTGATAGCAAAGTGTCAGGCGTTCAAAACCTATGAACAGTAAGTAATTCAGGTCCCATTCCTGTTAATAGGGGGTGGTAAGTTTTAATTTAAATATATATTAATTTGTAATAACTGGAGAATCTGCTTTCAAGAAATATGCTGGCAAACTCTGTTTTTGTCGGTACTTTCCAGCAGAAATATTGCAGCTTCTTTTGACCGTCTTTACTGAGGGGAAGGTACTTAGATAGATCAAACATATGGACTTAATATTTCAAGATGCTATGCTAAATCCTACACAGGACATAGACATTAAAAGCACGATTTAAGCAGAATTGAAACTATGAGATCCAGAGTACCTCACTCAGCTGCTGCCAAACCTGTCTCATTGTAATGCTCTCCAGAAACCCATAATTCCTCTTGTGTGTGTGCCTAGAACAGCCCTAGCTGAGCCTGCATCCTTCAGAAGATGTTGATTTAGTACAGGGTGGGGGCACACAGATGTGCCCAAAGAGCTGCTGAGCAAGCCTAGATTCTTGATGAGCTCCAGCCACTTAAGAGTACTGCTATACCCACACTTCCTAAGAAGCAGACTTGATTTGTCTGGATAGATTTTTTTAAGTAAATACAGCTATCAGGCTTCCCCAGTCTTATCTAGCTTATTCTAAGCCGGTATCTTTGCCCAACAGAGCACTGCAACATTGGGATTTTCTTCACTTGTTCCCAGAAGAGCCTGATCAGCCATGCATAGAATAGAGTCCTTTATGAAGCCTAGTTGCAAAAACTTGCCTTGGCAACATGGACAGTGATGGTGAACCTCTTGGATAAAAAGGCTTGGGCCTTAGAGAAAACCAAGCAGTAAGCCCTTGCTTCTACTTCTTCCTAGAAAAGGTTCTTAGACTTGCCAGAGTAAGGCCAACATTTTGGTGGAAGAAGGGCCATTGCACACAAAGTACTCAGCATTCATTGAAATTTGACTTTCATACATTTCTTGGTCTACCATTCCCTCTTGTAAGCAACCCTTTTTGGGTTAATGGCCTTTCTGAATACTCTTTTAAGACATCTTATCTCTTCCACATACCTCTCAGAGTTCAGCTACCTAACTCCATGCTCAATTCTTTTTTTAGGAGCTTCTCTTGTGGGCACCTTACCCAGTTATTTGATCCCAGCAAAATTAGTGGCTTATAAGATGGTCAATATTTTGTGTATAGGAAAGGAAGCTGCATCACCATGGTGTCTTCATCCTATGATGTCCTTTTTATTTGTGAAGACATGGAATGGTATAATCCACTCAGATAAAAGTTGCAAGTTTTCTTGCCTGAGAATAGCAGAAGTATATTTTTTTTTTAATTTCAATGAGCCAACAAACTTCTGTAAGCTGCATCTCTTCTTATTGCTGAACTTCAATCAAACACATTCTGAATGTCCCACAATTAAAGCATTAGGTTGAGCTTCATGTCTAATTGGAGAGAATTTTCTCAGCAAGTACAAAGGGGCACTGTCTACTGCCTTCAGTTATGTTAGCTTTCAGTAACAGAGACAGGTAAACTAATCCTTTCTTTCCAGCCAGACTACTCTGAAAATAGGGCAGGTCCCACTGGGAACAAAAGATGCTCCTAGAAAAGTCTGTAATTAGACAACTTCAACTGCTCTGCACAAATACCTCATTAAAGTTCCACTATGATCAAGCCTGCTGATGCATAAGACAGACACAAACATCTCAGCTGAAAGCTGTATTTTCTTTGATTCATTCTCTGAAGCAAATATTGCAGAGACTGTTTATCTCTTTAATCTAAGCAGATAGCTGTTTGCCTTCACTGATAACCCAATCAAGTGTCTATTGCAGCTGTCAGAATATTTTCCAATAGTTTAGAAGGAACCAATAATTTGGATCAGTCCCTGAGAAAGGCTAATGCAGGACCTGCAGAATAAACTCCTAGTAGCACTTTGTTCTTTAATCTCAGATGGAGGCATAGTCTGCAGCTGTGCCTGCTCACTGACTCACAGTCAATGCTGGCTAGATTTTTGTTCAAATTCATACACTGACGTTAAGTCTGATACTTCAGAAAGTAAGGTCAGAATGCTGAAGCATGGAAGAAAGAAGGGCAAACATGGTAATTTTGTTCATTCTTTCTAATTTATTCACAGTGTTCTGCATTGTCTGCCTTTTTGCAATACAGCTGTCTTCAACTGAAACTCACATTATCTCTTGTGAAATGTAGATTACAGTGATTAAGACAAAGCACTGAAATCCTGATTTTCAATACCGATTCCTGATTTTACACTTACTCCCCACGCCACAAAAACCCATCCACTGAACCCAGTCAATGGTTTCTGCTGGGCACAAGACCACAACGTACCCTGGTTAGTTTGCTGCTTCTGTGTGATTTGCTGTCAGATTGAAAAATCAATTTTTCCCTTTTAAGAGTGATGGTGTCAACTCCTGCCAGTACCTTGTAACCAGGCTGTGTGTCTTTCAGCTGGCAAAGGGAAGCAGAATAGAGATCTTTCTCCCTGCGCTTTGGCTAAATAGCCAGCAATGCTAGAGAAAGCTTGTTTTTCAAGAAACAAGTCCTTGGATACTAATGACAAGCAGTTAAGTGGGATATAACTTGTTCATACTATACTTTTTTCCTGACTGATACAACACCTCTTTGGAAAGAACCTTGACCTTATTAAAATGAATTGGGGAAGATGGGAGAGAAAGGTGGAGCCTGAAGCTGAAAATCTGAAACCTTATTTTAAGATATTCATAGAGAAAACATGATTGTGATGTCAATTAAAATGATCAAAAGAAATGTAGAGAGAAGAGATGTGTCTGCAGTTGAAGAGGAGAAACAGGGAAAGGGGCAGGCTTGTGAGGCTTTATTTTGCATAGGAAACAGTTCCACATTTCATTTTTAATATAGATATTTCTACACTGTTTCTAGGCTTTTTCTTCTAGGGATTTACCAAAGAGTTTTGATGTTCAAGGCTTGTTTTGAAGCCCTCTGCACTGCAGTTTGCTGTTACAGATCCTGGGGACTGACAGATGCTCTGATCCTTCTTGGTGCAGTGCCAACAGTGGCAGCAGGTAGTGAACTACATTGCGCGCCGCCAGTCCATATGGCATGTCCACACATTAATTGGTTCTCAAGATTTGGTCCTCCTGAGCCCACCCATTTGTTGCTTTCATTGACTACTGCCTCATCTCATTAATCAATGTTTGCTTCTGCAAACTTCTGGTAAAGCCGGTTACCAGACTGGTAGCAAGTAAAACTAGAAACACAGCTTTTTGTAACATTGACATTCAGAACTTAAACGTCTGCAAAGTAAGGATGGCTTCCTAACTTTTACAGTTAGCACACTGGAGACTGAACTGCTGGCTCAGAAAATGATCATACAGCACTGAGGCACTGAAACCTGAATAACTGACAGAGAGCCTTGTGTCTCTCCTCCCAGACTCATTCTCTCTCTTCATCCTCACTGGTAGTTGGAACAGATTGAATTCCTGCCATAATACCTTAATCTGAAGTTTGGAAGCGTGGGCCTTTTCTCTAGCAAGACTTTGCGGGCAGAGGAGCAGTAATTGATCATTTCACTCTCTCCAGACAAAAGTAGTGAGAGCTATGAAAAAAATCAGTTAGATTTATCAGTTCCTTTTCAGTGACTTTTTCTGCTTTAAATGTATCCAGCTGTAATGCAATTCCCATTACCTGCCTTAAACTGAAAGGCATCTGCCAGAAGTCTTCCAGGTACTCTGTGCTTATATTTTTCCTTATGCTCATTGATTATTACAAGACATACTCCTACCCCTTGGGAACTTCACGCAGCCAAGGTCATCCTTTGCCTTTCACACAAAACTTTTGGCCTAGCATGTCGTTGCCCCTTCCAAATCCCTGGGAAGCTCTCTCTCCCTACCTCAGGTTTTGTTATATGTTTCTAAACAAACTGTTCTTAGGCTTGCAAACATTGATCCTGCCTGCTAGACACTTGGTTTTGTGTTTATCTGAACTAGACTGTTATCGTTTGCAGGCAGGAGCTTGGTCAAGCCTTGGACACATAGTTTATATATGGTAATAAATAAACAGATGAGATGATAAGCAAATAAAGGAACTTTTTTTTTTTTTTATGACTAGGAGCTCCTTTTAGTGCGTGAAAAAAATCCTTTCTCTCAAAGCTTGAATCAGTTGCCCGAAATAGATTTTGAGGACCAGCTGGTATGCCTTAGGCTATCCCACCTAGCCTCCAGCCCCCAACTCAGCATGCCTGTGCCTCCTGTAGGTCCTGAGGCTATTCTGCCAGCCCCGTGCAAATCTCCGCTCACCAAGAGCATCCTGCATGGCACTGGATGCCTCTCTGTGTACCAGGGTGTGTGACCTGGTACCTTAATGTCTCTAAAGGCATTTCTCATGTATTTTCTTTTCTTGTTCTCTGTTTTCAACCTTGCAGAGGGCTGATGAGGAAGAGGAAAAGGTCTTGTCTGATAGCACCTCACTCAAAGGGGGGTTGCATCTGTCCTACAGTGCTGTTCCTGGAAAACAGCAGATAGGCATACACCTAGCAGGGGGATGAGGGGGCTGTAAACATGCTCTCCCTCCCCTCCGAGATCCAGCCATGGCATCGCTGCGAGGGCAGCAAGAACGCATGGTGCAGCACCACGGTTTCTCTTTGGCTCCCTTGCCCCAGGAGGTCCCCCACCCCGCAGGATTGTCCCTCTCCTACCTGCAGTGCCAGGCTGCGGTGCTGCTCCTGCTGTGACATCTTGACTAAGAGGTCTGGGGAAAATCACTTGAATTACCATCCCTGTTATTAGTCACTTAATCTAGATTACTTTCCCTAATGATACCAGGTTTTGTACAGGCTTTGTGCTGGGAGAGTGCTATGTGGAAGGAATTGGTCACTGTCAGTGCTCTCATGCTTGGGGTGTTGGAGACAGAGGTTACAGCACTGGATAAAAGGAGGTTGGGTGCTGGTGCCTTAGTTGTGGAGGCTTCCCTCCCCTTTCTGTTCTGAAAGATTGTTTTTATCTTCTTAGAAGAAGATGAAAAGGAGATGGAGACAAGAGGGGTCCTTTGCCAGGTCCTCATGGTTCTGCTGCTGAGCTTTGTTTCCATCAAAAACGATTAATCCACAGAGTCTCTGTTCTTCTTTCATGGACATTACCCTGACAAAAGTGCCGGACACCAACGGCTCTTCAGAGAGTTAGTCACACATCTCTTAAAAATGTATCTATGACAATTCACTTTGATATTATACCTCTAGAGCTGCCTGCTGTGAGATCAAGGTTTGTTTAAATTTCCAAAGAAGAACACATAGCAGAGAGGTGAGAGTTTGCTCTGGCTAAATTCAGAGGAGACTCTATCAGTCAGTCCATCAGTGTTGTTTCCACATCTGGATGCTGTATCACCGTGTGGACAGCGGGTGGGTGTTATCTTGAGCACCATGCCACTGTCTCAGGTCTGTTATTTCCAGAGCAGAGCTGGATCATATCCAGTGAGCGTCCGTCCCTGGGCAGGCATACACATCTGTACCAGCCACGATTGTCTACCTTGACAGCTGAAGAGATCTAAGATAATTGTTCACATGGAATCTGCTTTGTGTGTAATAATATCTTTGAAGCCCAGATTTCTTCTGCACAACTAACATCTGATCTAAGCTTGATGACTGTACATGCGGTTGATAGCAGTGAGACTCCTCTGTGCAGTAGCTCAGGAAAGACCACCTCTGGAGAGAAGCTGTCTGATGTTTACGCAGGTCAGGGAGGTGCTTTCTCCCTCTCTCTCAGTGCCAGAAGGCAAGGTGAGGTGAGAGGGCAGGACATATGTCCGGAGTAACCTTGAACCATTCTGACCCTTTGTTCCTGCTGGTGGAAACTAGAGCAGCACTTGAGAGTTCTGAGCTGAAAATGAGACCTCGTCTAGTAAGCAGCACAGGAAGCAGCGCAGTGTGCATCTGTACTGGGATTACAGGACCTTTCAGGTATGGAGCCATTTAAACCCAGCATATTGCTCCGTATACTGCATTTGATCACATCCTTAAATGTTTAGGTTACTTGCTGCTTTAAACCTCCCCCCTCCCCTCCAAATTATGGGCCCCCTTATTAAAAAAGGTCTCTGAGGTATATATAAATCCAACCTGTTTACCACTGGCAGAAATTCTGATACTAGTAAGTTTATAGATCTGATCACTTTGGGAAACTTTTTTCCAGGTTGTGTTGCCCAGAATAATGCAGGCTTGCCCTCTGAAGAAAAACATCCCCTCTGACATGAAGATGTATGCTTGTTAAAAACAAGTGGAGAACCTTACTTGAATACAGGAAATTAGGAATTTGTATCTCAGAGCCCTGCATCTGCAATCTCACCAGAAAGGAACACGCAATGAGATGTTTGCAGCTCAGAGCCCAGCGGGAGCCTGAGACTTGACTTCTGCTCGTGCCCAACTCGATGAACTTACACCACTGCAGCTGCAGCATAGGCTCTGTGGAATGTGGTAAGGTGAATATTCATATGATGTATATCATGCTGAAAATGTATATCTAATAAAAGTTAAATTGTTATAAGATACAGCTAAAGAAGGAAGACTTATTGTATTGGGAACTAGAATGACCAACATACTTCCATAATTGATTAAAAATTAAATAAATCAGGTACAGAGCACAATCTTTTTCTTTTTTGGTCACTCCAGATTTCAATATTCATTACCTTTTTTTCTTAAAGGGAAACGTTTTGCAGGCATAATACAGAATTTCACAGAATGTGTTTTCTCATGTACTGATGCTGTATCCACATTCTTTTTTAGCTCTGGCAAGTGCTGGTAGACATTTTAAGAGAACAATTAAACCCTAGAGAATTATTCGCATTACCATCATATTAAAGGATTTTCTATGTTCACAGTTTCTTTGTCTTCTAGCAAGACCTTTTGCCAGAAGTTAAGGGACATCTCCTCCTGTAATTCTCAAAGACATAGCATAGACTCCCTGGAGATAGAGCTTATGAAACAAAAAAAGCCACAGAGAAGATGATGAGACAGAAAGGGCAAAAGTGGAATGGAGGAGGGATAAAAACTCACCATCAAGACTGTACATCTGCTCAGCAGGGCCAAGTGCACACTGGAATGAAGCAGGTCTGAGAGAGAAAAGAAATAACTGTCAAGGTAGACAATTGTTTTGATGTTTTGCCAAATGAGTGGGAGTTCACAACCGTCTGAGGAAAGAGTAAGTGATTTTGTAGGTGGTCCTAGGAAGTGGAAGAGAGCCTGGGGACAGTGGTGAGGGAAGAGGATGTGCAGAAGGTTTGGGAATTTATTGTGATCTGGGTAAACATACAGAAATCTGAACGTGAACTTGAATCTGCTTAGACTTCTTAAGGAAAAATCCTACATGTTACTGTGGGTGGTAGGCAACCACTACAGAAAAGTATTCAGAGACTCACTTGTAAGGAAGGAAGTATCTGAATGTTTTTGCAATGTAAAGAGAGCAGAACTAAAAGCCAGTTGAGGGATGAAAAATTTCCAGTCCCGTGTTGATGTTTTAATAGGTAATTAACCTCACTTGAAAATCTCAAATCCTCATGTCTGCCTTGAGCTTTCTGAACTTTGCTTTCAGGTGCCAGCCACTGAATTACACTGTGCTTTTAGCTGATGCTTTATAGATCTTACTAGTACCATTGCACTGTCTTGGGTGATTGTTTTGTGTTGGTTTTGTTTTGACACATTAGTGTCATGCAGTGGATATAAGAAAGTATTTCCTTGCCCACCCAGTTTATTTGTGTCTGGTTTAGGGGCATTTGGATTTTCTGTTACCCCTAAAAAGCTCCTAAAACACTTTTATATTTCTCAGATGTAGACAGATCCTTAGTATAAAGTGAAGTGAGGTAGAGAGAAGCTGATTATTGTTTCATAACATACCTTAACACATGAGAGTAGGTGCTGTAAAAACTGGTGCTGAGGTTGTCTTCTACCCCCTACCCCTAAAATCTGCATCTGATATGAAAAACATCATGTAAATTTGAACAAATAAGAGTTCACTTCTCACCACACATTATGGTTCATGAACAAAATATAGACCATGATGTGAAAATGAAAACTCCTAAAATTCTTGTTTGATGTGGATAGCTTTTGTACTCTGGGACAAAGCTTGGCAAGTTGAGTGTATTTATTTGCTGAAAGCCATCTGCTGAAAAAGATTTGATGTTGAACTGTAATTCCAGGTTATTACTGCAAATTCTGCAAAGGAAGGAAATGGCAATTGACTACTTATTTTTCAGCTACTCTAGACTAAATGACAATGACAAGCACTGGGAAAAGAAACATAATTTCAAACAACAGGCACTGTCTCATGGGAAAGAGGCAGAAATAATTGATGTCTAAAAGTAAACTACTCATTAGGATGGACATGTGTATTAGAGAATCTGTGGATGAACAACAGGATTGACTTTAGTCAGAATTTTTTTCTTATTCTCAGTGTATAAAAATATCAGCACTGAACAAAATAGATCTACACTGAAGCCAACACCACAGACCACCCTCTCGTGTAAGAGAATTTTATACCCTAGTTTTCCCGAGAACTAGACCAAAGCAAGTTGCCAGGGCTATTTCTGTGGTTCCTCAGCTTGTCCTTCACTGGGACAAGACTGTTCACTGAGGTGAAGGCAGGAATATAATTTTCTTTTGCCAACCAGCATTCTGTTGTACATTATAAGCTTGGCAGTGTCTCTGACTATTGCTTTAAGCCTGCCTTGGTTTTCTTTCATGTCCTTTTGTATTGCCTAAGTCTTCAAGCTGTCTGAATGTAAACATTACTTAATGGGCAGTATGGTTACTGGTCCACTACAGAGCAAGGCATGCTATCCAGTTATTTAAAGGCAAGAAATAAGAATATATGTTTACATAAACATAAAGACCCTTTTACTTAATGCTGTGAGGGGTCAGCATGGGCTGGGAGCCAGGGCAGACCCCAGTTGGGCAGGCTATGGTGTCCCCAAGCCACAGCAGCCAAAGCCCAGGAGGGGATGGGTGCTCTCTGGACCCTTACAGCATCTTTCCAAATGGTGAAGGGGCAGACAATCATGCTGATGGGAAGCCAGTATAATCAGCTTTAAAGTAGGAGCTTTCCTCATGCTTTAGGTCAAGGACACAAGGACAAAAAAACCTGAATTTAATAGGGCCCTTGGCTGCAGTGCCAGGGGCACAGCTCTCGGTACCCACAGATTTTTTTGACACAGCAGCATCTTGGCTTGTAAACCCCGGAATTTGGTGATTGATGCCCAGAATAAAATCAGTCTATCTCTGCCCCAAGTCTCCCCATAAAGTTGCTCTTTCAATGACATCCCACCAAGGAAAATGAATCATTTACTCAATTTATTTTCCAATACTCCCTATTGACCATGTTGCCGTGGATGGAAGAAGAAGCCATCGGGAGAGCACTGCATCTGCCGTGTGCGCTTTACGTCCAGAAGGCAGGCGTGTTACCTCACCTGAGTGCTCATAGCCCAGTGCTGCTCTGCTATCCTGTAGCAAGCCCCTGGGGCTACTGATATACCAGGTAAGGGAATTGGCTTTTCCTACTACTACAACCCATGGCACGCTCTGGTGCTGGCTCCCACACTGCTGTGGGTGTTAAAAAGCAGCGAGAGCACCTAACTGGAGACTAGGTCAGGAACCTGAGATCATCGTTGCCTTATCGCAGGAGGCAGCATCGGTGGAGGATGCCTACTGAACAGACTTCCACTGTCACCGTGTAAGAAAGGAGTGAAAGCACTTCTTTCATAGGCACAAGTTAAAACCCACATAACATGGGATTTAAGGTGATCTTTTTAAGCAGAACCATGTCTATAAACATCTGATTTTAAAAATGGCATACAACTACTCTTTTTAATGCCTTAGCTGCATTCCCACTCACACATGCATTTTTGAAATCCAGGGAAAAAACTTAATAATGCACCTCAGGCAGTACAGGTACAAATTGGTCCTCTGTATTTTAAAAACTGCCATAAATACATTATGCAGGTGGACAAATAAGCACTCTTACAGAGCCATGATTGCTTATTATGGTTTCCAGGGAGTTTATTTCTGCAGAAAGGTGGCAATTCACTCACTCTCTGTTGGCCTTTAGTTTCAGTAATCACTGCAATCAGATTTATTTTTGAGCTTTTTCTGATTTAGGTGACTAAGCAGCATGTAAACAGCATGTATTGCTTTTAATTATTGTTCTGGAACCATTTTTAAGACTTTCATTTTTAACTGAGAAGGAAGACAGGATATGCATTCTTTGTGGACAAGACCATCAAATAGGAAAATCTCTTTGTCACTTCCCTGGACCAGTACCACCAGATACAACTTCATTTTCTAAGCTGTGGTGCGTGAGGATGGCAGTAAAAGCTCAATTTAACTGAATTTCTGCTTCATAGGAAATTCTGACATTTGGAAACTTGTTTCCCTTCTGAAGCAGAATGATTTGCAACGCCTTTGGAAATCCTGAAAAGGTCTGGGACATTTTTAAAGGCATCATTCCCCATTTCTAGGAAATCTCGTGCTGCGCAGTTGAAATAAAGTAATTTCAATGTCAAAGGCAACGTGTCGTTAACTTTTTGGTAATGTTTTTTCTATGCAAATCACTGCGGAAAAATGTAAACTTCCCAGAGTCAGGCTGAGTGGCTTCTCCTTAACTTTCTTTTCTTGTGGTCCCAGCAGAGAGCCGTGGTGAGCTGGGGGAAGAGTGAGCATTTCAGCAGCTGCTGCTTTTCCCTCCCACAAAATTTTCTAGCACAGAGCTGGAAAGGTGCTGGTTTTTCCCATGATGACGAGGCACTTTTTATTCTCTGCCACTAGCAAAGGGATGCCACCAGAGTGATGCTGTGCTATTGAAGTAGGTGTCACACGGGTTCAAAGATCTTGAGGAGTAGGAGGTGACACTGGTGGAGGGGGAGGGAAAACCCAGGCTGCAGTAGCAGGTCCCAGATAGGGAAGATGACAGTGAGAAACGAAGGGAGAACCAGTGTAGCATATAGGGGTGAGACCTCAAAAGAAAGAAAGGAAGAAAAAGAAGCTTCAGTAAAAAAAAAATAAAATAAAAGGGGGGTGGGGGGTGGGGTTGGTTGAGGTTAGTTGAGGATATTTCTCAGAAATGATCAATAGTTTCCTTCCTTTCAGGGAGCCTGAACATCTCCATTACTCTGCCACTGCTAGAGAAGAAGCTGAATTGTCCGGAATCATTCTCACACCATTGTAAGGAGTTTGCTGTTGTAGTCTCCTACAGAAGCAACCTCTCTGAGATGTCTGTCCTCTTGCCAAGAACATGTTAAAACTGGTGGCTGATTTCAGCCTTATTTGGTGTCTCAAAGGAAACAGAGTTCCAGCCATTTTTGTAGAAGTGGGTAACGAGAGAGGAGGAAAGCACTGGGGTTTTGGACTTTCCCAAGTTTGTTCCTATAAATTCTGATCATTATTCTCATAACTACTCATTCTCTTGTTTTTTTCTTCTTCAGCAGCATGACTTTGCAAATCCCATTACCTTTGCCTCCAAATGACGTGAAGCCACATGAGGTAAAGAGCCTTTTAGTCAACAGTTCAAGAAAAGACTGTCAGATAGTCCCATTTTCTGTACCCCTACATTGCCCCAGTGGTTGGAGCTAAGCTAGAAGGTGTTGCAAAGCGATTTATGATGGGGGTTGAGAAGAGAGAAATTAGAATTTGGCATACAGTATGTGATGTCTGTGTATTTGGTGTGGGCTGCATGTGTAAAGAGGGTCGTGGCAAATGAACAGAAGTTGTACGACAGCCCAGCTTCTACCTGTCACACAAAGCAGAGCTGCTGCACTACACCTCTGGGTACATGGAGGGACTGGCTGTGTCTGACCATTCTCCTCCTCCATTAAATCTACCTCTGCCCATAGTGATAGCTCCTCTTTTACTGACTTTCTGCCTCCAGTAATAAAAACCCCTGGTTCCCATGCTTGAAAATATTTAAGTCCTTTTTACTAGCCCTGCTTCAGCTATACTTTTTTCTTCGGGTATGTAATTTTTCACAGTCAGTCCTCCTGTCCACATCTGCTTCTAACTACAGAGTGGGCTAGCTGCTTGTTCTAAGTTTGAAAATGTTTTACCTTGTGGCGTACTTTTTCCATCTTAGACTTATATACCTTACTCTTAGACTCAGGTCTTAGACTCTTCTGGTGTCAGCCATTAGCACCTTCCAGCACACCATCCTCCATGGACACTTGTTTTCTTGTTTCCTCTAGTCATCTTTAAAAAAACATGGCTGATAATTACAGCTGAAAGTTCATTTTTGCTTTGTTTCCAGTTCAACTGTCCACAAACGATCTCATACCTGGTTTTCAGCATTTTTCTAATCTAATGTAAAAAATGACTCTTTAAAATTGTAGAATAAATCCAAGCATATCTCACACTGTAATCAACTTATCTTGGCATTCTTCTTTATGTATTTCTTTTTTTCTAGTTTACCTTAATCCTACAAAATTTTGAAGTTTTCTTCTTCCTCTTCTTATGCAACTTTTAGTACTGTCATGTCAGGCTCCTACTATGAAAACCAGTAATGAAAGTACTGCTTTTTAACTGCCCTCCCCCCCCCTTCATTAATCACAGTGACATCTCATATTAACTAGTTAATGTATAAAGGCCTTTGGGCATTTATGAATCTGTCATTTCAGAAGAACTAAAATGAAGCAATAGTATTTCAGGCAACCAAAGAAAAATTCAACAAGGGCAAATTTAACGTTATGCAACTGTTCCAAAAATATTCATTCTATACACGGAACAACACACTTTTTAAAAGTAAAAATCAAAATACACTGGAGAATTTACATATGAAAGCCTGGCTGCTTTCTAGGCAGAATGTCAGTTCTGTATTGAAACCTTATCATTCTGAGGGCCTCTTCCTTGCAATCAAAAAGCCCTTTGAACAAAATAGGAAAACACACTTGCTAAATTTCTCAGGTTTTTTTTAAGGTGGTATATATATTCACTTTATAGGAAAGCAATGCATCATGTGAACGACTCTAATATTTTTATGATATGCTTACTGTGTGATACGTTACCCAACAAGCAGTCCCATAGATTTTTAAGGGGTTTTATATTACTTAATTTGAGTAAATTTTGTGACCTGAGTGATTCTTACTGGCATGTAAGCATACTAGATAAGGCGTTGGATCTCATGTGCAGTTTTTCACTGTCATTAGGTGAAATTCCTTCTAATACATTCAAGATGCAAATATAACAAAAAGTACTAAAATACCCTATGTGACCAGAGAAGCCATTTATGCTGGGAAAAGACTGTATTTGACAAACTGAGATAAATTATTTGAAAATATTCAAGTGACATGGAAATGTAGAATGTTCAAAGGAAGAAGAGAAATAGTGAAGAAAAAAAAATAGGATAGAAGAGTGGCTTTACAGGAATATAGCTGAGATATGATGCAGCAACATCTCATGCTATGACCACCAAGTCCTGTTGTAAAGTTGCTTTTCTCACTTGTACAGAGTATTTTGTCACTACTTTTTTTTTTGAGAAAGAAAAATACCTCTTTTGGCTGAGCGTATATGAGGGCAGTTTTCGGATAACCATGTAATAGCAGTGCATAGGGGTAGTGGAAATGGGTCTGTGACCTCCGAACGGGGTGATCCACACACAGGCTTGCTAGAGTTGCTCCTTGCCTCTGCTGTACATTTCTGTGCAGTCTCTGAGAGTTGTCCAGGTGCATGTTAAAGAGTTCAGTATGGTATTACAAGTCAAATTAATTATTTAGTCTGTGTCAGTCTTGAATTCATTACCTTGTATCTCCGTTGAGCACAGGGGTATGGCTGCATGAATAAATTGCTGCGAGATAAAACAGGTTGTGCACTTAAAAAGTATCAGTGCTCCATGGAACTTGCCTACTTGTACTCTTTTATTCTTGAAAAATATGAGGAGATTTTGGATAACTTGCTTCTCGAAGTTTACCGTTGGACTTGATGATTTAAGGGTCTTTTCCAACCTAAATGATTCTATGATTCAAAGCATGTGAACTACCTTGCAGGAGAGTTCCTAGGAGTGGTTACTATGAGGCAGCTGACAGGCTATACAGCCACACTGGTTTTGATAACTTTGCAATGACTCCCAAAATATGGGAATGAGAAGATCTGTACACTGTTCTTACCCCAGCGAATGATGTCTTACTTAATTTACAACTGATACATCAAAGAACAGGAATATTCTTTAAGAGTAGAACATTTTCTGGTGAATACTCAGGATATTCACAACTGACACTTTAAACTGTGGTTAACAAGGCTGAAAATGAAATGGAAAGGTCATTTAATCCATTCCCTACCTAAAGACAGGATCAACAATACATTTATCATTCTTTACAGAAGTTTGCCTAACCTTTAAAATGACCTCCGGGGTGGAAACTCTGTGACTTCCACAAGCAGGGAATTAAAATTCCTTGTAAATCAGAGCTCATAATTAAGGAGTTTTCCTACTGTCTTATCTAAATATTCTTTGTTCTATCTACCACAGATATGAAGAGCACTTTATAACGTTCTCTTTTTGCAAAAGGGACTTGAAAACTGTCTTGAAAGACTTTAAAGTCTTTTTGAACTCAGGTATTTTACAGTTCCCCATCAGTCTTCCAACAACTTTGATTCATTCAACTGTTCCTCATGTGCAACCAGAAGCAATATTTTCCAGACTTCTGTCAGTCTCATTGCTTCTCTTTGGACTTCCTCTCTTTCTGCACTCTATTTCTGAATAACATTTCTGCAAAACAGCTACACAATTGGTTGTTCCCCAACCTGTCCAGTTGATTACTCTATCTTTAGAACCTTGCACTTGCTGAATTTCACACATGCTGAATTTCATCCCAGTTTTGGACCATTCCTCCAACTTGTCAGGATAGTTATTAATTTGTTATCCCATCCTACAGCCTATGCACAGTCATTTCTAGCTTTGTATTATCTGCACTTTTAATAGGCATACTGACCATCCATCATCCAGATTATAAAATGAAATATTGTACAGACTTTTTGAGAACACTGCTTGACAAGTCTTTCAATTTTGTCGGTGAATCCAAAGAATTACTCTCTGGAAATGAGTAGCCAAACTCTTTTTTAGCATTTTCATTTAGAGCACTGGGAGTCTGTCCTAAGGCAAAGTTAATAGACTTACTGAAACCTAAATATGCGATACCTACTTTGTCTTTCCATCCACAAAGACTGATGATCCTGTTACACAAAGAATTTTTTTTTGGTAAAGTCAAAAATGATTATACATAACAACTCTGGATTATATGCTCCTTGTTTCCTTGCTAAGAAATAGTTGGCTAATCAATACTTTCTTCACTGCTCTTCTTTATAAAGACAGGCATGGTCTTTGGCTTTATAGAGTGTTTCAGTGCTATAGCTATCATTGCTGGAGTCTTACAAGCATCACTAGTTGTTCTGAAATTGCTTCAGCCAATTCCAGCCAACAGCATGCTGTTCTGCTCCTTGGAAAATTAAACACTCGACTTCCATGTTTCACTGAGCAGCTCAGTAAATAGGAATACTGAAAACAAATTTGTTCCTCTTGATTCACATTGAACTAACTGGAAACACAAAATTTGTTTCCATTTGGGTGTTGCCTTCACTCTGCTGATAAGAAAGTGTTACATAAGTGATAAAGAAAGCATTATTCATTTTCAAGATAGTGCTGAGATCAAATTAAAAATGAAAAATTTCTTCTGCCCTTCCCATGATGGTTCTTTCTGTGGTAATGTCCTCCTTTCCTGACTATGATTGATTGCTTTTATTCATTAGTTACAGAGAGAGAGACATACACACACACGCACAGACAGACACACAGACACACACACACAAAGAGTCAAACCCCCATCAGTATATTTAGCAGAGAGTGTAGTCCACAGGTTATTGCATTAACCTTATAGTAGAGCTGGAAATATGTAGGGAAGACCCTTATAATCCCCGATTCTCAGAGCCAACTACAACTAAAAGTAGACTTCAGATCCCCAGTGGGCTTTCTCTAAAGAGAGCAATTAATGTTGGGTACTTTGTGTCTCTGCTCAGTGACTCATCTTCCATGCCACTCTTGTTCAGAAACTATAGACCATAAACCCAAGAGTTGATTGTGGCATATTTGGGTCACTTCAGAGGTCAATTTTGGCAATTGAATTTTCTAAGGGAAATCTGGATCTAAATAATGGCCTCTTTTACATTCTTGTTAGTTCCAGCACTCTGTAACAGAGCAGTGTCTGATCTTCAAGAATTTTTTTTGTTCCTTTAATTTAATCAATACTCTTGTCTTATTTCTTCATTCATATGTTTTGTAATCAGACTAAGTCAAAAGACACTACTGCATTCCCCATTTCATTAAAATTCTTGTTGGTTTCTTATTTTTTCACCTTCCCTCCTTCACATGCCTCAACATCTGAAATTCTCAAGTGGTTCCTTCAATACATTTCAGTCCATGAAAACTCCTGTACAGCTAACCTGTGAATGTTGCAAGTCATTTGCTCTTTCATGGTACATTGCTTGATTTCCTCTGTGCTTGAATGGTGAATGTACTTACCTTTGATCAGCACCCGGGTTTGAACTGTATCAGAATTTCTTATCAAGCTGGTACCTCTACATGTTTTAAAATGCTGAGGGCCCTCAGGAGCTGTTTCAGATGGCCCTCCTTGTAGATACTCCGCCATCTTTACGCTCCAGGGGCTTTTTTATTTGACAGAGCTGAACCAGTGCACTGGGAAATGCCGTTATACTCATGCTACGGTCTACAAAAGTGGTGTATTTCAATTTAATGCTGTTTTGAAGGTGAATGAAAACAAAGGTCATTATAAAACAAAATTAAAAGGCTCATATGGCTTTTGGGACCACTTTAACTTTAGAGGTGGTTTCAAACAGGTCTCGTGTGGATATTCCGCCACTTCTGTCTCTGCAGCCAGTGTTGAAGTCCCTCAAACCTGCCTGGAGGTGTGCTTGGCTGCAGCAAAGCAAAGTGTCTTCCCACAGCTGAAGGTCGTGAAACCAGGCAGTCTGCTCCTCTCTATGTCTGTCTTTATGGGCTGTGACTGTAATGGCCTTACTTCCATCCCGCATGGGTGGTACGTGGATGGCTATGTTAATTTAGACCATTCTTCTTCAGATAGAAACCTTTAGTTGATATTTAAGTCAATCTTACTTGTAAGGGTAGTGCAAAACTATTTTATGACTCAAGGCCCTCATTTATCTGTCCTGCCAATATGAGTATGTAAAGACTGAGAGAGGATATTACTGTCTTCTATAAATACATTAAGGAGAGACAGGCAGCCTATACAAGTCATAAGTGGCAGTTGTGTGAAGGAAAGGCTATTTAAGCTGAAGGCAATGTAGATACTAATGGGTAGATGTGGTCTATGATTGCATAAATGATGAATATTAAAAGAAGGTTATAATAGTCTACTCTGGAGTGATTTTCCAGCAGAAATAATGGAGGCAGGAACCAAACTGGATTCCAAATGGAGCCTGAGGCACTTCTGAAGCCCTTATGTGGTCATTTTCTGCAGTGGTGGGGAACCAGCTGTACTGACCGAGAAGATTTCTCCCAGGCCTGTGCTTTGTATTCCTAAATCCTTATTGACACCAGAGGCACTGCCAAAGTATTCAGGAAACAGTGGAGCAGTTAGTACCACTCTACACTGCTTAGAGTTTGAAGCTAGCTCAGTTTTGAGAAGAAGATGAACTAGATTTCTGGACATCCTTTCTAACCTCAATGTTTCTACATTTCTACATTGTTTTCTTTACAAAATAAAAGTAAATAAGAAAGCTTTCTAAGGGGACTGGAAATTTTGGCTCTGCTTTTCATTTCAAAAGGAGGAGCTGGTTTTCTGCAGTTGTTCGCATTGTGTCCTTTGAGGAATAGCATTGCGGGCAGGCAGAAGAGTTCCCTGCGTCTGGGAGGAGAAGCAATTGTAGTTGTGTCCCAGTGTGGTGGTATCATATGGCTGCCCACTAACCTGCCCTCCCAAACATGGCCTATACATGCTGATGAATACCGATAGCAAAGACTTAACCAGGCTGACCTGAATCCCTGAAGCTACTATGGAGGTGTTGAGTGGAAAGGTAAGAAAGATCATTCTCCTGATTTGTGTTCATTTGATGTTTTCTAACAGGCAGAATTGCAAAAGGTGGAAAACAATGAAGTCTGAGGAAGGTGAGGTAATGGTGGAAGATGTGGTTCTCATACAGTAGGGACACAGATCTGATATTGATACCATTTATGTCAATCATTTCTTCTTAGGCCAAGCTGGAGCTAAGATAAACACGTCTAAGAAGTGGTCAGATGTAAGTCTGTCTTCAAATTACTGGGGAGTGAGTAAGATTCATTAGTAACTATCTCCTAGGGTTCTTGAAGAAGCATGTTCTTGCTGAACTGCATAAAGTGTGAAGCGATGTCATGAGGCCACTGTGGAGCTTGCGTTATTTCAGCACTGAGATTTATGTGGCTGTTTTAACAACCTCAGGATTGCAGTGAAACAACTGTGTTGCTGGGCCTGGGGAATCTAAAGCAAATTATGATCCTGCATCTTATGAAATTGTTCTTAGTGGCTCAAGGAAGTAAATGAATGTTGTGGAGGCCCACAAAGTTGACTTAGGTACATTATAAGCTCAAAGGAAATTTGTTCTAATAAAAAATCATTTAATACTCTGACAACTTTAGTAAACTATGGGTTCCATATGCCAAGCAGAATCAAATACTACACAGCTGATTTAAGCTTAAGTTTTAAAAAGGAACTAACCCAAAATGCGTTTTACTCACCAATCAAGATGACGGCTCTCAACCTCGAGGAGTTACCCCAGGCAGCATCCTGACCCAAGGGGAGAGTCCCCAGCTGCAGACTTGCTGCTCTGAGGAGGATAAACTCAACTCTTTCCCTCTGGCAGAACCCTGTTGTTTTGGGTTTGTGTGGTGGGGTTTTGGTAGCAGGGGAGGGGATACAGGGGTGGCTTCTGTAAGAAGCTGCTAGAAGCTTCCCTGGCTCCAAGTCGGACCTGCCTCTGGCCAAGGCCGACCCAATCAGTGGCGGTGGTAGTGCCTCTGGGAGAACAGATTTATGAAGGAGAACCTGCAGCAGTGGAGGGGGGAGATCGGAATGTGAGAGGAACCCCTCTGCAGGTACCGAGGTCAGTGAAGAAAGAGGGGGAGGAGGAGCGGGGAGGAGGGGCTGCCCCCGCAGCCCGTGGTGAGACGGCAGGCTGTCCCCCCCCAGCCCGTGGAGGGGAGCGGGGCAGCAGATGCCCACCTGCAGCCCGGGGATGAGCCCACGCCGGAGCAGGGGGATGCCCCCGAAGATGGTCATGACTCCATGGGAGAGCCTGCGCTGGAGCACTCTGTCCCTGAAGGACTGCAGCCCGTGGAAGGGACGCACGCTTGGGGTCCGCACCCCCAGCCTAATAAGTTACCTGGGATATTACCAAGTGATCGCCTGCCAGCCTGTCACTCAGAGACCCTCCTGATCCCCAGAAACCCCTCGCTTCATCATCACCTAATAGCCTCTGATTGCCCCCTGCCTTGCGGGGTCTCCCGCCTTGCAGACCCATGTGCTTTTCTGTTTTAATCAGGGGTCACACTTCCTTTTCCTCCAATTCCTCTACTTTGGAGCTATTTCCATCAGAGTCTCCCCAGATGTCCCCATCCCAATCCTCAGGATGTGCACCTGCAATTATCTTTCCGATTTGGACAATACTGAGGGGCTTTTTTGCTTCTGCTAGTGTAATTTCAATTTTTTTGTTCTAACAGATGCATCTGCTCTCTTTCTCTTTGCAGTTCTCCCCTTAAACAATCTATTTCTAGTTGTTTCTTTAAGTTATTCTCTTCTACCCTTCTGCAATAATCAAAATGGTCTTGTGCCTGAATTAGGTAGGTGCCTAGGAGGGCACACATAATTATGGCACACAAAATTCCCTTGCCTTTGCCACCCCGACTTTTGTGGCTCTGTTCTAGCCTTTCCACAACCACCACCAGGTCAGACCACTTCTCTTTGCCCATTGTGCATCATGGGGAGAAGGGGCACAGCTGCATCTCTGTAATGGTTCTTCTATCAACATCCTGCCAACTACTCCAATTTAATGTCGTGGAGTCTCTCAAAACAGACGTGGCAGGTACAAGATTTATTCTAATCCAAATTGTTTAGCACTCCGACAAACATTAATAAACTACAGGTTTGGATGTCTGTCAAACAGAACTAACACTACACAGTCAACGTAAGCTTAAGTTATAGGGATGATGACTCAAAAGGCGCAATCATTCACTCAAGAAGGTGAGGACTTGCAACCTCAAGGAGTTTCCTCAGGCGGCATCCCAACCCAAGGGGACAGTCCCCAACTGCAGACCTGCCGCTCCAAGGTGGACCAACTCATCATGCCCTCCGGCAGGCTGCTCTTACACACTAGTCAAATCTGAGCTGTGGTCATATGTGGTCAGCAGTCTAGAAATTTCTCTCAGGCAAGGCGTTTCATTGGCTGAGGGCCTTGTCTGTCAACCTAAGGGCCTTGCCTTTCCTATCCCTCTACCAAGGTGTGTGTAGGTGACCACAGTCACTACACCGCTGGCTGGCTCAACACCCAAACTGCGGCTTTTAGTTTTAACTCTTTCCTTTCAGCAGTCCAGAAGTTTTGGTCTTTATTGGGGCGGGTGCACCTGCCAGAGAATTCTTCTGACTGCCCTTCTAATAGAGTTTCTTGAGGAATGTTTTCCTGGTGAACTTAGCAACTGGCATTTTCTGTCTCATACATGACAATGAAATTAGTGCCTTGTACTTTCAAAGTGTATCATCAGTCAAGTGTAAATCAGAGATGAACTGCTCCAGTTTATTGTCATTCTTGCAATAAGAAAATATTTTTTGAAGCAGGAATCGTCCTATTTTATTTTTGTTGCTGTTCATCTCTGTTACATTTGGGAAAACTTCACATGAAATTACATTTACTTCTTGGACAGCAATAAATTTGTCTGTAATGGCTTGGCAAGTAAAGAGCATTTCATTATTTCTGCACTTTGTGTCATTACATCACGTTAATCTTATGGAGGTACAAATAATCATGAATTCAACACTGGAAAATGATGTGTGCTGAAAGACTATTCCTTTTGAAATACTAAATCAGGTTTTTACAATGTAAAGAGAGAGCTGCATAAAATGGGCCTGAGTATTCAAACAGAGACAAATTTTTCCAGGAGCTCAGTTTTCAGACCTGAAGAAAAGTGGGCTTTTAAAACTAAGAAGTGTCTTAATTTTCCCTCACATACCAATGGATTATCAAAGGATCTGAAGTGTTGAACACTTTTAAAATACCTGATCATTCATTTTGTTTCATGTTCTTTTGAAAATTGTCCCTACACTGTACATTCTTTATGGTTTAATCAATTTTGTGTCACACCTCTGAATTGTTATTTTCATAGAGATTCATAGCTGTAAAGCTGTTCTGATACAAGGCCTAATGCCTTTGAAATTACATTATTGTGTGAACAGATGTGTCTAAATAATAGGCCTGGAAGTGGAGGACTTGGTATCTCAAGTGCTCGTTCTCATTGTGTCATTTTCTTTAATGAAATCCTCCAAGGAATGACAAATTCAGAGATAAACAGCAATTAATAATTCACAGTGGCCAGAGGGAAGGAACAGCCGGTTGCACTTCATCGCACAGATCTAACAACTAACACATAGCTTGGACACAAAATTGAAGGAGTTGGTCACTGGCTGATTCTTCCTCAATTCAATCTCAGTTTGGATAAAATGGGTCCGTAAGCATAAATGCATGTCTTCACAAAGCAATATAAAGAATAATTATTTCTCTAAGCATTGTCTTATGAATACAATCTAGAATGTATTCTGCAATGCACATTGGTATTTTACCTCGCTAAAATGGGATTCTTTTTAATCATCAGGAGTGTAATAGAGAAAAAACCCACTGTGAATTCCAGTCCCTTTCATGTATTTTCTATCGTCTCAAGTCTCACTGTGTTTATTACACACATAGTAGCCCCATTTTATTTCCTGGAGTTTGCCACCATGGGGAGCAACTATTACAGTCATTCAGTCATTGCACATGCACATGTAGTGTCTAAAAACATCTCTCACATTCAGGCTTTCTTCAGTCCCCACTAAGGTTTACTTTAGCTTCAAACCCCACTTCTTCCTTTCCTTGTTTGTGCCTTTGCTCCTGCTTGTTCACATCTTCCCATTCTCCAGGGATGGACTAAAAAACCTTGTCTAGGCATGGACTTCAAACCCAACCAAAATGTTCTGCTTGGGTCATATCACACCTAGAATTGCCTTTTGTGCCTTTCACATGACATCCAGGTTTAGTGGTCACATTTTCTAGGTCCTTCCCATGCACAACAGAAAATTATATATATCAGAACAAGACAGACCTGCAGTGCTATTGCTGCAGACTACTCTCAAGTTTCAGTGGTTTGCATTGTCTTTTTTTTTCTGAAGAACTATTAATGCAGTTTTCTTCAATGAATTTGTAAGGTCTCCTCTTGAACAAAGACAAAATTTTAGCAGTCATGAGAGCTCCTCTGTGACAAGGAGCTCCACAGCTTCCTTTGGTATTGTTTCAGGTGATTATTTTCATCCTGCTATCTGCTCTTTTCATTGAGGCTTACTTTGTTTTTTTATATCCATATTCTGTTTGCTTTTTCCCTCCCATCTGAAATATATTTTCCTGTTGTATTTCTTCCTTAATTATGTCTTTTTTAATCTACAGATTCCTGTTCTAGTTTATCAGTCTTCATGCATAAACTATTTGGTTTTTCTTATCCTTTTCACTTTCTTGAAATGACGTCTTTCTGATTTGTTATATGAAGTATAGGTAGATTCCTACAAAAATCTTAACCACATGTTTACTTTGATTCAGGAAACTAAATATGAAAAATACGTCTGCATCTGAAAATGTAGACTGATACCCTTGAACTATTCTTCTATCCGTATTAGACTGTAATCTACATGGGCTAGGTACCAAATACTAATTTCCTTTTTGAGAACATCTGCGTTAATAATAAGTAATTGAATATGCAACCAATGTTTAAAAGTCCCATCCATTATGTAGAGAGTTTTCATAGAAAACAGGTAAAATAGTAATCAAAGAGTTCTACAAGGGAAGAATCAGCTTGATTTCCTGTATATTAGCAACAGTTTAAAATTCTGAACAATTGGAACAATTAAGATAATGCATCTATTTCTGGTGTTTATCAGGAATTAATCCGGTGTTTAATGACAAGAATTTAGCACTTTTGGCTTTTGATCAACAGTCAGAAACATGCTGGGAGAGTGCAAAAGGATCAGCTGAGCCTAGATTCTTTGGTAGCAATTTTAGGCTGAATTTTGCACCAGCTAGGGGCAAGGATTAAATTTTCACTAAATACAAGATTTCCTACCATTGCTAACATTGATGTGTAGTTAGGAGTACCCCAATTACTGGGCTATGGATAGATTATTTTGAGGATTCTGAACTTACACTATTCAGTATCTTCTTATATTTGGTAAACAATCTTTCCCCCTTTTTTTTTCCTTTGGTTAATTTTTTCATAAGCATGCTGTTTCTTGTTCCATACACTTTTATTGTTCCCTGAAAGCATGTATTATTTATTTTTATTTGTCAAAATTCATCTTATCTTGCAGTGTGCTGAATTATAGATACACTGGAAGGTTAGGTGAGCTGTCTCAAACTGCTGAGAGATCTTATCTACTCTCATCCTGTTTCAGGAAAAAGCTGTGCTCTGTTAAGGTGGTCTTGGTGGAAGTCTAAAGTCAGCTTTCAGAACATGAATATAACTGAAAAATATTGCTGTGACTAGGGTGACAAGTATCCCTAAGATGCCATGAAGAAGAAAGAGTGGAAAATTCTCAGTCATAGGACAGCAATTTAAAGTAGTTTTGGGTTTTTTTCAGAGAGATGAAGACTTGAGGCCTTTGCAGGAGTCAGTGAGTGGTGAACTAATGTTAAAATAAGATTGACTTCAGTTTGAGAAAGCAGGAGGGTCTATCACGCCCAAATTAGTTTGCCTGTTGTGTTTGCTCAGGTAGCAGCTTTTTCTCACAGTCTCTTTTTGAGACTCATGCTCCATAAAAATTGTGGATAAAACATCCACATGGCGTATCAAGTCTTGAGGTGTTTTTTGGTTTTGACATTGTTTTTTTCTTTTTTATTTGGACTCTGTTTGCTCAATATGCAGTGAAAAGTAGATTCTAAATTTGCAGGTAAAGAAACATGCAGGAATCAAATGTTTCCAATGTTGAGGAAGTAAATTTGACCCTGTCTGAATTCCCATTAATAAAACACAAGCTACTTCAGAGCTTTTCTTAGGCCATACAACACCACGGAAGTGATCGGGTCACTGCTGAAATTCCTTATGTAAATTCTATGGAGCTTGGCATGAAGGATGCCATGAAAGTGCTTTAGACTGTGATTTGGACTGTAGAAGCTCATTGACTACATATAAAAACGAAAAACATCTCTGTAGTGAAGTGACATTTTCAAAATGGAAGAACAAATAAGTTAGCAAATGTGGCAAGGTCCTTTTGACATCTTGTGAGGCTGCTGTTAGCCAGGAATTTCCAAACTTGCTATACTACACATTAATAAATACAAAATCTGTAGACTTGCCTCTTTGTAAACTTGCAACAACTTATAGTATCTACAGCAGTTGCAATTGTATGTAATTATTCTTAACTATTCTTAAGATAAAGTGCTGGCACATTTCTTAAAAAAGTATAATTTTAACCTTTTTTTTTTTCTATCCTCAGTCCCTCTGCACCATTTCTGTCTCCCATCCCATAAATGCTTCTCTGCAATGTGGATTACTTCTGATTCTTCTAGCTGCCTCTGCACCTTGGGTACCAAGTTTCTGTCTGTTAATCTAACAGTGCTTTCTACTAGTACTTCCTACTACCTATTAAGAGTCCACAGGGGAGAAAACTGATTTCTCTTTCAACTGAGAACATAAGAACAAAAAAGACCACAAACATCATCACTTCCTTTCCCCTGCACCTGCAGGAAACCCTGCACTGAGCATGTAACTCAAAAGGATGTGTTGAACACCCAGTGCCCCTGCCGCTACTTGCCAGAGCATGTAAAGGGGTTTCAATGTCTTATAACAACCTTCAAATACAAATTCCTGACCTATCCAACCAGTAGGATTCTGTCCAGAAATGTGTAACCCATGGAGTGCCAGGGAACAGGCATTTAATAGCTGTAGATGATGAAGTGTGTGTTGTAGGGCAGGAAATCTGACACCTATCATTTTAAAATCAGTGGAAGCAAGAACCTGCAGGCAGATGCATGGATGAATTACCCATTACAGTTGATGACATTGGTGATATTTGAATTTACTCTGCCACACTGGCCAGCAGCAGTCCGGCCCTGAAATGTGGCCTAATAAGTGATTTTCCATCAGGTGAGAGGAGTCTTGGTGGTGGTAGGAGTAAAAGTTGCTCAGCATCACACAGGAAAGGACTGGGGAGGGATTTTCCTATGGTTTGCTGACTGTCACTCACACCATGTATTGCTTTCAGCTCACCTCCTTTCTTCTTTTGGAACTGTCCCTAGACAGCAAGGAAGATTATATTTTGACTACAATTAGTACCACTTCATTCACTATTATATCAATATTCCTAACACTATTTACAACCTTGGCTATTTCGAAATTCTTCCAATGCCAATTTTACAGGCACATTGATTAAAAGCTGTTTATAAACCAGAAACCAATTTACCATTACTGTAAACTAAGAAGAAATAAAATAACAAAAATAGTGAAGAACCAGCTGATTCTAGATTTTCTTTCAGGTTTAACATTATCCGTAATGTGAATGATAGCACTAAAAATACTTATTACATTCAGCCAAACAATATAACTGTCAGTGACAAAGTCTATCAGAAGAAATGTCAACACCTCTGCACTGTTTGTCATGTTTCCCAGCGGTTGCTGCTAGGGCTTGGGAGAACAATACAAAGTGTGCAGCAAACCGAGCGTCTTTATAAATCCAACTCAGACTTTCAGCGGTATTGATTCAGAGGCATTATCCCGCTAAGGAAAAGGTATGAATCAAAACATGAGCCTTTGCACCAATCTGTCCCTGACCATCACTTTCCTATTTTTTTTGTAAGAAAGGATCCTGTGGCATTGACTTATTTCATCTTTGTCCTTACTTCTCACCTTAGAAGGGACTAGTTAATTCGGGAGGTTTCTAGAAAAAGATTAAAAGAATAGGTTAAAATTTAAAGATTTTATTTGTTGATGATGCTGTCAATGTTATGCAGGTTAGATGAGTCTGTGTTCATTATTTTAAATAATGTAAAACTCCCCCCCATGCTTTAATGCACTCTGTAGCTGACTTGTACAGCTTCCATTTCATTTATTGCATTTCTTTATTTGTTCTACTTATTGTTTCCATTTCATCCTTCACCAACAAAAACACTCTAAAATTTGTTCTTCATTTCTTTAAATTATTTTTCACTTACTCCCATTACCAGTGTACTTCTGCAAGTCTCCATTTGCAGAGTATACTGAGAAGCCAATGTAAGTTTAACAGGAAAAAGCATCACTGGAGGAAAAGGGAATAAATTGTAGCCTTTACTAGGATTGTCCCTCTTTATTGTATTGAGGGTTAAGCCTTTATAGCTGACTGACTTACTAATTTTTTTATAATGGCATGAGCTGTAAATGTGCAAAACCTCCTCAAATCTGCCTATTAATATCAAAAGTCTTTGGGTTGCTGGGGGAGAGGTTTTAGTCTGTGGTGTCTCATTATTTAGACATGCAAGTGTAGCTGTGGATGGTGTTTCATGAGTCAAATCCTGTGGTCCTAGCATCACTGTGCCTGACCTCTGATGTAAGTGGGAGTTTTACATGGCCAAAGAAAGTGGCATGATGTCATTAATTAAAAAAAGCACATCCCTGGTTTGAGTAAGAGATGGAGTTCAAGGTAGCATGAGTTAAGGAACTGAATAGTGAATTAATCATTCTGAAAATACCGATCAGTGCACCCTGGTTATACTATGAAATAAGAAACATAAAGGTATTTCCAGTGTTTCTTTCTAATGTTTGGATCAGTTGTGCTTGTATGTCCAGTTAAAAAAAAATGCTGGAGTATTTAGCAGTGATTAATTAGATTTAGATTTACTAGAAAAATAAAAAAAAAAAAGGATTTTCCTGGAAATCTAGTCCCCAGTAAAGTTCCTAGGGAAGATTCCAGTGTTGGTCAGGTGTTGAACTAGTTACACTGAACAAGAGTAGACTCTCACTAGTTAATATCCTGAAAAAAGGCTATGAGAAGCACTTTTCTTGAATGATGTCTTCACTAAAAGCCACTTTGGCCACTATCCTATGGTGACATTCCAGCTGACACAGAAGTCTACCTGCATGGGTCCCAATCCATGGTCCCAGGGACTGATACAAGGTTTCAACACTCCTGAGTCCAAAAAAGTCTCAAACTGTACAGGGAACCCTAATGCCATTTAATGAAAATTCTGTCTGATTATTTTTCAGTGGTTTGTTTCAATGCAGGTATTCTTTTGTTTTGAAGAAATAAATTATTATGTGAGAGAGTTATTAAGTGCAAAAGCTGGAACCAATTTATTCTAAAATGACAGGAAAAATAGCTAGACTATAAGAGAGTTAGGTGCTCAGACATTAAATGTTGCGCTATCCTAGGTTTGAATTTGCATTCTTTTGCCGTTCAAGTTAAAAAAAAAAAAAAAAAAAAGAACTTCCATTATAATGTCAGATTTGTTCATTTCTATTCATATCTCAAACCTGGCAGGACTATTGTGATCACCTACTCTGATTTCCTGCATGAAAAAACAAAAATAAAATACAGGCAACAGGACATTAGCAAGTAATTCCTGTATCAAGCTCACAGACAGCAGAGACTTTATTTTTCAAAGAAAGAGATTTAATCTTGATCCTAATATTAAAAGCTGAATGCATAAACTAGACTGAAAAAAATGAAGACTGTATTTACTATGCCTTTGGCAAAGCCATATGACTAACTTATTACTTCCACTCTAAAGTTTTCAGCTTTGAAATGTTCATTCACTCTGTCTATACATTATAACCTGTATATAAATGATACTTCTCATTGTGTCTGACAGCTGAAAAATGTTTTATCAAGGAAAACCTCTCACTGTTCTCTTCCCTGTGCATTTTCCTGCTGAGTAAGAGGAAGAGCAGTGAAGGAACTTATTCCACTGTTGCTGATTTTTATAAGATTTCTTCAGATGAGGACAAAAATTTCCACATAGAATACTCCATGCAGCCTAGAGGGACTGCTTCTTTTCATAAACATTGTTATGCTTCACTTATCTTTGGTTATTATATTTGATGGATAAATAGAACTGTACATTGGATTAAGGGTAAAATCAGAGTATCACAGTACCTTGCTTTCAAGCACCTAGTACATAGACAGTACCTAAAATCCAGAGTTAGGTAATTACATACATCTTTATGTATGTAATTTGCATACACACATATATATATAAAATTTACAAATTATTTATATAGTTTACAGAAAACCTCTGGATAGTCTGAAAACCCCATGCATCTGGTAAGAAGCTGACTTTAGAGTTAGATAATATGAAAAGCTGGTGATAGGAAGGTCACTGAAATCCTTTATTTCTTCAGATCCTAGTTAGACTCAGGTCTTCAGCCACCTGTAATCCATGCAGAGCTCCCGACCATGCAAATAGTAACCCTTGTTGGTTATTTGGAAGAACTAAGGAAGGTTTGGGGTTTTAATCTTTTTTTTTTTTTCCTATGATGCCTTTTTTATTATTGTCTATAGCTGTGTAATGGCAGTATCTCTTACACAAGATATGTACATTTATTGTCCTTCTTCAGTCTGGAGGGAAAAACCTCACAGCTGCAGCCTCCCAGAATGGCCAGAGAAAAGGTATGTTTATGGGAAGGGGTATTTCCCATCTCTCTATGGATGCTGTGTCATAAAATAGCCTTGAGGAGAAAGAAGTGGAAAATAGCATTATAGCTTGTCTTCCATATGAGTACAAGACACTAAGAGTCCTTAGTCTGAGTTTGTCTTCCAAGTTTTTTCCAAGGTGGGTTTTTTTGCCTTTGTGTTCAAAGACTCTTGAATGTGTAATGCTCAAAGGGGTGTTTTGAATTCAGTCCCGCAGAACCAGCGTGTCTGTGTCACGAGGAGACAGCCCTGCGCTTCCTCTCCTTTTCCAGCAAGCAGTCTCATTGCCCTCTCCACGCTGTTGCTCAGTTCCAACAGAAAGCAGAGAAAAACACATTGATTCAGATCTCACCTTCCTTGGCCTCCAGATCTCAGCGTGTTTTACCGTTACTGGCTGGTTTTTAAGGAGAAAGCAACTGCAACTCAGTTTGACGGGGTGTCCCTGGCTGCTGTGCTGGACCTGCCCGACGCCTGTTGTATGGGGCAGGGAACCGAGCTGCCACAGCACTCCACCTCTGGGTATCAGCAAGGATGAAAAGGCAGCTTAGGTGCCATCCAGCAGCAGGCAGATGCTCACCAGAGATTTTGAGGCATCATCCATTTTGCAAATAAATTGTTACTCCTAGTCTTCTGGATCACACAGCTCTTGCAAGACCGGATAATTTATTTTCTTGGTTTTCTTGAGATACCAACCACCTTGTATGATGGAAATCTCACAGCATAAGGCATTTCTGTAACATTTTAAAAACTTACATCAAAATATGGTAAAACAACATTCCTATACAATTTTACTTGCCTCCTGGTTGGAAGGAAATGGCAAATGGATGTACTCCCGTTGTAGAGTTACCCAAGATGCTAAAATGAAAGGGCAAGTTTTAGTACACCAATTTGTTCCTCTTCCCTTGAAATTTGAGTAGTTCAGTTAATTTGTCCCTAAAGAAATATGAGTCCATGTAGTATTAGGTTAAGAATTAAGTGTTAAGAATGATAATAAGCTATTTGGGAGCACACAGCGCATGATTTCCAGCTACTGAGCACTAACCTTGCCTCAGTGAAGCTCAGAGAAAAAACATGCAAAACCAAACAAATTGACTTGGCGGTAAATATATTAAACCTCTCCAATTAGCCACTATACATCATCAACTCATTCTGTTGGCAAGCCGAAAGGAGGTCTGGCTTCCCTGTGTGTTTATGCTGGACTCAGGTAGGTTACTCGGAAGAGCTGGCACAGGAGCTCCAAGTGCCTGCAGGGTGAGTGGATATCTCTAATCCTGCTCTTTAATTGACTTGAGAAAACCACGAGAAGCTATAAGATACAAGGAACTAGAAGGGACTACAGAAATTACTGATTTATTTTTTTTTTAGTAAGGAGGATTTATGTATTTAAGAATGGGCATGTTTGCCAGCAGTGGTCATCCTTCGGCTGGAGCCCACCAGTTGTTTTCTGAGGGGCAATGGAGAGCGCACTTCTCCCTTCTCCAAGACAAGGTTGAAACCACTTTCATCTTGGCCTTCCCCTGCTACAAAAAAAAAAAGATTCGCTGTGGCCATCCAGGATGGTGTCAGACTCTCTGACATGGAAATAAAGAAGATTCAAAACCTTTCCTTGACTGCTGCAATTTGAGACAGAGCAACCTCACTGCAACTGAATGCCCTAGATAAGCACATCACGGTGTTTGTCCCTTTAAAACATGCGCTGTTCAAGCAATCATAATTTCTACCAACCATTCTCTAATCAAGAATCTCTCTGTCATTCTTTAAATCTTCTCTCTACAGAGAGCATGGGGACTCTATAGAATAAATGGGGGTGGTGTTTGGGACCCTTTGCACTACAAGTGGATGCTCCGCAAGCCATATTGAGAGGATACACATTGGTTTTAATTTTATTTTTATAATCATCTTGTGTTGGCTTCATTTACTTTTACAGTTTATTAAAGTACACTGGAAAACAGGAATTCAGGAACTGAAAAATATATTTATGCCTCAAATATAAACAAATGCTGCTGAAGCTCATGCTTCTGAGTGATGCAGCCATGCCAAGCTCCTGCCAAGAAAGCTTGCCTACGCCTGATCTCAATGTAAGTCTCTCTCTGTCTGGCTGTTTCTGCTGTAAATAAAGTTACTCATTGGTGAGCATCCCAGGAAAACTTGCTGTGCATATGCACAGAGAATACAGATACTCAAAAAAAAGACAAAAAGAGGAGAGAAACAGGTGATGACCAGGATGAACTGGATGAACTAAGTAGGAAATAATGGAAATGGATTTCTTTTCATTCCAGGACAAGGTCCAGTTCATTAGTGAACTGTACAACTGTATGAAAGAACCAAAAAATACAATTTTATCAGAAAATAAAAACCATCAAACACTCTATCAATAGTTACTGGAGCAGTGCAATGTTCTTTTGGGTTAACAGATTGAGTTATATGTCTTGCTTGTGGATTTTGATGAATGCTATTATCTGGAAAAAAAAGAAGCAGTCAAATTTTATTGGTTATGAAGTATTTTTTTATAACTTCAGCTGAAGCACCAGTTCTATAAACACTTCACATATATAAGTCGTTAGGGTGAAGTCAGAAAAGCTACTTGGATGCCTGGGGTCATACACTGGTATCTTCTGGAGCAGGCTTTATTTTCCTGGGCTTTACACTAGACTCTAAAAGAATAAATCCCAGCTCATGATTGCCCAGCAGTAAGTAGTCTTCGTTATTCAGGTTGGTATTCGCTGTAGCTTAATTAGGAATCTAGGCTGTGCAGGTAGAGAATGGAAAGATGTATGTTCTTGCAGAGCAGGATTCAGAGCACCCCATGTAATAGCCTAATGATCGCCTAACCTACATGCTCTGAGTCTTCTCCTGTCTGCCTGCCAGGGAGGGCTGGGCATGTCCAAACTCAGGAACACCAACTTTGCCTCCATGGCCCTCTGGCTCAGGTCAGCACTGGGACTGAGAACAGCTGAGTTTGGTGTGAAAGAGCATTAGATGTTTCTGTTGAAGGTCGTCAACCCTGATGGGAAGCCAGGTCATAGGAACCCAGTGGGCTTTTGAATGGGGCTCTGACCTGCAGGGCTGCAGTTTCCTCTCCAGCTTCCCTCATGCAAGCTCTGCATCCTGAAATTTAAATTTTGATCTGACACATGCAGCTGTCTCTATTACAGCATCAACCCATTCATCCTCAGCAAGTGGGTGGACTTTGTTTCTCTTTTCTGTTAATAGCAAAACTGCATTTAGCCACTGTACATTCCTATTACTCATAACTGTTCCTAATAAGCCAGTCACCCTTTTCTTTTTTACTTCCCTGATTTTAGTGAAAAAAGCTTCACAGTGGGACTTCAACCTGACATGGATCACTGTTGGCAAAAAAAGTTAATGACCAAGAAAGGCAAAAATACTCCTTTGACTCAAAAAGCACCTGAGGTTACAGCTTATAAATCTGTTTTTTTGGTGAACTTTGGTACAATCCTGTCATTTGGAGCTCATAGATAAAAAAGGGATTAATCTTTAAACCCAGTCTAAGGCATTGTAATCGTTCTGGGGAGTTCACTTTCTGTCAGCCTGATTTCTCAACAGGTCTGATGAAAGTGTGAAAGATTTGATCCCAAACTCACTGAAATAAAAATAAGTGTTCCCAGTGGTGTCTGGGCATTGTTGATGCAATGAAAATTATTAGTAGGATGAAGCTGTTTCAAAACTGTGGTTTTGTTTGTTCCAGTAAGTCGACCTCCACGCATAGTAGAAGTGAACTGGTCACATTTCCTCCATTGCAGGCTGTCCCCAGGGTATTTTGTAGCCCTTCCATTTGCGAAACTCTTCCTTCAGGCTTGTAGGGTTTTCCTAAAGTCAGCGTTCAACTGTAAGACCTTTCTTGGAGAAATGAAATAAATCCACATGGTATCAAACTAAGGCCACCCTCTTCACGAAGGCATCCCCTTCCATGCGTTGTTCTGTAGGAAGATCTCTATAAACTGCACTTCTGGCAATTTATCTTCTGAGATTAATTTATATTTATGGTTCCAGCTTGCATCTCTGAGCTGTGGATTTAAGACCTCACTGCCCTTCTTTCCTTCACTCCACATGCCCAAGCAGAAGGAGCCTAACGCTTGCCCCAGATGAAGGGACGTCACAGCCGAGCCAGCGGTTGGGCGTGTGAGCTGGTACCTCCATTCTTCCCACCTATAGTCCATTGATTAAAGTGCATTTGTGCAAATACACCTGAATCTGCAACATGGGCTTTGCAGTCAGGGCGAGCAGAAAGGCAGATAGCTTAGGGGAAAGTAAACTCTTATATGGCCACAGCAAAACTCTTTATCGGTGTCTTTCACTTCAAACAAGCACTGGGATGTCATTGCATCTGCCGTGCCATTTGTAGTTCTTCTGTGAAGGTCTAATCGATGCACCCACAAAAAAGCCAGTGTTCAGGTTATAAAGAATAAATTGGAAAGGTCCAAATACTGCTCTGCCATTCAGCTCAATATTTGGTAAAGTGTTTGCGCTAATATGGAGCTGTGAGTTTTATTTAAAATTCATATTAGTGTGCATTTCAAGGTGACTGCACTCTTTATTCTGAAAACTTCTTCTGCATTACTTCATTCAGCCATATAAACACTTATGGAAAGCACACTCTAAAAATAAATTCCTTTTGCACTTCTCTCATTTAAATTGCTTTCAGGAAAATGCTGATATCAGGAAAGAGGCACCCACATCCATATGTTTACATTTATAGCAATTCTCAATCACTTTTCTAATGTTAACTAGGAAATAATGTCATTTGAAAAACCTGTAATTACTCACAGAACAGCACTCTGTCTTCATACTCACTGCTCTTATTCATGTTTATGGCACCTACAAAAATTGCTCTCCGATTCAGGGCTGAGGCACACAACTGAGGCAGACAATATGAATAAAAAGAGACACGCTTTTCCCTCCGGGCGATCACAGGTCACAGTGACCACCACGGGGCTGTGTATAACGCGGGTGAGAAGAGACCCCACAAGATGAGAGGTGCGTTCCTGCTGCGGAAGCACACACCGCCTGCCTGCAGCAGACCTTCTCAGCTCAGGAGCCGTTGTCTTAACAGGGCTAGTGCCACGGAGAGATTCCCCTGCCCTGGACACTTCTCTGGGAACACTTTTTTCCTGTCATTCCTGTTGACAGATGGGTCTGCACAGGGTAATTCAGCTCTCCTGAAGGGTCACTGGTGGCCGCTGTGCAGCGGGAAGCGGTGTGGGGGACAGTTCCCTGCCAAGGGACTGGTGGGTGTGGGGAGGAATATGAGGCTGCAACAGGTTTTGTGATCGGGAATTGAACTGGTTCAACACTGGAACAAACCCCAAATTTTCAGCTTGTCAATCAACATTTTCTAGCAAAAAGGTGCTCTCCCTTACTCTTCTCAGAAAGAAATAGAGACCTTATCAGGAAACCCAGATGCTTTCTACATAAAAATACGTCTTCCAACATCTTTGTCCTTCTCAGGCTAATTGCTTGTTGACTTTTTTATTGGAAGTATTGTAATCTAACAAATGCCTTGGGCAGCTGAGAATAATGCACCATAGCTATATAGATCCTATGGGTCTCCTCCTTACGTAGTAGGTCCCACCTGGTCACATCCCACCTGAGAGAGGTACAGGGTCTTTGATGCTCTGTGTGAGTAGCTGCTTCCTCGGCAGATTGCTGAGGTCTCTCTTTAGCGTCCACTGCAATGGATATAATAAATAATAAGTACCACTTTGTGCACTTGAGAAGCATTAAAATGTTGCAGGCTGCAATTAAAATATTTGTTGAAAGTCAACAAGATGTTCAAGTTTGAAATGTAATTATACTGTTGGGGGAAAAAAAGTTGTTCTGATCACTGCTAAGTCTGGAAACAGTATTTAAAATACATTTTGTATTGACTAGTTGGTGTCTATTGTGTCTCAGTGAGAGATGGCTTTTTACAGTGCTGCAGAGTAGCTTGTTCTTGCTGTACAGCTCGTGAATACATCAGAAATACAAGGTAGTCACCTAATTACAGAGCAGGTACAGTGTTATTAGTGACGTGTAGTTCAAAATGGAACCATAATTATGTATGAAGATCACTCCAAGAAACACTTAATTGCATCACTTATTGCTAACAACTTATAGCTACCAGCATGCTGCTGAGTGATAAAAGCAGTTCTTCCCCACACACTTCTGGGTCGTATAATATGCTAAATCTCTGCCAGGACAGAAATTGAGGAAAAGGGTGTACTTGTATCAAGGACTCTGATATGGCTCTTTAGAAGAATATGTTCTGTCTAAAGCTGAGTGGAACTGCTTACCTGTTTTTTTTGTTGCTCAGAAGATGTCCTCTCTTAGAAACAAAACTTCTCCAATGATTCTTGATATTCTTTCGGTTTCTTTCCTCTATTGTCAAATTTGTAGCATGTAAAACAAATTAAAAACAGTGCAGTTATAAAACAGATTGTACAGATGTTTTTGAACACTCTATTGAAAATGCATACATTTGTGTGTTCATATTCATGTATTCTTATGGTTTACTGTGATTTCTTAGAATAGGAATTTTTTAAGAAATAAAAAGGTCAATTTTTAACAACATTTCTGTAAAATAATGATGAAAAAAATAGGTCCATATTTAATTTTATCACATTTAGAACAATTTCCTGAAATTTTCAGTTCATGTTTCAACATGTTTCAGCTCTATGAAGTGTATTGCAATGTGTTGTAAGAACTCTTGAGGCAATAATATAAATATATTTATAGAACAGCTTGGTGCTGATTTTCAAATTAACCATTTCCAGTTTTTTTAAATTTCAAAATGAAAATAAATAAAAAATAAATTGATCTGTTGTACACTTTGTTTAAACTTGTTATTAAGAATGGGAATTTTTGTGACTGAAGAGGAAATTATTGAATGTGCATTTTTAGAAATTCCTGTTTGCCTTCTTGTTTCAACTCAATATTTGCAAATCCATGATAATGAAGACAGCCCTGTATGACAAGGTTAACTTGAGTTTTCACTTTCAAAGGCAGGAGATAAAGACCAGGTTGTATATCTGATTTAAAGTTAGAAGCATTAACTTTTCTTGAATTTAAGCTAATGCTGTACACATGATCTAGATTTTCCTCCACCTTTTTTGTTATATGTTTGCAAACATTGTCTGAAACCAATTCTAATTCCCCCCACCCCTGCACAACTTGGGGCAAAAAAAGGCAGAGTTTTTGCCTTTCAGTTTTCCAGTACAGGGGAACTGGGAAGGATTCTTGCTGGGAACAGGTTGTATTGACTATTTCAACTACTTTTCTTAAATGATCAAGATCCAGGTCTGGATCTGACCTTTTCATCTCTTAAGTCCTCACGAGGGAAGGGCGAGGAGTCATGTGCAATGGTCCACTCCTTGGATGCTAACTGCAGCAGGCAGGTGTCAAGCTGCGGAAAATACCTACGCAGTGGCATCTGTTCCCTAAGGAAGTTAGGATCCAAGACTGGAGGCTTTGCTTATTGCCTCTAGGCCTGCCATAGGGATGTCCTGTCTTCCAGACTTCCTTTTGCTTAACTGTTTCCTTTATTTTTTAGTTCCCATCTCTGTCTATGAAATGAATATAATGTCCACCTTGTGGAAATGGGAAATTTCACAAACTCTGTAAGATATGTACGTATACAAAAACATACACATACACACACAAATGCATATATTTACAACCTACATATACATATATATATTTACAACCAGTCCCATAACCCCAGTGGCCAGTTTATTCTGGAAGTTAAACTGTGTCTTCAAACAACTGCCTGGGGAATGAAAATAAACAAAGAGGACCTGATGGCCCTCCAGATGCCTCCTCAAAGAGTCTTAGCAGTGGGGAGAAACTCCCTCCACAGCTGACAAAATAAATGATCCAATGGTGGGAGTTACATATTTAGATCTTACATCTGGGAAAGTACTGCGGGTCGTGAGACCCCACATGCTGCAACATAGTGTCTGTTCTGAGGGCAAAGGCATGGGTGGTATGGGGAAAGCCCTGTGTTTGCTTCCAGACTGGAGTCAGTGGCTTGGAAAAAGAGCGAGCTATTTCAATAAGATTTTGCAGGCAATTAGCCTAAGGCAGGGAAAAGCTGCCTGCAGCTTCCTACCAGATGCTTTCTGCAAAAAAAAGTTGGTAAAAAAATCTGAATCACATTCAAAAAAATATTTAATAGGTATACACAGAAAAAAAAAATGTTTCTTCTGAGCTACGGAGTTTCCTCTAATACAGTAGAGACGGAAGTTAGTAACAGCTATCAGGAAGTTTGTGTGTCTCTGTGGAAATGTCTCTGAAAATGTGTAATGTCAAGAAGGAGTGAAAAAAATCAAAAGTGAAAAATCTCTGCGAGAAGAAAGGGAAGCAGAGGATCTTCAATTCACACCACTCTACGAAGGTGAGGCTTTTGATGCTCACCAGAGCCCTTATATATCAGAGACCTAAGGAAAAAAAGAAGGCAATTGACTGAAGAAGGGGAAAATAATGCATTATAAGGAGGGCAAGAAATGTGCTATGAAATTGCAGTCAAATGTGTAAATCTGTGTGACTGTAAAGGACTTCCCAGCATGATGGTGTGGCCATGTTTTTGTTGGCATTTTCACGAACGGGTAAGTGTTGCTTCCTGAACTGGCAATTGATCTGCTCCCCAGTATTAACGTTAGCACACTTGGGACTTTACAGCTGCTAACTTGGTGGCTTTCCAATTGATAAGAAATATTTTGATTACCATCTTAGTTAATCCAGATTCTGTCACATTTGGTCATCTTACATGGTATCAATTTAATAAATGGGCTCATTATTCTCCTGCGAGCTTGCTCTTCTTCATCTCCTTGGCTCTGGCTTCTCTGCCCTTAGCACCCAAATTAGATGCTTTGCCTCCTACACCCTGCCTGGCTGCTCACTGCTTAAAGCATGGGTGAGACAAGCTCCTGCTTTCAATATTAGGGTGAGGCTCCAACATCCCAGAGCGTTTGTTAACATCTGTCTTACAGAGTAAGTCAAGTTTTGCCCTGAATGCCTGGATGGGGGATGCTCTGAGGGCTGCAGTGCTGCCACGGCGGGACTGGGGGGATGCCCTGCGCTCAGGGGCTTTGTGGGCAGGAGACAGGGCAGCAGCCCAGCTTGCAGGAGGCAAAAGGGGTTTGATTTCTGTTTAAATGCAAGTTCACTAGGCATGGCAAAATGCACTTTTCAAAAACATTTCAGATGGCTGTATCTGGCAGATATTCACATGGGGGTCATTATTTCTTTCCTCCTCCTTGCCCACACTTTTTCCTGGCTCTGCCAAATTTCAGAGTTCCTTCTCCAGACCATGGAATGGAAGAGCAAAACCGAGAACATATGAAGTTCTCTTTAGCTTATCTAAAACAATGTATATTCCCCACTCCCGGCATTTTACCTGATTTTTTTTTTCTTACTATTTTACATGGTTTCCTAAGGAAATGCTCTCATGCTACTTGTCTCTCATTTGCCATCAAATAACTTACATTGGCCACTTTCAACCAAAAATGAAAGAGTAGAAATCTTTGCCATAGTTAAGTTTTTACTAGTTCTACTAAAGAGAGTAAGGAAAATGAATGTCACCACTGAGGAAAGGTAGGCAGAAGGTAACTCTGCTGTAGAGTGTAGGTCAGTCAGCAGAGTCATACTTCCCTTCGCTGTTGGGAACAAAGGTGTGCTTCCTTACATGCTCAGGCACAGCACCAGGCTCTGCAGCTGCTATGGATTTATATCCAACCAGCTCGGGTCTGTTTGCACATGCTCAGACTGACATGCTTTGGCATTATCAAGAAAAACCCAAGAGCTTTTAATATCAATAAATCAGAAAAGAATAAACTATTAAATCTGGGGTAAGGAATAGAAAATTGGTAGTGATTTTGAGGGGGGAAATGTCAGATTAGAGAAGCAGGAACATTATAGCTGTACATATTTATTTTCTCTGTTCATATGCCCATTTTCAAAAAATTGATTTTAAAAGACTGCTATTATTATTTTTAAGTATGCATGATTCTTGCCAATGTCTGTTAGCTGCTCTAAAACTTTCAATCTGTGCACAGTGAATAGAAACCCATGATGCCAAAAGCTGCTCAGACACAGAATAGTGTGCTTATTATTACAGCAAGAATAATAGATAGAAAGGGATAAATAAAAGTAATAAAGATCTGAATTATAAAAAATGATATGTTTTCAATGGAGGTAACAGTTTCGTGGGTGGATGATCACAAGGAAAAATGTAAAAGAGAGTCCAGATTTCTGAGGATGGCATACATACAGGAGAACTTCAAAAACAATTTTCATGGAGAGCATGAAATGTCTAAGTGACACAGTGAATACTAGTTGGCTGAAAAGTCAAGAATTCATGAGTAATGTAGATCAGATCATCAGCACTGAGATGAGTGAATGCTGTTCTGTTCAGCTTTATGTCGTGTACCATGTATGCACCCCTGCGGTCACTGGCCATCGTATGTGTGAAGTGGATGTCGAGGATGCTCCATAAATACACAGTTTCCATACCTGCCCCTCCAAGGCGTTACAGTCAGAAAACTCTCCCTAATCTTAATAATGAACTTAAAACATTTACCATAAACGGCTAACAGCCATAAAACCACACTGTAGTGCAGGAGGAGAGGAGGAGACATCAAGGACATCACCGGTGTCCTAGACACCTGCAACAGCAGGAAATTTATTAGGTGAAGATAACCAGGAGAACAACCTCAGTGAGCGGGTCTTTTTTCACGCTACGCAGTAAGGCAAAACCCCAATAACCTGCCGTGCCTGGCAGTCTGACCCAAGGGGAAACTCCTGTCACTGAAAGGGCAATGGACAGACATCAGACTCCCTGCCCAGTGCAATCTATTATTAAAGTTACCAGAACCAGTATAATAACTATTGTCAAGCAGTGTTTTGTCTGTGTTATGACTACTCTGTTCCATTTTGTGTTTATTTTTTTCCATTTCTCTTAGATGTGGTCACCAACACTATTTCTGCAGGAAATAGTCTTCTGTGCCTTGTTTACATTGCTGAAGCACAGAGGTAAACTAGTGACCCAGTGTTTCCTATAAGATATGCCTTTATCTATAATGTTGACATGAATGAGTATGTTTCAGGAATGCTACCTTAAAAAGATAGCAGAAAGGTGTGCTTTACTGAGATATCTCAAGTCCACTGACTTCTCATGAAATTCAGTTTCATATATACTAACTCTATCAACAACTTTGGGGGTTTTGTTGGTTTTAATCCCAACCTTGGGTCCATTCCTGTGAGAAGCTAAAGCCCAACATTTGAAAGTTTCACAAAAAATTGTGGTTTGGTTTTTTTTTAAGTTGGACTAATGCAGTCTAAGGATATGATAAAGATGAGGACATGTCTTCAGAGAGAAAACAAATAATGCTTAAATACAAGGATTATTAAATAGTGTTGAGAAAAAATTCCATGGAAAATGCAATAAAAAGTTACTGTACTAAACATGTAGCTTAAATCCAGCAGCAATTAGCATATCAAACAAATATGGAACCTCCTGTAAATGGAGAACACAGTGACTCTAATTATAGGTCATGAATACAGCTGACCAAAGAACAAACATCCCACAAGCATAAACTGAGGTTTCAACCTTTGTCTCTATTCTGATGGGTCTTGAAAATAAATGCTATTATTTGGCGGGGGACTGGTTAAAAGAAAGTGGAGGAAGAGAACTTCACCTGTAGTGGTGATCAGGACAGATAAGTGAGATGTAGGATAAAACCTTCACCTTAACTGGGCAGAACAGAAGTTCAAATCTCTCTCTCTCATCCTGAGAGCTCCATCCCAGCAGAGCAGGAAGAGGATGATCCGGATGATCTTTCTACCCGGGAAAGGTAAAGATATAAAACCTCGATGATTTTCTTGCTTGAAAATCTTATCAAAACAGACACAATCCTGCCAACAGCTTTGGTTTAGTGTATTGATACTTCCTAGTGGTCACAGAGTCACAGAATCACAGAATGGCTGAGGTTGGAAGGGACCTCTGGAGGTCATCTGGTCCAACCCCCCTGCTCAAGCAGGGACACCTAAAGCCAGCTGCCCAAGACCATGTCCAGGTGGCTTTTGACTATTTCTGAAGATGGAGACTCCACAACCCTGGGCAACCTGTGCCAGCGTTCACACTCTCACAATAAAAATATGTTTCATGATGTTCAGAGGGAACCTCCTGTGTTTCAGTTTGTGCCTGTTGCCTCTTGTCCTGTCACTGGGCACCATGGAAAGAGCCTGGATCCATCTTCTTTGCACCATCCTTTCAGGTATTTACATACACTGAGAAGGTCCCCCTGAGCTGCCTTCTCTCCAGGCTAAACAGTCCTAGCTCTCTCAGGCTTTTCTCATAGGAGAGATTCTGCCATTCCTTCAACATCTTCACAGCCCTTTGTTGGACTCTCTCCAGTCTGCCCATGTGTATCTTGCACTGGGAAGCCCAGAACTAGACACAGCACTCGAGGTGTGGCCTCACCAGTGCTGAGTAGAGGGGAAGGATCACCTCCCTTGACCTGCTGGCAATGCTTTGTCTAATGCAGCCCAGGATATCATTTTCTACCTTTGCAACAAGGGCACATTTCTGGCTCATGTTCAGCTTGGTGTCCATCAGGACCCCCAGGTCTCCACCTGAGTCTATAACCACCACCAGTGTCTCCACAGTATTTTGTCTCATAACCAAGACAGTGTGAAACAGTGTTGCTTCTCATTTATGTCAAAACCCCTTTCTGCTGCTCTGGGAAGTTAAAGAGGTATAAAACGACTACATGTACCTTCAGCTCAAAGCCCACCCTCTTCATGCAGCCAGAGCGGTGCAAAGGGAACTTAGTGAAAATGTAAGTGATGTCCATTACTTGAACTGCATGCTGATAATGAACCACTGCATAGAGTTTGTTATAATAATTTTGAGAGCCAGAGTGGTTTAAAAGTAACTCTTACTTTCATTTTGATCTCTTCCTGCAAGACCAGCAGCAGTTCTCAGCCAAATAGTTGCACCCTATCAGAGCTCTGACCTTACACGCACTCTGTTCTCAGGGGATTATTTCATTATTTTTACCCTGGTTTAACTCGTGCTGTTCAAAACCACCTGTGAAGCATATTCCCCACTGACACACTAGTCCTGGAAGACTACCATGCAGTTTCCTTTGTCTTCCCTGCAGGGACCACTGAAGTTATGACAATCTTCTCCGGTGCTACAGATGAGAGACAAAAGCACCAAAACACTGACCCTGCCTGTTTGCACAGCAGATGGGGATAATAATCCATCAGGAATGGTTGCTTTTCTTCCTAAGGTGCTATGAGACATTATTTGGGGTTGAAATTATTCCAGGATGCGCTGGAGAGTCCATTTTCTTCTTATATCATAGCTGGGAAGGCACTATGGTTAGGTTAGGAAGAGTAACCCTGGGTTTGCCGATGTGGTTTCTTTTTTTGACGCGAGCATGACTTTTTCCAAGTCACAACAGGACACCAATGGAAACTGGGTCCCTAAATGCCTTTGTAAATCAAAGTGAAACTGTAAGTGAAAGTTAATGGGTTCCATGCTTAAATATGCATGTCTGAAAATTTCCCTCACCACCCATTCTAATATAAATGTGTGAAGCGAAAATTGAGGATGTTACATATTTAGAGTTCAGTAAAGCACTTGGCACTGTGTTTCATGAAATCTTACTGCTAAATTAATTTAGATTGGCTTGCATAGCAGCATACTCATGTGGGCTGAAAACTGCCTGACAGATTGTAAACATGTGGCAGTGATAAAGAGTCCTCCTTCTACAGTGTTAAAGGTATGTGTCTAGTGGCATATACTGTAGGGACTGCAACTAATCAAATCTCATTATATTATATTAACGGTATAAACATCTTCAATATTAGCTGAAATGAGAGACCCAAATCTGGAAACGTTGAAGTATATATAGCTTTGCAGACATTTATTAATTTTTTTGAGGTCTAGAGATCGAAAGTCTTGGTAAGAGTAGAAAAACAGGGCTAAGAGATTAGAAATAAGATAAATTTGGACAGACAGACAAAAAAAAAAAAACAAACAACAAAAAAAACACCCAAGGAACTTAACAGTAAAAAATGCCATGAGAGGCAAAAGACTGGAAAAGTGTAATGATTTATTGACAATAACCAAGAAGTGCATTATACAAAATTTTGTAATATGGTACTGGAACAAAATAAGCCAGTGACTTCAGAGTGTGTATACAAAGTCATGATGTAATGAACTATTTTGTTGTGATGTTAGCTATTAACCATGCTGATCAGGATTATTTCACTGCTATTGCTTGAAATCATCTTCTTTTTCCTATGGAACATAAAAAATCAAATGGCTCCTCTGTTGTGTGGTGGAACAGCAGTTTGTATAGTGAAGCTCGGAGCCACCTCTTGGCATTGCAGAAGTACAATGAGTAACACAGACACCTTTTCTCTATAGCTCTGAGATGACTATATCCTTCCTAAAGACTGCATTCTTCATATTACCTGAAACACATCCAAGGAAATTCCAAGAAATAAAACAAACAAACAAAAAACAACTGTGCTTGACTGCAAGGAAAGACTGAAACAGCCAAATCTGCAGAATTTTCTAAAAACTGAAGAGGTACTAGATGTTTTCCTCCTAGAAAATATTTAGACCCATTTTATTCCATTACAGGCTCACTGAAATCCACTGGAAAACTAAGAGTAAAAATAAACATTTTTCATACTGTTGAGAATTTCCTTAGCATTCAAACTGTACATTTTGCAAACACAAAGACAAACACAATCCCTGGACTGAGGAGCATGTAAATTAAGAATCATTCTACAATCATTTCACTGTAGTTTTACTCTGACACAACCTTATGATTTGCCAGTTTTTTCATAGGACCCTCCCAAATGCTAGATCTTCAGCTTGTGATAAATCTGAGTTCCTCTTCAATGAAAGAGGAGTTATTTACTAAAGAGTAATACTGCATATATAAATGGGTACCATTGATAATTGGTAACTGTATAGCATGATGACATAATAAATGACACTATATGTTTTCACTCCCACTAACCTTATTTCACCATGTGCAAAAACTTATTGTTACATCCGTATCTTGGGAGTTCTGTAGCAGCTGCAAAGGATGTAGCCTTTTACCACCAAAAAATTGGGTTAAAAGCTGGCAGGTGAGCCTGTACTCATAGGTATTGTAATGTAAGCTTTTAGCTATAGATGTTGGGGATGCTTCTGCTTCACGTTTAAAAGAGGGGAGAAAATGTAGGTTTGGTCTGTCAAAATGTGAAGTCTTTCTGGTGAATAGCTTAACACTGTCTTGAAAGGAATGGACCTAGTGGGTTCAAACCCAAGGTAATGAGAAATGCTATGACCAATTGAGTGTATTGATCTTTTACGGCCTTATTTGTTGTCTTCTGCCTGTGTGCTGCCCCATCGTCCACCCAATTCTCAACCAGCTGGTTAATAGAGAACAGCACTTACCAGTCCGTATTTGGGTACAGTTTCATAACAAACAGGTCTCCAATGTATTCAGCTTGACAAAATGGTTGTGAACCAGTTTTGAAACTGAACTGTAATCTGAACAAAGCAAAAAAGAGTGTCTAGGTTAGTCCACTAATTAATGTAACATACATTTATATAGCTACACTGCTACTTCTACTCATTTTTTCAGATATGTGGACAATAAACACATGCATTGGCCAAATAACCAATTTGCTTTTAGCCTGGACTGGCAAGGCAGAGAGGTTTTCTTGTTAATCATCATCCATTAATGCTTAATCAGCTGAAAAGAACCCTGAATATGACACCCCTTGCTTTCCAGCACTAATGCTATAAATTGAGAATAATTAAGGGCAATCAATGATGAGAGAATTAGATGCTGGGATGCTGCAGTTTATTCTCAGTGTGGCCAAACATATACATTCCCAGAGGGGAAAAAAGACTTAAAATTCTGTTTGATTTTTTATTTTCCTTTTCTCTTACTTACATCATCCAAGGACAGAGGACAGGGCTAGCAAAAAAAAAAAAAAGTATAAACCAAACTGCAGAAAAATAAAATGCAAATAAGCAGCTAAACCAAATAACCTTAAACTGGATCACTTCAACATCAATTTTCCCAGTTAACACAGATTCTTCTTCCACATTCAGCACTTTGCTAATAAGCAATTTTTTTTCATTATTTTGTCTTCATGTTAATTTTTTTGCTACTTAAACCAGAAGAAAGCACTATAAGTTTAACCAGAAATGATGGTCTGTCCTTGTCTGTAGACCTGCTTGGAAAAATAAGGTACATGCTTAGTCACTCCAGTTTAATCTTACTGAGTGCCTTTGGGAACCAGGAAACTGAGGCTTCAGCATAGCTGCTGGCCTAAGCACTGTTGGAAAGCTGCACAGCCAGCTGAGCCTGGAATAAGAAAAGGGAATGGGTATGAGCTGATCACCTGTCCATTGGAGAGGGGGAAACACCACCCTTGTTTTGCTCTTACCTGGAATCATCAGGAATTTCATCTGATTAAAATATGCAAAACTGGTTTTGTACCAAATTCAAAAAGGAACAGGAATAAAGCTTACAGATCAGGAAGCCTCCCCACGCCTTCAGCAGCCACCGACTTTATCTTAAAACGCTAGTCTTATAAAACAGCACACATTGTTTTATGAGATTGCAACTCTTGTTTCTGCTACAGGATTACTCCTCATAGCCAACAGAATTGTCCTGCACATCACTTATATTCAAAAACATCGTTTGGAGATTCTGAATGTAGAAATGGCTGATTTCAATCATTACTTCCATAAAAGTTTGGGGGTTTTTTTCTCCAACAATGGAATAAGGTTGTCAGTTTTTATTTGTGAGCTAGTTATTATAAAAATCAATTTACATAAAAGGCAATTTTAAGTTGAGAAATACCATATAATTATTGTTTCTTAGAGAATACCATGGGAAATTGGTTTTGGTCTGTGATATTTAATACTTTGATCAGGGACTTGGGAGATAACATAAGATCACTGATAAAAGCTTCAGCTCAAAAAGAGAATGGAGATAAGTAACAATGAAGAGGAGAGCTCTATAACCTGCAGTGGTCCAGATCAGTCAGCTAAATAAAAAGTACTATACAGTATATGCTTTAAAACAGCCAGTGTACAATCATACCTGTAGGGCCATTTAATTTAGCTTATATTGATAAGAAGGAGCCCTCTGAACTTGGGAAGAAATTACTGTAACAAGGATTTTCAAGTAACTTGAAATCGGCTGTATCTGATGCCACAACGTGTTGTTGTTTAATACAGGCTGTCAGCATATAAGAGTATTCTCCATACTCAGCGAGGTGGGTAATACTTGTTGTGAGTGCATCTGGAAGGCTGTGCTTAATTGTGATTTCCACTGTTAAAGACACATATTGAATTGGAGAGGGCTCAAATTAAGGACAGGAAATTGGCGGACTTAAATCTGTCAGTTTACAGCAGCAGAATTTAGGTAACTGACTCTTTAATCTGGTGAAGAAATGTATAAGCAATCCCCAGGCTGAAGCTAAAGCTGAACACATGCAGATCAGAAATGAGCCATACCTTTTTCAGCAGTGAGAGTAATTAGCCAGGAAAATTTGGTAGATCTCCTGCAATAGATTCCCTGCATAAGAATTTTTTGTCATCAAGATTGAATTTTTTTTATGCTGTAGTCCAAACAAAGTAATACCATAGCCATTTTTGACAGAATGTCAGAATAAATTATCACAGCTGTTCCCTTTATTTCATTTTACGACCTATAAATCCTCTTAATATACCTTGATTATTGATTTTTAACATTAGCTAATTAAAAAAACCCCACAACTTTCAAGGCAATGCTGTCTTTTAAGCTGTTATGCATAAACCCATTTAAAGTTAGCAAACACCTTGTTTTCAAATACAATTAGGCAATATAATTGGAAAGGAATACCACATACATAATCTCAAAAACCATGGAGGATTTTATAAAATGTACTTAAAGAGCTGTTCCTGGCACATTTTTACTCGATATATCCATTCATAAACAATGAGAAATGCCGCTCATAAGTGTCCTGGTTACTGAGGCCGGCAATCGGTTTTGTTGACATACTGTCATGGTCAGTGATTACTCTTCTGCAGCAGAGTGTGTACTCCGTGTAGTTTACTCCCAGCCCACCATGAGTCGTGTTTGAGGTCCATCCCTGCCCTCCATCCAATGCAGCACTCAAGGGCTTATCACGGAGCTCCAGCAAGCGGGGTGCCACCTCCTCCTGCTCCTACCAGAGCCTCTCCTGAACGACCTGGCGTATTTCTCACCCGCTGTGGAGCCTCCTCCCCATCGCTGACTTTGAACGATCAGGCACCTGAACAAAGATGGCAATGCCTCATGCTCACTGAAGACAATTTTTAAGGAATTTGCACAGTTCAGGTGTTGTTTGAATGGTAATAGCACTGACAAGTATCATTCTTTGCCGTTCCTATAAGGGTAATGTATAGGGGTCCCTGCCAGGGTGGCATCTCACAGGCAGAGACTAAAGACAGAGATTAAAAGTCTACTGCTGCACAGAGATTTAATGATGTAAACATGAGATGGGACACAGCAAATTGTGCAAGTAAGTGGGAGGAGTGGGACTTGGGGTAAGGACGGGTAAAAAAGTACAGAGCACAGGCACAAGTACAAGGGTACAGGCTGATGGCTGCTAATCAGAAATGGACAGAAAGCAATTCTGTGAGACATTTCAAAATGTTAATTTGTTTCTTTTCAATGTCAGAACAAAATGAAAGCTTTCCAAATGTTTCACTAAACCATAGACAAGAAATGGCTGCCTTCTGTTACCCAGCAATTTGGTTACTGGCACCTGCAGACTCAGCCCCACGTTTGGGTTAAAACAAGGCAGAATACTTACCCCAGCTTACTTGGGCAGATTAGAGAATTAAACCCAAGGTTTTTCCTAACCTAGACTTGCTGCTGAATTAGCCCAGCTAGTGAGGGGGCTTTCCCAACTCCAGGAACTTTTTTTTTGTGGGAAATAAAAGCATTTTTCAGATTATTTTTTTTTTAAGTTGCTGTGTCAAAAGTACCAGCAGCTCGGCCTGTACTGAAGTGGCAGGGAGAGCTCACCACAGGTCTAGAAACCAGTTGCCCAGAACTGCTCTGTGTGTGAAAACAGAACAGAGTATTTATACTTGCTCAACTCATTGCATGAGGCTAGATGATGGTACAAACCTCTGCTTAGCTGTTTCCAAGACTACTGCTATGCTAATGAAAACAATTGTCCAGGAAAGAGACAAAACCCTAAATGACCTCAAGAAGTACAAAAATGAACATAATTATCAAAAATAATAATTCAGAAATCAGAATAAATTAATAATTTGTAACACACCTCCAAAGAAATTGCAGAGGTTACAAAACTCAAGGACCTCATCAGCATAAGGAGGAAAAAATGTTGTTCTGAGAATAACTGATTTGCACTGGGCTCCTAAGTGAAGGTCAGACAGAGCACAGGGTACATTTTCTGGTACTTTTCTGTGGCTGTGGCTAGCCAGGCACAACAGCGAGCATCAGCTGTAGATGGTCTCCCAGAGCCCTTGCAGAGAGAAGGGGCATGTGGCATTTCTTCTTCCCTACCTGTGAAAGACCTACATGCCCATCATCCTCCCTCAGGACCAAGGTTTGAGGAAGCAATGTGGGAAACTGCTGTGTGGGAAATAAGCATGAGTCCAGTCCAAGGGTCACCCTGCTGCCACAGACACAGGAGAGGTCCGGGCAAGGTTATTCCAGCACAGTGTTTTGGAGAAGAGACCCCTTCTTGTGGCCTTCTACATAGGTGGGCAAGGGTAGGCACAGGAGGTATAGGAGGAATGGCTTTAGAGGGCCATCATTCCCAGCTTGTGCTTGGGTTCCCCATTCCTGTGCATTTCTGAAGATGTTACTGACTTTGGCAGCATTTGTTTGTGGCGGGGTTCCTGGCAGAACCGGGGACCAACTTGCCCCACGTTCTCCAGATGAAAGCCTATCCCAGGTAAGGGTGAGACCTATGGAGGGATGTGATATTCTTCACTTCTGTGCTTCTGGTGGGAGACTGAATCTCTCTTCCTACATAATCGGAGGGGATGATCTGGGGCTACATGTTGTTATCGTTCCTAAGCAACGTCACTTACTGTGGGAACCCCTGCTATGCCAGTGTGTAGAGTTTGCATTATACAGTGTCAATTTTGTCCTGGCAGTTTCTTGATTTTCTTTCTTTACCCTAATGAAAGAGGGGCTTTTTGGTGTTGGGGTTTTTTTTAATACACTCAGTGAAACACGCAGTGAAAGGTGCGTGATAATAGAGACTCCGAGATAACTGTGCATGCACAATAACCTGTGTTCACATTTAAATGTCTTAGCCCCAGAGAGTGTTTTTATGAAAGCAGCATAATACAGGCCTATTTATTACCTGCCAATTCCATTTCTTAGAGTGAAGTCGCTTCTGAGCCAGTGTTTTTTCTGCAAGAACATGTTCCTGTGGATGGATGTGGGGGTGGGTGGATGGGTGGGTAGGCAGGGTAAAGGGATGGGTGTGATGAGAGGACAGTACCTAGATATTACAGAATTGCTGTAGAAAGTATCTTGTTATTTATTCCTCGAAGCAGATGGTGCCAGTTGATTACCTTCACCAATAGAAGCTGTACCTGTTAGCGGGGGTGTGAAGAAACCTCTCTGCGGTGATAGCTTAGGGAAAGGCAAACTATTGCTTAAGGTATTCAAGCAAGAACCTGCCACAGAAAGATTAATGCGTGAAGGTTAAAGGGCTGGGGTAGGGGAGCAGGGTCAACTGTGTACAACACGGGGCTGTTGCCCTGAATTATGGGCACTGGTCTGCTGCATGTCCATGAGGGGATAAGTTATGCGACACATCCATCCCATAGGAGGGAATTTGCAAAGCTGAGAGTCACTGTGCCGTAATGCCAGAGCAATTTGTCCTGCTGTGGCTGCTCTGGTCATGTCTGAGTTCAACCCACGGCAACTTGCCCATCCTGCGAGCCCAGCTCCCTCTGTTCTTTTGACTCAGTGTCTGTTTAAACTGCTCCTGAGCAAACAGCTTAGGAAAGAGCTCTCAGCTGTGTGCATGCACTTCTTCCTCTACAGCCATCCAAAGGGCAAGCCTGCTCTGCACATCTCTGTCCCTGAGCCGCTCAGCAGTGATCTCTGTCAGATCAGCCTTTCCACTGCACAACATGGGGTTAATTTTTTCTTGATGTGTTTGCTGAGAGTGCTTTGTATAATAAATACCTATAAGCAAAATGGCCCCCATTGTAGAAGCTTCATAGTGTTTCTACAGCCCGATATTTGATTGCTTTCATTTCCACCGCCTTGGTTTGCCCAGTGGCTTTAAGGGACTTCTCTTGGGTTCGCACTGACTCAAGGAAAGAAGAATCAAACTGTCTGTGTAAGTTGTGGAGGAGAATCTGAGCAAGTAAGGCAGGCAAAGGAGAATTTCTACAGTACAGCAGAAGAACACATGCTGGTTTTTTCATATGTTGGCTCCTGGAACTTCACTGCAAGAGTAAATAAATTGCCTCAGCAGTTTCTGAAAAATGCCGTTTAATGTTTGCTGGCCCCTGGAAGTGCCAAACAGTGTCACATTTGTTGAAAATGCCAGTAAAAGGCTCCTGGGATTTTCATCCCCATGCCTGCAGCTTTGATAAGTTTTATAACAAGCTGGTGTAGTACAGCACTGCTAATATGAACCACTGTGTTTGTGAGGCACTGTAGAAAAATAGCAAGAAAAATGCACTTTAATGTTTATTCCTGTCAGGTTAAAAATCTATCGACATACCAAATCCTTAAGATGTGGACAAAATAGATGAAAATAGAAGGAGGCTACATGTGCTCTTATACTGAGATTCAATAGCAATCCACTCATCATTTTATTTTTTCTCAAGACTGCAGAAAAATTATACCTTTGTAAAATGAACAATTCTGATTATGGCCCAAGTCCTGAGTATTCCATTAAGGCAGGAGTAACTCTGTTGTAGAACCAGTCTGAGGAAAGAAATGGCATAGTCTGGGTATTTTGAAGAACATGACACTGAGCTATGGAAGACAGAGATTCATGTTCCTGTGCCATTTGCTCAAGGAAACAGTATTCCTCCATTAATATGTCAGACCTGCATTATAGCCATAAAGCTGTTGCATGTAAAAGCTAGTTAGTGTTTGTTTACCTCCTGACACAAACTTCACTGAAATCCATACATTTTGCTGATCAGTAGAATAGCATATATTTGCATTCACATTTTTCATTGTACTCTAGGAAAAAAATTTAGCCAGCTTTATTCCAAAGATGAATCTTGCAATCCAGAATTCTGGTTCTACCTGCTGCCTCATGTTGTGGAAAAGGAAGACAAAATGAACTGGTGGGAGAAAGAGGAAGCATTGACACATATCTGTACATATCCATTTTTAGAATTGTATCTCAGCTGAAACTGTTTTGAATTCTGTTAATATTTTGCTGTTTTCCTTTCATCCTCCGGTATCTGTGCACTTCTATTTCCATTAAGAAACATCAAGAATAGAATCATAGAATCACTTAGGTTGGAAAAGACCCTCAAGATCATTAAGTCCAACCATTAATGTAACACTGCCAAGTCCACCACTAAACCATGTCCCTAAGCACCACGTCTACACATCTTCTAAATACCTCCAGGGATGGTGACTTAACCACTTCCCCGGGCAGCCTGTTCCAATCCTTGACAACCCTCTCGGTGAATAAATTTTTCCTGATATCCAATCTAAACCCTTCCCTGGTGCAACTTGAGGCCATCTCTTCTCGTCCTGTCACTTGTTACTTGGGAAAAGAGACCAACACCCACCTTGCTACAACCTCCTTTCAGGTAGTTGTAGAGAGCGATAAGGTCTCCCCTCAGCCTCCTTTTCTCCAGGCTAAACAGCCCCAGTTCCTTCAGCCGCTCCTCATAAGACTTGTGCTCTACAGCCTTCACCAGCTCCATTGCTCTTCTTTGGACACGCTCCAGCAACTCAATGTCTTTCTTGTAGTGAGGCGCCCAAAACTGAACACAGTATTTGAGGTTTGGTCTCAACAGTTATTCTTGTGGTATTTTTACCTGTTTCTTCAAACCTCAGCTCCATCCTCCAAAATCAAATATATTCTGCTTGAATTATTTTGAGATCAATTTTTGTAGACTGTAGGAATATGTCTAGGTTGCATAAACACAAACATGAGACAAAAGATTTTTGCAAGTGTATAGTTTTAATAAAACTGCAAGATTATCTGTTGAACTATGAGATTCCTCATTACAATATTTAAGCAATTTTTAAGTAATTTCAGTCTGCAGAACTGTTGCATGATCGAGCTTCCTATTTCTTTTGCTTTTCTGCCTTCGTAGGTAGTTATGATAAACACACATGCTTTTACTGCTCCAACTTTTTCCCTGCAAAGTAGGGGTCTACAGGAGGAATGTATAGACCTTTTAGTTTGGCTTTATTCCATTTTAGGAAGACCTTTATGATAAAGCTATTCCACAGGTGGTAAATGTGCCCACTGGAATTCTGCCACGGGAACAGTCTTGCGGAATTGTATTAGACTGATGAGTCAGGCCTCGCATCTTTGCTGAAGAGACTAACAGCATGTCAGTTATTACATTACTACTATCTGCTTGCTTATTTGTCTTACTGTTCCAGAAGGAATAAAACCTGTATTAGTCTAGCAGGTAAGGATGCCCTGCTTGCTCAGAGACCCTATAGTTCAAATGATAATAAAGTAGGACTCTGAAAAGAAAGAGGGAATAAAAAAGTATGAGGGAATAAAAAAAAATTAAGATGCTGCTGAGTCCTGATGGACTGAAGGACTCTAGCTTCACTAAAGCTTCATTAACTAAAACTAATGCAATAACAATAACACACCTGCTGCCATTGTGGTGGTGAGAAGATATTTCCATGGGTATTAACCATTCTTGCTCACTTTTGAAATGGGTCACTTATTAGCAAGTGGCCAAGAAGTGAAAAGCTTTGTTCTTAACATCAGATCCGTGAGTCATTCCATTTGTCCCCATATTGGTTAATATAATTTAATTTCCCTCTCTTCACCTATTGTAAGAGAATCTGGGGGAAAGGGTTGCTTTTCTCTGTTGATTTATTGTTTGTTATAACTTGTTTGAGATCTCCTTCTTTCATGGTGCTTTCTTAAATTTAGAACCAAATTAAATGCATTCCTAGCCATTGCAGAATACATTGATTAGAGCTGAATTATGCTCGGTTGTGATCTACATTGAAGTTTGCATGACACGTCTCTCCTGGAGTGAAACTAAAAGGCAAGTTGAATCATTCCCTATTCCTTTCCAATGAATACAGTCCATTAACCATTAAATCCAATAAGTTGTGGTCAATAATTAGAACAGATGAATGTGTAGATTTAATGAATGATGCAGCTATTAGAATAAAAGTCTCAAGTACTTACCTAATCTGTGTTGAATAGTCTATGTCTATTAAAGGATAATTAATGACAAGCACCTCTTTTTTCCCCTCTTCTTATTTGTATTGCAGCAGTCTCCACAGTCCCAGTTTCAATCAAGACAACATCCTTGATTATGAAAGTAAATACTGTAAGATCTTGAATAGGAAAATATGTGTGTTTAGTATGACTGTTGTGAGCATTTGCAGTGATTTACGTATGTCTGCCTACATGCAAAAAGGTGGCATGAGTATATGTGTTTTCAGGGGCTAAGGTGGTAGATGCTTACTTTTGCAAACCCCCAGTGGCAAGTTCAAGACTTCTGGTCTCACGCAGGTGACTGTTTTCAACCTCGTAAGATGTAAATGGGCATTTCAACATCAGACTGAAAGGTAGCTAGTGTGAAGTATTGTGGGTTGCTGCCTGTAAATGGGAAAGGGTCAGCAGAGGACCCCCATCCCACAGGAAATTATGCATATATTTAACTTGTCACATTGACAAAGGTCCACTGAAAACAAAGGGGGAAATCTAACAACATCATCCCTACCGGGTTCTTTGAGCCCAGGATGTTGTTGCAGGGGACCATACAACTCACTGTACATGTGAAAAAGCAGAATCATTATTTTTTCCTGGCTTTCGGCTACTTGCCACCTTTTTTTTTTTCTTGTCTGATTTTGATGTGTTCTTTCCCTGTTAGTTTTCAGAAACAATTCATTCTTTATTTGAAAAGGCTGTATGAGAGAAATTATGTGTGTATGAGTAGAAGAGAGAGAAAGAAAGAGACAGAAGTTGTCTTCTGTCTGGATCCAACAGGAAATAGCTTCTCAAGTAGCTATCACAGTAAGAGAACAGCACATCTAGGTTGTCTCTGTGATGATATAAAATAACATCTACCCGCCTGACATCACTACACAGACAGCCTCTAATCCCAGATGGCTAACATAAAAGCTCCATAACCTTGTGGTATTATTAAATGAAAGGTAGGTCATAGATGGGTTCTGACTAGTAGGAACCTTAAGAATTGCTGCTGTGAGAGAGGGAGTAATTGCAGAACCTCTGCTCTGCATGGACACAGCCAGCTTCTCCCACGATGATTCAGTTTTTCCCAACCCTCTGTGCAGTGTTTGGCTCTGCAGTGTTGGTTCCCTGATGATAGAAACACAACTGAACTCTGAGGGAACTGGTATTGTCATGCTTTTATAGATTTTTTTTCTCAAATGCTTACACAGATATATATTGGATTTTTGTTTGTCAAGCATAAGCACTGTCAAAAGTATCTGCTCTTTTTTAACTTTGGAAATGACAGCTTTCTGATCAAAGAAAACATTCATTTTCTTTCCATCCTGAGGAATAATACAATACTGGTTCTCTTCCAAATAACACATCTCATGTCTTGTTGCTTTGCTCTTTCCTTAAAACGTATAACTTACCATAGCAAGCTTTTCAATTAGGGCCTGATCCAAAACTTGTAACTGCCGTTGGAAAAAAAAAAAACAAAAACCCAACATTGCCTTCAGGCTCTTTTGAGCAGTTTTACGTGCAGTTATTCACACAGTGGTCACACTTGCGTGACAAGGCTACATTGTAGGGACAACATATACAATACAACATTTCCTTAGGATATTAATAGTCATTTTGGATAGTGGGAAAGCTACCTTTTCTTCTCCTTTTTCTTCATGTCAATTCTGGTGATCAACTGTAAAATGTGACAGTGATTAGAAATGGCAGCTTTTTTCAGTACCAGTGTTTTGGTGCACTGTAACTTACTCCCTCTTTTTTCCTTATATATATTTTAAATCTAAGATAAAGATTTATGGCATCTTTGGGAATTAGCCATGTGACCCACTTTCCTGACAGGTGCAGAGGGAGAATTTCTGGCCTCTTTCATGTGTGTCTTTTCAGCTTTTGCCACAGTGCAATAACTGAAAGAACCTTTCTTACCATCGAAAGGTTGTGTTAACAGTGTAAATGGAAAATGGCAAGAGAGAGACTTTAGTTTTCCACAGAATGTGCCAGCACCACCCTAATGTGAGCACTTGTTCAGCCAGCTGGGGCTTTAAAAGTGTGAGTCCAAGTGGCCAAAGGGAAGTCTCTAACTGAGAAACACCCCTCGTAGCTGGCCGATGGGGATGGTGTGAATACTCAGAGGGCAACCACAGCTCCTCTAGGCACTACGAAATAAAAGGGGGGAAAACGGCAGGTGATCCCTCAGATGGAGGGGATGGAATCCTTCCAAGGGGCACAGACGCCGGCTTTTCGACAGGTTCCGGGAACGCCGGGCGCAGAGGGTGCGCAGCGCGGGTATTAAACTACTAGCAGCTCGTCGCCAGGTTCTGATCCTTCCAGAGCTACGCATTAGCGGAAAGTTGGGCTGCCCGTCGCCGTAGCCTGCGGTCGGGGAGCGGATCAGACCGACTCCGCGATCCCTGGCTGAGCCGCTGCCTCGCAGCCGCTCGTCTGCGCATGAGTCGCGGCGGGAGGCTCGGCGGCTGGAGTATTTCAGGGGCTGGGCACCGGGGGAAGATGCTCAGTGCCTGAAGCAGGCCGTGCGCCCGGCGGAGGGGGGAGCCGCGGCGGGCCACCCAGAGGGCGCCGGCGCGGGGGCAGCGCGGCATCGAGGGCGGGCGGGCGGGCGGGCGGCCGTCGGGGCAGCGCCCGCTTCAGCACCGCGGACAGCGCGCAGCGAGCGCCGCGCCCCCGACTCCGGCTCGGCTGCCCCGGCTCCCCGCTCCCCCCGGTTCCCGCTACCCTCAGCCCCGCTACCCGCTACCCCCGGCTCCCTGCTACTCCCGGCTCCCCTCTACCCCCGGCTCCCCGCTCCCCGCTACCCCTGGGTCCCCACTCCCCGCTATCCCCGGCTCCCCGCTAAGCCCCGCTCCCTACTACTCCCCGCTCCCCTCTACCCCCGGCTCCCCGCTACCCTCAGCCCCGGCTCCCCGCTACCCCCGGCTCCCCACTCCCCGCTACCCCCGGCCCCACTCACCGCTACCCCCGGCTCCCCGCTACCCTCAGCCCTGCTCTCCGCTACCCCCGGCTCCCCGCTACCCCCGGCTCCCCCCTACTCCCGGCCCCGCTGCCCGCTATCCCCGGCTCCCCGCTACCCCCAGCTCCCCACTACCCCTACCCCCGGCTCCCCATTACCCCCGGCTCCCCACTACCCCCGGCTCCCCGCTACCCCCGGCTCGCGGCTACGCCCAGCTCCCCGCTACTGCCGGCCCCGCTGCCCGCTACCCCCGGCTCCCCGCTACCCCCAGCTCCCCACTACCCCTACCCCCGGTTCCCCATTACCCCCGGCTCCCCGCTACCCCCAGCTCCCCACTACCCCTATCCCCGGCTCCCCATTACCCCCGGCTCCCCGCTACGCCTAGGTCCCCGCTACCCCCAGCCCCGCTCCCCGCTCCCCCCAGCTCCCGGCTACCCCCGGCTCCGCTAGCCCCGGCTCCAGTCCCCGGGCGCCCCGGCCCCGCTACCTCCGGCTCCGGTGGCGGGGTGCCCCGGGTCCCCTACCCTCGGCTGCGGCCCCACTCCTCCCGGACCTCGCTCCCCCCCGCTGCCCGGCACCGCTGCCAGGGAACCCCGGCCCCTCTCTCCCCCCCGCGGGTCCCCTCCCCTCCGCCGCCGCCGGCCGCCCGGCCCGCACCCCTCGCTCCATCTCTCTGCAGCCTCGGCTCCGCTCCCCGCCCCCTGCCCCTCTCCCTACACCCCGCTGCCCCCGGCTCTTCTCCCCGCTCCCCCGGCCCGCGCCGCCGGCAACATGCGCGGGCGGCCGCGGGCGGCGGCAGGCGAGGCTGCGGTGCCGGCTCGGATGCCCCCTTCCTCCTGCCCTCGCCCGCTCCAGGCGACCCGCTGAGAGATGGACTTGGCAGGCGTGCTGCTGGCGTTGCTCCTGGTGCTGGTGCTGGTCGTCTCCCTGCTCTCCAACCTCCTGGTGCTGCTATGCTTCGTCTACAGTACGGAGATCCGCAAGCAGGTCGCCGGGGTTTTCCTGGTGAACTTATCCTTTTGCAACCTGCTCCTCACCGTCCTGAACATGCCTTTCACCCTGCTGGGGATCCTGAGGAACCAGCAACCCCTCGGAGGCTGCGTCTGCAAGGCGGTGGGTTTCCTGGAAACTTTCCTGACTTCCAACACGATGCTGAGCATGGCAGCGCTCAGCATCGACAAATGGATTGCCGTGGTGTTCCCCTTAAGCTACACCAGCAAGATGCGGTATAAGGACGCTGTGATATTGATGGGCTACTCGTGGCTCCACTCCCTCACGTTCCCCTTGGTATCCTTGTTTTACTCGTGGGTAGATTACAGCAACGTTTATGCCTCTTGCACCTTACACCTGAAGGAAGAGACGGAGCGGAGAAGGTTTACAGTGTTCACCATCGTCTTTCACTCCACCAGTTTCATGCTGTCGCTGGTGATCTTGTGTTTCACCTATTTAAAGGTGTTGAAAGTTGCCCGATTCCACTGCAAGCGGATAGACATTATTACCATGCAGACTCTGGTTTTGCTGGTGGATATCCACCCCAGGTAACGCGTGCGTGTTCGTATTCACAGCCCCGGGGTGCTTGCGGTAGGTGCCCGGGGCGGAGAGGGTGTCTTGCCTCCCCAGCTCCCTTTCCCACACCCCTGCCTGCCCCGGCCACAGGGCAAACGCTTCTGCCTCTAGTTTCAGACGCTGCTTATAGTGCCACGAGACGGTGGCTTGTGCATTCCTAGCCTGCTTTGTCTGAATGCTAGTCCCGCTCACCGGGTGCTCCCACTTGCCCGAGCTGCCTTTACCAGGGAGCTGCTGCTTTGGCGAGTGCGATGTCCCCAGGCTCAGCGGGGCCGGGGCTGCCCTCCCCTCCCCTCCCCTGGGGGCTGCCCTGCCCTCCCCTCCCCCGGGGCAGGGGCTCTGGGGCCAAGAGCGAGTCCTTCCCCTCTCCCCTGGGCTCACATCTTGCCTCCCTGCTTCTTGCCTTCACCCACCGACTGCTCTTTTCCCTTTGCAGTGTGAAGCAGCGCTGTCTTAATGAGCAGAAACGGAGGAGGCAGCGGGCTACCAAGAAAATCAGTATTTTTATAGGGTCATTCGTGATCTGTTTTGGTCCTTACATTATCACCAGGTTAGTATCTCCTGCTGGGGTGGGGGACTTGCCGGGACCGGTATGCCCTCTGATGCCCAGGTGCCCTGGGAGAGGGGGGGGACGACAACAACCCACAGACTGCAGCTAATTTTGGGGTGTCATAACCTGACCCAGGAGACCCAGAGCTGGTTCTGAGGGGCAGAGCACACACACACACACACACACACACTCACACCGACCCTGCCCGCACACCAAGCCCACTGGGCAAAGCCTGGACAGCCTCTGGCTCTCCTTTCCTCATTGCAGCCAGGTCTGGGCACCTCTGCCAAGAGCAAGAGGCTTTTAGGACAAGTACCAGGAATTAATTACATGCCAGTGGGAGATGAAAGCAGTTTAAAAGACTCGCCACCCTTCCTTATTAGCACAACCCGAGCAGTAGAGAGGAAAGCAGACAGCTTTTCCTGATTAGGTTTTTTTTTTTTAAAGGCGTAAGGCCAAGTTTGCTGCTATTGGAAGCCGAGGTGACATAATTTAAATTTATCTAGGCTGATAATTTGTCTGATAAGCTTTGTGTCTGGAAACATTAATGTCTGTAAATATATTGCTAATGGTGCAGCACGGCCTTGTGATGAGGTGTAAGAGTTATCTCCCAGGAAAACCAATAATTAGACTTTTAAAATGTGTAGGAAACACCATGCTCCTCAACTGGCCAGAGATATTGGCACCCACCCTGGTGGTTTGCACCTTTTTAAGTAGTCATGCATCATTCTCGTTCCGTACTTGTATAGTCTTTATACAACATATGGTTATTATTTTTAAATCTTGCATAAATCAGTGAGCTGGAAGCCAATGTAACTATACTGAATTGCAGCACCTCGGGATTTAGCCTTTAATCTCTAAACTAAAATGGGCTACATCTTTCACAAGTGATTTTTTTAAAATATTTCCCACTTCACAGTGTGTTCAAGACACCCTTGAAGAGTACTGACTTGTGCTGAGGAAGGTGCACTAGTCTGCTAAACCACCCTGGTGAGGGCTTCCTCAAGGTTGCTACTAAGCTTCTGGGGTCCACAGCCGCACCACTCACAGAAACTGGCCAGCTTTAGTACGCTGATCTTGCACAGTCACATATATAGAGGCCATTTATGATCATTGTCATTGCCCTTTTCTTACATGGGTAGGGGGATAAGTTTAGGCCAGTGCACAGAAATGACAATGTTTTTTACCTTTAGCATGACATTTATTTCAGTTCCCATTTCTATGTTGAAGGGGATTCCTGACTGATTGCCTGGATAACTGCATTATTTTTTTTTTGCAGTTGAAAGGATTATTACAAATATTAACATTACATCACAGAGTTAAAAGGTTAATTGATCACTGTTCAGTACATTCTGAGTCATTTTCTATTCCCTTTTGCCATAATCATGATATAATTATATTGAGCAAAGTGGATTTTGCCATCTTTCCATCTGAACATTACCAAGCTCAGCAAATTCCAGCATTGCCACATTTTTCAGGGTGGAGATATTTCTCATAAACTTCTAAAATAAAAGAGACTTCCTTCTTCAGACCTTGCATTTGGCAAATGCGAGATGGTGCATTTCCTGTGTGTGACAAACTGGTACCTCATGTGTCACCAGAGAGAAGACTGAGGGTTGGTTTATGTAAACGCGTGTGTCAAGGTGCAGCTTCTGTCTCAGTCACAAGGACTGAGTTGGTTCAGTGACAGAAAAATAGGAAGCATTTGGGGAGGACATCCTCAAAGGCTCTTTGCCCCAAGGGCAAGACAGTGTCCAGGCAGCACTAGATAAGAGGTGTTGGTGGAGGTGAGGTTGGAGGACTTGCTGCTATGCCCGTTTCTCCGCTCTTCCCCCATTCCGGTTTTAAAGGGGGTGGCACTGAAGGAATCTCCATGGAGGCAATGTGAAAGATAGCCTCCCTGTTTTCTCGCTCTTTGGCCTGGTGACTCAGGTTGCGTTGTGAGCTCAGTATGTGGTCCTCATTTCAGAAATATGAATGAGATTATGATCATTACCAATATATTCATCTGTTCACTAAGAGCCAACAGATGAATTTCATCTTTTTTGTAAAAGCACTGAAAACAAGAAAATGATACTAAGATGCACTCAGATGAATATTTCTAAGGCTGACTTGATTTGGCCAGGCCTTTTATCTTATTAAAATCTGTGTAATTTTTCTTCTGTTGGCTTCAGTGCAATTATGTTTGGGCCCATAATACATTAAAGGGAACACATAGTAATACATCTGTTTTCATGACAGAAAGATACCTTATTCTTTTTATTTAGGGTCTTTATAAAAACATCAATTGTGTAAATATCAAATGTATGTTTCTTGTCTTAGGACGATATACAGGATGGTATAAACCTAAGCAACCATGCAGCAAGTGTCATTTATCGTACATTTATTTATTTCTCACATTTTGTGTCTTCCTGTTCTCTCTGTTTTGAATTCACCGGAATTTTTTCCAAGCAGCTTCAGACAGAAGTCATCTGGTTTTTAAATGCACTTGTCATAGGAATGGTTTCACTTTTATGCATACAAATGAGAAATTTTCCTGTCAGAGTTCAACCACTTGTTGCAATGTTCAGTCCTAGTGGTGGTAAGTCAGCTTTTCTATGAGAAGGGATCAGAAAAGCTTCAAAAGTCAACACCCTGCAAGTTGGGAGCTCTGCACTTTGGAAGGAGGCCAGAAGGTTCTTCAAGCTTTGAGAAAGCTTCTGATCTTACATCTTCAAACAGTGATGTTTTAGGGTACAGAAAAGGGCTGTTTTATCTCATGGTACTTTTTTTTTCTTCTGGAACAAATACAGCAAAATAGTATATTCTTGCTCCTGCAAAAGGTTTCACAAAAGATGTACAGATAATAAAACTTCTCACCCTGTTCTTTCCACCTTCCTGGAGAGTTTGCCCACTGCAGATGAGCTCTATGCCAGACATTTGCTGGAACACTCTGAAGGTTTGCTCTCACTTCTGTGGAAAAATGGTTTAACTTAGCTGCAGTTTCTCCCACCATGATTAATACCCCCATCTCAGCTGAGGTGCTGAGGCCACTAATCATCCGTGAAGCACAGACTAGGAGACACAGGTCTGGAGAGAGCTGACTGGTCATATAATGATGATAAAACTGTTGTCTCCTTGTTTTCTTTGGCCAAACTAGCGGTCAGCCAAGTGCATGCAGAAACTTTCACAGGTAAGTAGATGCAGTTGTGCTCCTAAGCATACTATGGGATGGCAGGGGCCACCCAAATCACTCTGAGATACCGCCGTGTTGTTCTTCATACTGCAATGGTCTAACATGAATCCTCTTTGCATATGTGACAATTCACAGCAGTAGTGTAATGCAGGTTCACTCTTCTGTATCTGAGGGGCTGGATTTGGTGATCTAGACCAGGTTTGTGGTATCATTTCAGATGCTTCACAGTATCCAAAACCTCTACATAGCTTGGCAGATATGACAGGGGACTCAGAGGAGACCCACAACTTCCAGGAGCGGCAGCCTGATGCCAAGAGGGTTATGCCCAAATGTCTCAAGTGTCACTAGACTAGAGTTGAGTGAGCCTGGATGCCCCAAGCCACATGTGTCTATCTCAAGCTTGCCATGGGAGAGGGGTAGTTAATTGTGTCACCAAGATTTTGACCACTTACCAGCACAACTCTCTAAATTCAGAAAGTGAGCAATAAACTGCAGCAATTTCTTATCTCTGATGCATGGGAGCATTAATGTTGAAAACACAGTTTTTGTCTCTTTTCATAGAGGGAATAATTCTTGTCTCCCAGTAGCCTTTATTGTATCCAAGAAGTAAGGACAGGGCCCTTCTCCTGCAGGGACTGTGTACTGTAAGAAAATAAGTGTTACTTTAATGTTTCATGAAGCACGAGTTGAGCACTGGGCTCAGTGTGAATATAACACTCAAGTGTTTCCGTCTCTCTTTAATGTTTAACAGGTTGATAGAGCTCCTTCCTTTTGTTACCATAAATTACTACTGGGGAATTATAAGCAAGTGCCTCACCTACAGTAAGGCTGCATCAGATCCATTTGTTTACTCACTTTTACGTCAACAGTACAAAAAAGTTCTGATCAACATCGTCAACAGGATACTTAAGAGGGACCTGTATCCGTCATCGGGGTACAACAGCTCTCTCGACACCGAAAACGATTACTGCTTGCACAGAACAAACTAACAACATGAAAAGCATTCCCCTTCGAGTGAGACAGGTGTTTGCTGCTGCTGGAAAGCTGCCTTCTCCCTCTCATGCCGACAGTGGTGACAGTGTCTCCAGGGTGTGAAAGCTGCATTAATGCGATGCTTTTCGTCATGGACTTTCCTGAAAGGCTCTTCCCTGGTCTGCAGCCGAGTACAATCTATGGCAAAGCCTTGTGCCTGAGTGGATGGAGTAGGCTTGAGGGGTTTTAAAAGAGCCTTTGGAGGCTTTAGAGAAGCCTAATTTTTTAATGTTTCATGTCTGAAAACTTGGTATGTCTCAGAGCGTTCCACATCAGATGTGATACTCCAGTGTCTTCTGGGACCACAGGAATCCCCAGGTTGGAAGGAGAGGTTCAGAGTCCTCTGCGCTGCGCATGTAACTGGGCAGCCCAGGATCTGCTCTGTTAGTTTTGAACATTACAAATAAGTCTTTTAATTGATTGATTTATCGTATTGGTGCCTCGAGTGAGTCAGCACTTTGAATCTGAGATTGTTGTTATTATTATTTATTACTAGGCATCATGATTGTAACATAGCCTTTAGGAAGTGGTACATATATTTGATATGCCAGTATTCTATCAAGCATAACCAAAGTCCACATATCTGAGTTACTAATATTTAGCACTTCAGTGGTATGTGATTACAATAATTGCAGCAACAGTAATGAAGACATATATGGAATTTAGTTAAATAGCACTGTAGTTCCATCACTGAGCTAGTTGTCCTATTCAAACAAGCTTTTATTCAGAAAAAAAAAATCAGTTAGAAAGTAGAAGTGACAGATACCACTGTGTTTAAGATATATTACTTCAGAAGCTATCTGTTTTTCAAGAACAGGCTAAAGTATATTAATTCTTTTTAAGGGATATATAATGTGTAAAATATTTCATGCATTGGCTATATTTCGTGGATTGTAATAATATTGTACAATCTTTTCTTTTATAATGATCAATTAATCTGGTGATTTTAACTGATACCAAGAGATGTCGGAGGGATATTATAACAGACCTGCTGCCAAATGCCCAGAAACACGAAGCTGCTTTATTATTATATGTATTTTTCTCTTTTATTTATTTTTAAATCTAAACAGGCTTTGGAAAAATGTGGGAATTATTTTTGAACAATATTCCTTTGATTATATAAGACATGAATCAAAATATTCTATGGCATTCAATGAGCTACTATTTTCTAATCAAGTACGTAGGGGAAAATTAAAGCAATTCTAAAGTATATTTTAAGAAAAAAAAAGAAAGAAGAAGTAAAGAACACTTATTTTTTATGTAACGATGGACTTGACCCTATTAAGCATTGAGAAGGCTATTCCTGGTCAAACTAAGCATGTAAGCATGTGATTAGGCACAAATATATTTTCCTTTGAAGTTAACAGCTCTATTCCCAAGCTGAAAATTATGTACATGCTTAACCGTTTTGTAAAATCAGTGTTGAGCAGTCAGCACATAGAGAAGGTTTTTCCCACCATCCACAATGAGGAAGGAGAGCATCTTATTGCAATCCCATTGAAGTCAAGGAAAGGTGATGCTGCATAACGAATACAATGTTCTCCTATCTCCTGCTTTTAATCTCTGAGGCCTTTCTGATGCTTTTTTTTCCCCATGTAAGTACCTTAGGCCTCCATGTTTTGCATCTATAGTTCTGCCTGTGTTTAAATTGAATGTACTATAATGGTTTTGTCTTCTTAGTAAAGTATTTGTACTCTCTCCAATTTTGTGTAAATACAGTATTTCAGAAAAAAAAAAAAAAAAAAAAAGATGTCCATGGAATCTTTCCAGTTTTACTGTCTTCCTGTCTGCCTCCACATGCCTCCCTCCTCTGCCGTGCCACTACAAAAACTTGATGCTTCAGACTCTCATTTCAGCTGCAACATAAGGACCAGATATCTCTGTGGGGGGTGGGAGGGATGCTAAATTTTCAGTTATTTTTTAGTCAGTTTTGTGCCAAAATGTTTTGATAGACTACAGCATTTATCTGTGAATAAACATGAGTTTAATGATACCTACAATTGTTAGCTTACCTTTGGTTTCCTAAACAAAATGGTGCTCACTTTAAGAAAGGAATATGTTACATATAGATAAACGTATTAAATTGTCACCTCCAAGACAAACAAATGAAATAAATCTTTACTTTGATTTTTTTTCTTAGTATCAAGAAAATAGTAGAGGAGAAAAAAACAACAATAAACATTAAAGCTATTGCAATAATAAACTTCTAAAGCTATTAAACTATAAGCCGCATTTTAAAGGTATAAACCAGAACATAGTTACACTGCTACATTTGCTATTAAGTTAATTAATGAAGCTTATTCATGCCAGTTGAGGGTGTTGTCATGCACATACTTTACAATACCACTCAACTTCACAAAGCATTGAACGTTTCTGGAGGTGCTCAGGTCTAGATGGAAAAAAAAAAAAAAAAAAGATTTTGAGCCTGCGCTGGGTGTTGCAGAACATCTTTTAGTTTTAATTTCCATAGAGAATTAGGAAGCTAAGGTCTACAGTATGCTGTAGACCAGAAACTAAGGAAGGGCGAGGAGATCTGTAGTCCTCTCAGTCTTGATTTGCAATGAAGCTTAACTGCCTTGTTTAGCATTACCAAAAGGCATCTTCCTCTGCTCAGTATGCACAGCCAGTTCTGCAGGTAAATTTTTCTTTCTCTCTCCTTCTCACCGCCCCCTCCCCACCAGAGACGGGCTTGCTCTACTCTTCTAACGGAGCAGGAAGCATTCAGTGAGAGGTCTCAGTTTCATTGCCCCAGCTTCCCGATGTAGACAAAACTCTTGTTAGCTTGCTGCTTCATTCACCATGCTCTGAGTTATTTGGGGACAGGAGGAGGCAGGGGGAAAACACACTTTGCCCCATTTTTTTTGGATGCTGCAAAAAGGATCAAAGAATTTAGTGCTATACTGGAGGTGAGAACATCTATCTTACAAGGTGGGAGCATTCACCAGAGGAGGCAAAGTTGTGGATTCCCTCTTACTGACATGTTAGGTAAAAGGAACATTGGATACACAGTCCTGACAGTAGGACTTAGTTTGTATCAGATTTCCAACAAAGCTGAAATGTGATATCCAAAATGGCATCCTGCCATTGACATACTTTTGCCAACTTGAAGGTAGTGCTCCAGGAAACTTTATCTGGATTTCCTGCCCAATGGCCTGGAGTGGCTTTTTCTAGGAGACAAGAGACTGGCAAATACCTGGCAGGCGTGTTGTGGATTGGAAATGCCATGGGGGTCATCAGGAACTGCCTGACACTACCACTTCCCCAGCAGAAGGAGCTGTCACCCACCTGTGGCTGCTTAGGGAAAATGATGGCAAGTTGTTTTATTAAAAGAGTGTGTGAGGGAAGCAGTGTTTCCTTAGAACAGTAGCAGCAGGGCCCAAAAAAGCTCCTGGGCTGTGTTTTTTCAGCTCCTGGTTGCAAACTGAATTGGCAAAAATGCCTCTCCCCTTCTCCAAACCTGTATTTTGAACAAACCTTTGATTAGTCCGTGTAACTAAGAAGGCATTCAACTTTTTTTTTTTCCTTAACATACCTCCACCAAAGTATTTCCAAGCCTGATGATTTATTTATTTATTACTTATTGCCTAGCACCTATATTGGAGGTAAACTCACAGACTGATACTGTAAACTTAGGTGTCTCTGAGCTTAGATGGCAGCTGAGCAATGAGCATCTTGGGTTCTGTGGATTTTTACTCTACAAATTACTTAGTCTCACTGAAGAGCAGGCATGTTATTCATATGGGTAAATTAGCACCTAATAAACTTTGACAAATAATCTGTGCAGCTCGGTGATTACTGAATACATATTTACCTTGTCTTAACATGAGTAATGCTGGTACTGAACTTAAATTTCAGAGCTAATTGCAATATTAGGCTTATTACAGGTTAAGCATGTGGGAACCAAAGTTCTCCAATGCAAGTGCTCTTATATGACCAGAGACTGATCATGTTTTTTGAAACTATGGGTTAAAATTTGAGCTCTTTGAGAAATTTAGCAGCATAGAGCCTTGTTGAATAAAATTACCTGTGACAAGATGTTCAAACTCATCTAGGTGAAGTGCTTAAAAAAAAAAAAAACAAAACTGAAGAGAACTATACTGTGTGAGTGGGAAGGTTTGACTACATCACCTGGAGGGCATATTTTCTGTTGTATTTAAGGTGCTTTTTTTCCCCAAAATAATTATGTTCACTTGTGCATGCAGAATGAACAAGCAACTGTGTGTCTGTCTCAAAAGCACATAGCATATTTCAGGATTGTGCAGAGGAAATGGCTTGTTCGGTCTGGTTCAGGAGGACACCTGGTTCGTGGGAGGTGTTAATTACACAAGTAAATTAGAGGTTCTGCTTTTTATTTTTGGAAAGCAGGTCCAATTAATATTTAATGGCTCAGCTGGAGACACAGCAGAGATGACCTTAAGAAAGGTTGTAAATATATGAGTGTCTTTCAGTGCCAGAAGCTTGGGAGAGCAAAATGTCACCTGGCACAGTATATGCAACCAGTTCCTTCTCTGAGCTGAAGCTGCTTTTCCATGTGGCTTATGAATGTGACACAGGCCAAATCACTGGTCCCATTTCTGCAAACCCCCGATTCTTCTCCCTTTAGCAGCAGGTTTTCCTTGCCAGGACATGAGGGTGCATGATGCAAACTAGGCACTTCTGCTCTTTTCTGAAAGTGAGCAATGTAGGAACCATGAGTTGCTCCCAGCCAGGCTTCTCAGACATTCTCTATGTAAATGAAACATATTGCAAAGCACGTATCGTAGATGTTATAGGGTCCGTATGGTTAAAGGTATTTTTGAGTGTTGAGAACTAGAGGTCGTTCCAGTCCACTCACAGCACTTTTTTAACCAGATGCCTTCAGAAATGTTATAAACCGTAACTGAAGCATCTTAATTTCTGAGTGCAATCCACCCACTATCACAAGCGTGGAAGTTGCTGAGCAGCCCACTGGGGACAGTAAAGAGGCTCCAAAAAAAAAACCCAACCAACCCAAACCATCCCCTTTGTGACATAACCTACATTATTTATTTTGCATGTTTCATCCATTTCACTGCATCCTGCTGTTTGCACATGGCATATACAGGATTGTATCCAGCAAATTTGGAGCAAACTATCCAGCATATGTTTAAGTTTTCAGGTTTCCTTTCCTAAAGCAAATGGATTGAAATCTTGAAACGCTTTCCAGGAAGAACGCTGCTCCTCATGCCTAACCCTAGAGTAGCTTTACTTAACTCACTTTCTCAATTTGAATTTTTTTTTTCAGCTGAAGGCTTAGCACTCTAATTGTATTTCAGTGAAGCCTGACCTTAAGTGGCAGACTCATTACCACCTTCTTTTCATTTTCATAATTCCTGTCTTTACATATCCAACCGCTCTGTTCTCTTTGCTTGCAGCCATCAACCCTGATGCACATTTTCAGAATGTTTTATCGAAACCCAATAAATTGCTCGGTGCCCTTGCTCCATGACATGGGACTGGAGATTAGATCTGTGTGTGCATCTTCATGAGAATATTTAAACATGTTTTAGGTCTTCTGTTTCATATTTGTCCTTATTCATGGTAAAGCAAAATGTTGATTGGTGATACGTGACCTTTGTTTTACAAATGACTGCTGATCACTCCTTATAGGTGCATAGCTCAGACTGTTTTTCAGCTTGAAATCTGGCTTTTCAGCTAATCAGGCTCTTATTGTTGTTGTTGTTGCTCATGAAGCCTGCTTTAGGGATTTAAAATTTCTTTGGGGCTCCCCACGCAGTAGTCTGAATACTTCATTATCTTTTTATTCTTACTACCTTGCTGGAAGCCAGGGAAGTACTAGAAGTGCTTTTCTTGGGAGACCTGAGGCGCAGACAGATGAAAGACCATACAGCCAAGAAAGGATCAAATTGCATGAAACATGGTTTAGAAGACACCTAGGAATAGAAGACAAACACTTTCATCCTGAATCTGTCATGTTGATCTTTTGCTCAAGGTTTCTCAGGCATTTAAAAATGTGCTTCTCATGATGGCTGGGGATACCTCAGAGCTGACAGTGGAGCTGAATTTCTGGGAGAAAGCTATTTAGGATACAAGAACAAGATGTTCCTCCTCATTCTGAGGAGCTTGCCACACCAGCACCATGTAAAAAAGGAGTGACAGACACCCCTTACCCACCACTCCTTTTTATGCTTTTCTAGATGGAGCTTCAATGGTCTTCTCTGGGTGTGAGGGCTCAGGCTGGGATCTCTCTTCTTGGACAATGTCACCTTGGCCAGGCTGGAAGCTAGGTAGAAAGGGATCTTGCTCTCCCTCTGTACAAACAAGAATTTGAGATGCTGTGTATGAGAGAGCACAGACTTCGTGTACACAACGGTGAAGTTTAGTGGGTAGCACCCTTATTACAGAGGGGTAGGTGATGCTCCTGCTCCTTGTCTGAGGGTTGCTTGTATCCGATCTATGTATTGCATCCCACTCATCTTTTAGTGGTCAGAGGCATAACTGAAGGGGAAAAATACGTTAAGAGTAAGATCCTGACTTCACTGACTTCAGGTGGAGGTAAGCCAAGATTTTACTTGAAGGTTTTCATCCATAGAGTTCAAGTCTGAATTTGCAAAAATCATTCCAAAAGAATCTATGCCCAGCTCAGTTAAGAAGTCTACTCACTGAATTAATCACATTAAAAGAAAAAAAAAAATAAAAAAAAAAAAATAAATAAAAAATCCTTGGATTCTTGTATATCCTAGCAAAACACATTAGCAGCACTGAGTGGAAATCTAATCTAAGAGGTGGAAGTTTTTCTTCAAATGATGACATAAAGTTATTAAGCTGACTAAAAATGCAGACAGTATGGCTATAGAGGAAGCTGCACTCCAGTCCTCTGACAGTCACTTACACCTCTGAGCTCTGTCTTTTCCTAAGCTTTCTCCTGTCTCTCTGTGTATACCCCTGCTGTCCTCTCTCTGATAGATACCTGTGGCTCGCTGAGCATTTACAATTACTCCTGCCAACCAAATTTGGCACTTGTAAGCTCCATTCTTCTAGACCTAGAGGGGCACTGTGACAGTTGTTCTGAAAAGTGATTCAAACCCAGGGTTTGCTCCTTCTTTCTTAAAAATCCTGTTTATTCTTATTATTCATAAATTCCCATCTATTCAGTTATTTTCATCTCTGGGCTTAGAGCTGAACAGACACAGGAGCAGCAGCATTTACTCTTTGCATCTTTGCTAGCCTGTGCTCCCTTTGCAACTGCTGAAAGCTCAGTCAATCCCCATGCTTCCTCCACCTTCATCACCTTTTAAAGTCTCTACCTGCCCTCTGGTTTCTCATGCCACCTGAAAGCCAGGCTATTCAGACTCCTTCTTTCCTTGATGCATTCCCTCTGGCTATTGTGGTGGCATTCCCACTTTTTTCCCTGTGGTTTTGGTTTTCTGTAAGGTTTTTTTTTTTGTTTTTAATTTAGTTTTCCACTGACAGCCTTTTCAGTTTTTAATTTTGTGCAGTTGAGCAGGATTGTAACATGCAAATTAAATAAACTAGAAAGAAAGCTGTGCCCCTCACTTTTTTGTGCTTGACAAAGAAAGCGGGCAAAGGAATCAAACCAAGAATCTTACTGAATCTATTTTGTCCCTTGGGTTTACAGCCTACCAATTTCTGCAGTCAGTGGCACACAGAGAGTAGTAATATGACTGCTGTCACATTTTCACATTCAGATAAAATTACCAGATATCCATTTATGGCTGAATCAAGGTGTTCGGCATGAATTCCTCATAAAAATAAAATTCTTATTTTTGGAGCTTCAAGAAAACTTCCCACCTACTGTCCCAATAAGCCTCATGGTGGGAAGATCGGATGGAAATGCAGCCTTCACAATGTGGGTGCATAGTGGGTTTCTCTGGGCTTGTTCTGTGATGGCTAAATGTCTGTTATTGCCCTGGCAGCTCATAGCCTCTACTTCCAATGCTGATGCTCTCAGGTTCAGCCCTTAGAGTGTCAGTCACCTTTTGTCTTTCAATTGTACATGATATGAACCTGCAAAAACCCACATAAATGGATCCCAGGACCTTTTGCCTTGTAATTTCCCATACTGCTGCTGCATTGATTTGATGAGTCTTGAGGGTAGCTGTTGCTTGGCAACTTGAAGTTAAACAGGTCCAACATAAGGTGGAGTATGTAAATGGCTTGCTCTGAGCTAGCAAGCTTTCTTGACATCCTGACTTCCTCACAGAGGAATGCTGGATGTTGGACTTGCCTCCTGGTGCAATGTAGTTTACTTCAAGGAGAAAGAAAGAGCTATTGAGAGCTGTGTTTAGCACAATAAACTATAGGAAAATGGAAAAATTTGACTCCTGCAGGAATTTCTCTGGATATCTGTGCTCCAAAGGTGTCCTGCTTTCAGCAGTTCTCTAAAGGAAGGCCCTACTAATCACAATTTTGACGAGTAAAGTTAATCTTTTTGATGAGCCACTGGTTCTTTTTTGTTCACTAACCATGGTAAAAGAGTAGGGGATAACTCAGTGAAATGAACAGTTGGGGGAAATTGGAAAAATACAAATCCCCAGTTGTCATAGCGAGCTCACTGTGGCAGTAGCTCAGGGAGCTAATAGTGTGGCTAGGATGACTGACAGCTTTTGAGCTGCTTTTGAGCTGTCCTGAAGCCTTGTAGACTGAAGAAACCTCTCCCATAGAGATCAGTTTGATATGTGGACAATAAGGCATTTCTCATATCTGTACAAAACTTAGCAGTTCTGGATCAGATCTTTAACCAGAGCAACATCATGATATCAATAGCACTAGATGACTTTACACTGGCAGAGGTTTTAATCCAAAATGCTGGCTTCTTTGAAAAGCAGGGAGAAGGATTTGACTAATTGATGGAGCTGTTCCCAGAGTTTAGCCCATGGCTGGTATTGTTCCCAGAGTTTAGCCTGTGGCTAGTAATTAAGACCCTATAGCTTTTCTTTTACTCTTTCCCGACTGCCCTGTTCATGTTCTCTTGACCCTTCATAACTGTGGCTTGGCTTGGCCTATACAACTTATTTTTTCAGACTCCTGAATATCCAGTTAGTCATTATTTGGCCAAGAAAAAGACCATGTTCAGCAGCTCAAATTATTTCTCACGATGAGTCAATGCTTAAGCCCTCATCTTACTTGTTACCTCTCTCCAAATCCCTTCCAATTGGTTAATGTTTTTCCTGATATGAAAACACTCATGCTTTTAATGTCATTGATGCACAATAACATGACAGAAGGGTGGCACATAGCAGTGCTGTGCTGGACTTTAGTTAACCCTGGAACAAGTCACACGAGGCAGCCCTGAACCAGTGACACTCCCCCAGATATTTTTACAAACTACATTTGAAATAGATATCCACATTTAGAAGCTAATGGCTTTCTTACAAACAACTTAGGGACCTGAGATGCTGCATATAAGTCTGGCATGGGTTATGACCATATAGACTTTGAGAAAGCTGGGAGAAAAGCCCTGAGGTCAGCTTGCTGTCTGTAGAGCAGGCAGGCTGTTTGCGATGCCTCTGTGGGACTGTGTATCATGCTGCTGAATATGCTGGCTGCATGGGATCCTGCATGATCCCAAGGATGGCCTCCAACCTGGTCTCTCCTCCTTTGCTATCCCTATCCAGCACCTTTCGTCTTTGTCCTTTATGGGCAATTCAGCACATCTTCAATCTGAGCATGGCAAGTGGAGCTCGCTTGAATACAACAGGCTAGAGATAATGTCTTCCAAAGACTGTCTGGAAAAAATGGACCTTGCAGTTGTTTTATATTTGGCCTCTGTAGTTTCCACTGATGGTTTGTAAATTCTTTGAATGAAAGAAGAAAATAAAAACTGAACTAAAATTCCTTATCTGTTAAAAGACTCTCTATTTGGGGGGAATTTAGGCTATGCCACTCTAAAGGTTTGGAACCTTGATATAGGAAACAAATCTTAAGACACTTAAAAATGATCGTGGCCCAGATATTTAGTTGGACATAGACTCTCAGTACAGTGATATGTAATTTTAAAGTGCCTAAATACCTTTAAAAACATCCAGTTTTAACTAGTTTAACAGACTCTTATTCCTGGCTTTTAGTGAGGCTTGGGTCTTGATTTGACTTGGAAGTTTATTTCTGAAAGTGAAGTTGAAATCCTAAGAGTCTCATGCCAATATCATGGCTACTGGTCTTTGCTGTCTCCATTTAACACCCAGTTTTCTGGCGAGTGTCAGCCTTTGGGGCCCTGATTTCTTTTGGAGAGAGCCAAGGACCTGCCTTCAAGGAATCGGGGTCCTTTAAGTGTTTCCCCTGTTGGGTATCTACAAACTAAAGCACTCAAAGTCACTTTTTCAAAATGCTTCCCAGCACCTCTGCAAATGTGCCAAGCAAGCCCTAGCGGACTTCTTTTCAATGCCTTGGCATTAATGTTCTGTGAGACAGGGAGAAGAGACAAAGTGAAATGAGTCTCAAAATAGGACTGTCAAGTTCTTTTCTGGTAGAGCTTACATTAATTTTTAATACTCCATCTGTGATCAGAAGAAAAGAAAGACCTTTAGTTCTCAGCACAGATCTTTTTTGAGCACGCTTATTTTTCCTTGTAGCCGTTATATCTTCAGTTCTATGATTCACCAACTTATTTGTATTATTTTTCTTGCCTTATGGGAGTCAGGCAGAGTCACCTTTGGGCCTCATCTTGAACTAAAACCGCAAAATGCATTACCAGTAACCCCTTAGCAGTAGTCCTGCTTTGCTACTTTACATGTGGGAGTAATAAGAGGCAGCCTTTAAGAGGATAACAAGGTCCTCATGTCAGTGCTATCTCTTTAATGATTAAGTTTAAATAATATTGCGTGCTTATAGCAGGGTTTAGTGATCGGTGCATGTTGTTTTGCACATGTTCTCCTGGATATTGAATCATATATATTACTGTTGTCCCTTTGTGGTCTCATTCGACCATCTGGTGCCAGGTTCCCTTCCAGTTTTTTGTATCACTTGTGCCTTTGATCATGGCTGAATTTTAACTAGACATCATTTTCTCTTGTCATCAAAAGAAACTTTCTGAGTAGCTTCATTTCTTACTGATTAGCCCAAGCAAGCACAGACATCACATGAAGTGTATGCTAAAAAAGGCATGTATTCAGCTGAATCTTTCTGGGATGGTAAGGCTGCCTGCTTGAATTGCATTCCTCTGCAAGCTCAGGTTGGACAGGGCTCTGAGCAACCTGAACTAGTGGAAGATGTCCCTGCTCATTGCTGGGGGTTTGGACTAGAGGACCTTTAAAGGTCCCTTCCAACCCAAACCAGTCTATGGTTCTAAGATAGGATCAGTTCAGTGGATCACCTGGAAGTAGTATAAGGAATTAATTTTGTGGGTAATTGATTTAGTTAATCTGAGACAAGTCAGAAGATGAAAACAGAATTTAATTATCACTGGCAGAACTTGTATTGAATTTAAATGATTGAAATATTTTTCAAGAGCTGTAATTTATTTTTTTTTTTTATATTTAACCAGGGAGGAAAGAAATACCTGTGATTCTGTCCTGGTTTTGGCTGGGATAGAGTTAATTTTCTTTCTAGTAGCTGACATAATGTTATGTCTTGGATTCAGTATGAGAAGAATGCTGATAACACACTGATGTTTTCTCTTGTTGCTAAGTAGTGTTTAGACTAAGTCAAGGTTTTTTCATCTTCTCATGCCCAGCCAGCAAGACGGCTGGAGGGGCACAAGAAGTTGGGAAGGGACACAGCCAGGGCAGCTGACCCCAACTGGCCAATGGGATATTCCATACCACGTGATGTCATGCCCAGTATATAAACTGGGGGGAATTGGTGGGGTGGGGGGAGATTGCTATTTGGGAACTAACTGGGCATCGGTCAGTGAGTGGTGAGCAATTGCATCGTGCATCACTTGTTTTGTATATTCCAATCCTTTCATTATTTTTGTCACTTTATTATTGTTATTATCATTGTTAGTGTCTTCCTTTCTGTTCTATTAAACTGTTTTTATCTCAACCCACAAGTGTTACCTTTTTTCTTCTGATTCTTTCCTTCATCCCACGGGGGGGGGGGGGGGGCGGGGAGTGAGCGGCTGCTTGGTGCTTGGGTGCTGGCTGGGGTTAAACTGTGACAGACTCTAAAATTAAGGGCGGGGAGAACCCACGCATTCATTGCTTGTTTTTGTTTCCAGTGTATAAGGAAAAACTGGGGGAAAGAAGTTGGCAAAACATGCCAAAGTGACAAAAATAAAAAGAAAATAATTAAAGTCCGATTTTGGAGCCATTGCAGGAAATTTAATTTTTGGAGTATGGCTAGACTGGTTCTCTCTGTGGAGGTCTACCAGAACACTATGCCTCCTCCCTTAGTGAGCTGGTACAAATATGGACTTGGTCAATAATGATCAAAAATAATTTCTAGAGGCTACAGGGAACTTGTGAAGTATTTGAGACATGTAGAAAGTTCCAGTCCATGATCCATTCTAGGTTAAACTCTTAGGGTACTGTGTAGGTGTGGTGGGTTGACCCTGGCTGGGTGCCAGGTGCCCACCAAAGCTGCTCTATCACTCCCCTCCTCAGCTGGACAGGGGAGAGAAAATATAATGAAAGGCTTATGGGTTACGATAAGGACAGTTTAATGAAGCAAAAGCAAAGGTCGTGCATAAAGGCAAAGGAAAACAAATGATGTTATTCTCTACTTCCCATCACCAGGCGATGTCCGGCCACTTCCCGGGAAGCAGGGCTTCAGTACATGTAGTGGTTGCTCCAGAAGAAGAAAATGCATCCCCTTCCATCTCCCTTCACTTAGCTTTTATAGCTGAGCTGACATCATATGGTATGGAATAGCTGTTTGGTTAGGTTAGGCCAGCTGTCCTGGCTATGCCTCCTCCAAGACCTTGCCCAGCCCCAGCCTGCCATTGCGGGGGGGGCAAAAATATTGGAAAGTCAGCCTTGATGCTGTGCCAGCACTGCTCAGCAGTAGCCAAAACACTGGTGTGTTATCAACACCTTTCTAATGCAGAGCACAGCTCTACCGAGGGCTGCTATGGGGAGAATTAACTCCATCTCAGCCAGACCCAATACAGCAGGAAAACAGGAAAGCTCTTGTTTGTGTGGGGTTTTTTTCTCTACTCTTAGTCTCTCCATCAACTTTCTGGCACTCAGTGTTTATGTGTGGTAGTTTCTAAAGCTGGTTTAACCTTGTGGGTCATAAGGGGAACAAATTGAAAGTTGAGAAAAAAGGCACTGCTGAAAAAAATTCTTTGAGAAAGTTAAAAGCTCTCCAAGCACGATGTAGATGGTCCCAGAAGGCACGGAGAAACATCCCAAAATAAGTGCTCCTCTTAACAAGTGCATAGCTCAGAATAGTCTGTGTATCTTTACAGTAAAATAGCCATTTCTCTTATGCACGTGTATGTTAATTTGAATTAGAAATATTTGTTTAGAGAACAAATGTTTTCCTCTTTTAACTTAGCACCTAGAAGCTGAAAGAGAAGCCCTCGCGGGCCTTTCTTAGATCTCTGCTGTTGCATGAAGCACAATCAGGGCATAGGGGGTTAAGGTGTTGCAAAGATAGGTAGAACAGGGTTGTTTTTTTTTTTAAAGTTGCTATTGCTTTGCAGGAAGTTGCTAATTCACTCCCTGTCTGTCCTGAGAGCAGCTCCTCTTCTCTGCCCTGTTCTGCAGAAACTGTAAGAGGAAAAAAAAGCAGGATGGGGATTGGTTTCTGCTGTCCAAATGAAAATATCTCCTGGATTAAACTACTGTAAAGTCCTAAAACTATGCCTGCTGACTGTGCTGGAGCAGATGTGATGTGCTGCCATCCACCTTTCTGCCAGCTTCACTAGTACCGAGTGCAGGAGAGAAATAGAAGCCATGAAGTAGCATTTTGATCTGCTTTCTGTCTGTTTGTCCTTCAGGAGACAGTTATCTAGGCAGCACTGCTTCTGTTTGTTGTTCAACTTCCTATTAGCAGAGTCAAAATAAAAAGAACCAGGTAATGAAAACCAGTCTAAGTCTGATATATTGCTCTGCTAAATTTCTCTGACAACAGTAAGAATCATGAGAATGCAAGCAAGTTAAATGTGCTGTATTTAATCCCACTTTGAGTACCTGCCAAAGAGATAAATCAGTTTTGGTATTTAGTCCTGTCTGAGGATTTCTGGATTGCTGCTGTAGGCTAGCAGAAAGGTCTGATCAGGAAAGAGGTAGTCAGCAATAAGAGCTAGTAAAATTATTTAACTTTATTGTAGTGATTCAGGTGCAAACAATTAAACGCAGCTGATGCTGCTACATCTGCTCATCACTCTGGGATTTGTTTGTTCGAGATTCTTTTAGAATTGGGGTGAATATATCATATTTAAGCCTAACCCAGAACTTGATGTCAACTCCCTGGAAAGCACACAAGATTTACTAAAATCCAGAAATGAAAAGACAGAGGTGGGGAAATCCTTCTATTCCCAACCCCCATACCTTCCCTAGCTGCTTTTAATACTTAGAGGTTTTGGTCATGCACCTGTGCAATTCCTGCTAGTAGTCCTGTTTAATATAGTCAGTGTTAACACACAACAAACGTGAGAAGAACAAGTGATATATAGAGAGTACTAATAATGGGCTGAAAAATAGCCAAGCAAGATAGAAATGCTGGCTGGCTGGAAATATTGTATGGGTAGGAGGAGCAGTAGCTGACCTACTGTGCCCCTCAGAAAGGTGCGGGTCTACAGGGGAACCCAGAGGCGGCAACTGTGCACGGGGGAACGGACAAAGCTTCACAGAAAGACACACTGTAAAGCCTAGGATCAAATCCCTTGGAAAGGAGGAAAAAAAAGCAAGCAATCTAAGATAAGAGTAAATGAAATAACCCTTCCAGACCTTCTGTTTTCCATGCCTTATGGCATGCAACCATGGAAACATTTATAGATGGTGGTGACAAACTGATAAATTCCCCTTTGTTGCTAATTACCTTAATGTCATTCTTAGGCCCCCATCTACCCTCCTTGTGCTGCATATTTTTTATCTTGGTACCAAATAGACATCCTGCTTGCACGTAAAAGGTCTGTAGAAGTTGAGAAACAAAGAAGTTTGGAGCTTTTTGGATGCCAGCTATTGAGGGTTTTATTTAGTTGGTGTAGTGGAGCTTGTTAAGGATGTGATGTTTGTGGCTGCCAGATCCAGGCAACCAGAACCTGGGGATTTCCCCTTCCTGCTTGTGCTCTGATGCCCAGGGATTTCTCCATCCCAGACCTGTGGGTGCAGCAGCTGCTGTTCCCAACTGCAGGTTCAGCCAGCAGCGAGGATGAGCCCCGCTGTGGCACGCACACACACACGTGTACACGTGCACAATGCCACAAGAGTCCTGCCTTTACCAACAGCACTCACGTAAGTGTAAGCACAGAGAGCCCGGTCCTGTTGCCCCTCTCTGGCTGTTCAGGATTGTGGTTCACTGGTGAAAACAGATGTGTTCCCGCTCTCTGGGTTCACATATACGCTCACATTCACAGATCCCTCAAATATCAGCACAAGTTCTCAGGCCATGTCTGCACCCTGGGCCCCTTACCCAGCCACTGATTCAGAACGTGAGTCTTTCGAGATGTAAGTCTTCTCCTACTTGCCTGCTAATCCGAACTGAAGTTTACTAGCAAACTACACACACACACACGGACATAGGATTATATTCACTTGGGAAATATAAACACATCCAGGTCTTGCCAGTTGCTGACACTTAGACCTTGCAGCTTATACCTTGGTCTCTCCAGTTGCTGGCACTTTGATCTTTCAGCACTCACACCAAGGTCAGAGAGGGACATTACATAGTAGAAAAAGAAGTAAAGAGAGGATTTAATATGGCAATAGAGTAGATTGCAGGGACCAGGCACAAGACTTGGATGAGCATACTGCCCAGCAGCCTGCCTGCATGCAGCTCTTCCCTTTATCCCCCTCCTCTTTGATTTTCCTACTCTTGTGCATCCCTAAACCACGCTGGTCCTTCCCTTTGATCCTTCCCCTAAGCAGACCATAATAAGTTTTGCATGGTTGCTGAAGTCACTTCTGATTATCCCATAATATTAATGGTAATCACATTTCATGTTTCTTATCAGTTCAGGCTGACCCTCTTCAAGACTGTGCAAATCATTGCTTTGATGGCCCATCAGTCAGTGACCAACATGTTCCAGTCCCTGTTAATGTCTCCTTCATCACCTGCTCATTAATTCCTGAGTGTCTGTGGGTTTAATTTATCACTTTCCTTGTTACTTGTTTATTCTGTTATACTGAATAATCCTTAACAAGGTAACTTGCTGAACCAAGTGCCCCTTCATTGTGCATACCTGTGCAGAGCTTACTCAGCAGTGTGTTGGTGTGTATAGGAGCCATACAGCACACCACGCCCCAGGTGTTGCAGGGGATGAGCTAATTCTGAGCCAGGCCAGTTTTCCCATTCTCATGTTTGGAACAAACCTGGATGTGCAAACCTTGGGTATGGGTAATCTCTGACAGAAATGCCAAATGCCTCTGTCTCTCCTCCTGCCCAATACTTTCTCTTGACCCTTTAAGGAAGTCAAGAAAAATAAAAAAGGAAAGACAAGAGCTTTAAAGAGCTCCTAGGCAGCCCAGTGTGCACAATTATGGTGTGGGGCAGGATATAGCCTTGGAAGCACGAAGAGTGGGTAGAGCTCTGCTCCTGTCATCTGAGATGGTGGTCCCTTAAACCCACTCTGCAGCTGTAGACAATTTCATAAAGAAACCCAAGATGACCTGCAGGAATGAGGGTACCACGTTGCAGCCGTGTGTAAAAGATGGTAGCTCTGGTCCTGGAAAGCCTGCACTGAGGTCAAGAAGTCCTGACCCTTGACAAGGCTAATTAAGTTGAGCATATTGCTATGATGATGAGACACAACGCTCTTTTAGTTCCAGAGCTCATCCAAGTTAATCACTAGGTTGTACTGCCTTATGCAAGGCAGAGAAAATACTGTCTCCATTTGATTCTGATGAATATGATGTAATGGTCCAAAGGCTGGCTGAACTGCAGCGGCGGGGGGGTGTGTGGAAATCAATGCATAGACAATCTACAAATAATATTAGATGGATACAATAATCTTGAGAACAGGAAACAATATAATGTGTCCCACAATCATTTAATTCAGGGAAATAATGAATGGTAATTCCCAAATGTCACCAAGTCAGTATTCCCAGTGTGATAGGACGTTATCTCATTAGTATTCGAGATAAAGTATGGAGCACAGTATGAATGTGGAGTACCACAGTAGGTGAAAGCAGGTGTCATTGGTTTGCAAAATGTTTTGGGGGATGCTAGTAAAGTGGACTTACATTTGCTGGTATTTTAAAATATGGTCCTAAAGTTTGTGGCATCTAAACTAGGACTGGTGGCCTGAAGTGTGGTAGAGGGGAGGAAACACTCATGAGAATATAGTACCTAGGCTGAAGGATGGGAAATCGAGTGAGAAATCACAGGCAGAAACAAAAAAATGCCAACAAGAAAAAGACAAAAAAGGGGAAAGCTGACACGATTACAGCTACGGAAAGATTAGTTCTGCAGCAGAGCTCACCTCAAAAAGCATTGGGATGTATGGGAGAGATGTCACTCCATACTCTTAAGGGTTGCAGAAAATTACAATAAAGACATGAGCATTTCCAAGGACTGGGGGTCAGCTTCTGTTGTAGGTATAATCTCTGCAGCCTTTTTTGCTGTAAGGAATTTAGCCACATCACTTAGGCTAGATCTGGGCAGCCTCATTCTTTCCCTTTAATGCAAAATGCACAGCCCAGGCACACAGCAAGCCTTGCCTCAGCCCTACCCTCAGCTGTACCTGAGCACATCAGGTCCGAATGTGGCAGTTTGGTATTCAGAGCAGCCGACTGCAGGCGGTCGGGAAGCTGGGCAGAAGGTGAAGTACTCCTGCCCTTGGAGACCACACTTTCCAAGCTGTGTTGGTACTATCTTTTTTTTTTTGAGAGTCCAGACATGCTGCTGTGTGACCAGGGCAGAAAAAGGCAGCTAAATAATATTCTTGTCCTTAGAAGTTTGTTCTTTGAACCCTGATGGGCTTTGGTGCTGTTTACTCCCAGGGCAGACCCTGTAGTCTCTGGATCTAGTAGGAATTTCTGGAGGCAAGAAAAGCCACCCTGCCTTGCAGAGCCCAGCAGCCAAGGATGTACTTTACCCCTGAGCTTCCCCATCCATCTAGCAGTGTAACCTTTTCCATACATGATGAGACATCAATTGCTTTTTGAGAGGCATACAGCTTTCTCCTGCCCTGTCAGCTTCTGACCCCCTATAGGGGGTTTATTTGATTACATTATCATATAGCACCATAACTCCCTACTCATCTTTCTGATAGTGATCAGCAGGAGCCAGTGTCCTCCAACTGCAAGGACAGATTCTCTGCTCTCCTGTGTAAGCAGGTATCTGTCCTCAAAGGAACATGCACTGCCTGGAAAGATAGGATACTTTGCTCTCTCTTGGATTTTGAAGAAAAATTCCTTTTCCTGTGATACAGGATATTTTTTGATGTGTAGATAAGAAATGAAGAGTTCACATCCTACCTAAGGCAAACTTCTCCACCATACCTGCTGTATAAGGATAAAAACATACAATGCATATTTCTCTGGGGAAAAAAAAAAAACCGCGAAGAAACACCACCACTACCACAAAAAGAAAAAAGCTAAAAAAGCCCCAAATTTAAGATAAACTTAATATAGATTTACCATCCAGTTAAAGCCTGAATTGCTGTTCTGGGATCTTATCTACATTTTTTGAAGTTATTTTTTTGTAAGAATAGACAGAAAAGGCTGGTATCCCTGCAAGTTTGCTTCTGTAAGCTGGATCTTATGTAAAATGCCCAGGAGGAGCATGCAGAGGGGGATCCTGGTGGCTGTTTTGTGGGTTCTCATTCTCGTTGTGCTGGAGGTGATGCAACTTAGAGTCCCTTCTCTGTCACGTTGTTTTTTAAACTTCCAGTTAAGTGGGTTATGAAATACCATTCTTTGGGAGGAACGTTGCTTTCGGTTGTTTGCTTTTCTCTCTCTCTTCCCCCCCTGCTCTCTCCAGGCAGTCGCTCTCGGCTTCAGCGAGACGCGCTTTAACGAAGCTCCCCTGTCCCTTAGGAAAACTGTCCGAAGACCAAAGGTGTCGGACCCGTGGCTGAGGAGCAGGCGGGCGCATCCCTGCAGGGACCCCCTTCCACTCCAAGTGTTTATGAAATTGTAAACCAGGCTGCAAGAGGGAGACGGTCAGGAGGCAGAGGGGAGGGGGAGCTTATTCCTCCTCCCTCTCTTGTCTCAAAGCCTTTTGCTTTCCAAGCTCAAATGCTAGCTGAAATCTGACGCCTGGACTGCACATACTGAGACGTGGGCATGCCCTTGCAGTGCACTGATTTCCTCTGTAGCTTGGAGAGCCAGAGCCGCGCTGAGGCTCCGAGCGAGGAGCAGCTCCATCGGGCAGCGAGTGCCACATCGCTGTGCTGCCTGCGCAAGGGGCTCCACCATGGTCCTGAGGCTCCTGCTTCTCCTCGGTGGGCTGCTTAAGGCCACCGAGCCGGCACCCCGCTGTGAAACCGGCCAGGAGACCCTAGGTAAGGCTAACCACCCCAAAAGTCCCCCTTCTTCTCTTTTTCCTTCTCCTGGAGATGAGCAGAGTAAGGGGTTCCAGCTTCGAGGCGAGGGAGGCAGGAGCTGTCCCTCTGCCCTAGAGACGAGGGGATCAGCTCAGCTCTTTGGAAACCTGCAGACTGCCAGTGATGAAACTGGGGTTGTGCTTGGGAAGTGTGGATGGGAAGGCAGGAGGTGGTGTAGCTCTGCAACAGAAAAACAAGCGTGTGATGCGGGGAACGTAACGTTTCCCCATCACTGTCTTTTAAGGCCATGTGTAGTCGTGTCTTTCTGTCAATTCACGGAGTTCCCAGTCAGTAGGATCCCCCTCGCTGTTGTGGGGAAGGCAGAGGATTTGCCCCATCTCTGGCCTTGCCTTCTAGGAATGTGGTAGCTAGATTGCAAGAAGATGAACTTTTGACCTTCTGTATGCTTTTCTACTTAAGAAAAAAAATCTTCTTCTTATATTTAGCTTTAGGTCACTTATTTCAAGTCCAAAGTATGAGAAGATTTATTAGGATCTGACAGCTGTAGGGTGTGTTTTAGCTTGCTATAAGCAATATGGAATTTGTATGAGTTGATTGGCTGGAAAAGCATTTACCCATTAGAATAAAGATTAGATAGGAACACGCTGCTAAATGAATTGAAAGCTTTTGGTTCAGTAACCAGTCGACTAATAAAAAATATTAACAGTATCTTTTAAAAATAGGTGGTGTTTTTAATCAAGCAGGCTTAATTCAAATTTCATTTATGTGGGGACAGTGGAGAAGTGAATTCCAGTGTAGTGACAATGTCTATTCCAGGAAACTGTTTTCAGGGGGTTCAAACTCAAAATTATTCAGAAAAATATTTATTTTATGGGAACACAAGAAGGGATAAGTTAACCTGCAGCTGACCTTAATGTTACCCAAGGAAATTCAGCTATATTTCAGTGCTTAAATATAAGCCATAGACTGTCACTGGCATTGAACTGCTACACAATGCAATCCATGTGCTGTGTACTGCATATAATTTGAGAGTGCTGTTCCCACGAACATCAAAGTGAGGTCTACCGCAGCCTAAAGGGATTTTATTTTTGGATAAAGCTGCACAAAGAGAAGTGTTGTAGACTATTTACAGTCAATTACAGGAAGAGGCTGTGTGGTTTGCAGCATGCCCTTTCTCTGTGAGGTATGATTCTGCTCCAGTTCTAGCCGATCAAAGTTTTGCCATGGGGTATTAATCCTAGCAACCACAAACGTATGGATCATCAAGCGGTAACTCTGCTGTGGCAGAATGTTTTGTGTGTGTTGGCAACTGTGCTGTCTTTAGGGGAGAGTTTGCGGAAAGGCAGGCAATGGAAATACACCTTGCATGTGGTGGGACACGACTGCTGAATATGGCCCTAGAGGGATGGCTAATGGTAGGGAAAGTGAGCTGTCAGCATCACCACATGTTGGTGTGCAATGTGAGGGATGTTGGACCAGGGAATAAAGTAGCAGCTTGGATATTGAGAGACCTGCCATTATTTCTCAAGGGTCTTTCTTTTCTAAAGGGGGAATAGGGTCATGTCGGGCCACCTGAAAAGAAAGGGGACCACAGTGCTGCACGTGTTCACCAGCAGACCTTGCAGGGATCCCCTCTCAGCATCCAGGGCAGTCGGTTATGTCTTCAGCTGTAGCAGTGAGAGTTCTCCCTGGTTTGGGATCCCTTGTGCAGATCTCGGTGTATGTCAGCGGCCAGACCTGCGGTGCCCTGTGGGAGACCAGCCTGGAGCTGCTTGTAGAGGAGAGAATGGCAGTGGGAACCAGTGCCACTGTCTGGCTCCCAGCAAGGCTGGAGCTGGTTTCTGCAGGCTGCCTGGCCTTCTTGGTGATATTTGCTCTGCTGTGACTCATTTTGCTTTTTTTTAATAAGAAACCAAGATGAAACATGGTTTACAACACCAAGATCCTTACAAAATACTTTGCGCTCTTCTGTTTAGAAAAATAAGGAAATGATTGCTGTCATCCAGCCCCACATCCATGCCCAGTGGGGACCTTTTTGAGCAGCAGCTGGGAGCCATGGCATTGAGAGAGGGCAGATCCCTTCTCCCCAGCTGTGTCCTGTATCCTCGGGGAGCTAGTAAGCCACTGTGTCCCCCAGTGATAAGATGCTCCATTGCCCCATTGCGAGGCAGCGCTTCCAGACCCTGGTGAGTTTTATTGGCCTCTCAGCCTCTCGTTTGGGGGAGAAAAGTACAGCTTAGCATGTGTCCCCTGAAAGGTGGCCGGTCTTCGGTGCAGCGAGCTAATAGCACAGGTTCCTGTTTCATCCGAGTTGCACGGGTCTCTCTCGCTGACTGACGTATTCCAGCGGCAACTAGTGAAATGCAGCGCTTTCCCATCACTGACGACAAAACTAAAACCAAAGTAGAAACGGGCTAAAGTCACCTGCCTTGAAACACCCAAAGCAGGTGCCTTTCCTCCCAAAGGAGGCCAGGTCTACCCCCGAGATGCTTCCAGGGCTCAGGCTAAGGCTGTAAAACCCCAGCGCTAAAACCTTCCCCGATCGCTCCTGTTCAGAACACGCTTTCCCGGGGACTCCTGGGCTAGAGGCACGGCAGCTGCCCCAGCCGCTGGGCGAACCCCCCCGGCCTTACCGGCCAGGGTCCCGCTGCCGGCGGGGCCGCTCCGCACCGGGCACCGGGCACCGGGCACCGGGCACCGGGCAGCGGCCGCCGTCTGTGGTGCCACCGTGTGGGCTCCTCGGCTTGTACAGACGCTGCTGCGGTTCAGACGCCAAAGAGATGCCTGAGAGATTTGGTGTCCCCCCCCTCGCTCCCCGTCCGAGCGGTGGAAAGGGCGTTTGGGGTCCGTGGTGGCAGAGCCTGTGGGGTGGCACTGGTGGGGACGAGGAGCCCTTTGGTCTGAAGCTGTGGAGGTGGGAGAGCGGCTGGGGCGCTGGTGCCGGGCTAGCCCACGCTTCTCACCTGTGGGCATCCTCCTCTCCCAAACACCTTGGTGGGTCCCCTCGTCCTGAGCCAGATGTCACCCCATCCTGAGGGTCTCCGAGTTTAAGCGCTGGAGACGAGTGGGGAGGTACAAGGAAGAGAGCTGGGGAGGGAAAAACCCACCAGGGTGGGAGGCAGGGGACAGGTACTGTGTTTTTGCTGGAGCCCAGCACGGATTTTGTGGCACTGGCTCCTCTCTAAGCTGTGGCATTAAGGCCGATTGCCTTCTGGAAGGTCAGACTGACAGAAAAAAGTGGCTTCACATATAGATGCTATACCTTTCCCCTCTTCTTCTCTGCCGCTCTCATCTCCATAGTGTGCCATGCTTTTTGCTAGGTGAAAGGGAAAAAGGGAAAAGCCATATCCTTCCGTGAGCTTCCCGTCGGCCCCAGCTTCATGAGACCTGAACATACTAGTTCACCAGCTGTGGACATTTCTAATGCTTGTTTCCTGGTGAAACCCGTGTCTGTGTGCACACACAGGCAGAGCTTCTCCAGCTACCGCTGCTTTCATGCATGTGACTGCACTGGCTGACCCGGCGGTGGGTTCTGCTCCTCTGCCCTAGGGCCAGGGGTGCCAGCTGGGTCCTCATCCTGCTGCGGGTGGCACGGGCAGGCACAGACATGGAGCATGGCCACGGTGCTGTGCCGCCACATAGGGGAAAGCCCATGCTGCAGGAACGTTGCTTGCTGCACCCAAGATGGATGTGTCCAAGACTTGTCAAAACAAAAAAATGCAGAACTAGCATCTACATCATGCACACTCACGAGACCAGAAATTCCAGCTCTCGTAAACCCGGTTGTCATCACCAAGTCATGTGAGCTGCTCTGGATTCCCGCCGCTGACTCTAGTGCTTCTACACAGTCATTATTTTAGCAACACTGATCTTCAGCTACATTTAACATGGGAAATGGGATCAGAAACAGCTATTTATGTGGGGAAAGTCAGTTTATATATGAAAATATAACAGGCAGGTGTACCCTTTTACTACTGAAATAGTTTATGCATGATTTTAATCTGAAGGCAAAGTTTTCTTCAGAATGGTTATTCAGACGTTTTTAAAGTGTGGGTGTGTAAACACATAGAAGTCAAAGCTTGAACAAACCCCCCACCGCCCTAAGGCACAGCTAGGCTTTTAGCAAGACGCAGTAACACTAATGGTTGAATCCTTTTAACATTGTCTACACATTGTCTTTCCCTCCGCACAGTCAGTCAGTGGTTGTCTGGGGATGCTGGCTGGCTGATAGCTACCGTGGACCCCTTTGGGCTGCCCAGGCCATGTGAGAGCCATCCCCTCCTCAAGGCTGGACCAAATGTTGGATAAATGTCACAGGTGCCGTCATTTGAGGGGGGCTGAGCATGGAGGTACCATGCAGAAGTCACCTATCATGTTGTGAACATGGTGTTTGAGGCTGGTGGGTTATGTCCTCGTCTCTTCGCTGGGCTTTTATGACCCAGAGCTATTATGACTGTTGAACTTCGTTTGGACAGAGTGACCCTCCCAACTGGACACAGCTGTCACAGATCAATGGAGTTTAAGGACTTAGGGTTGCTATCCCCATTGCAGAAATAAAACTGAAATTTCAATTCCTTTGTTTATCCTGTTGTAACTCCATTGATTTAACTGGCACTATTTCAGTTTTACAGGGTTATAACAGGACACCCTTATCTAGGAGACAATATGAGATTAAGGCACAGATTTAAGTCAAGGCTGTTGAATTAACTGTCAATCTTTTGTAACATAAAAATGCCACATTTGGCTAAAATTTAACTACCTGTGGAAGAACCAGATGTGATGTTAATTACAGTAGTTCTCATACATCTAAACTAATGAAAAGACAGAGTTATGCTAGGGGGCTGCATAGGCTGTGTTTAAAGAGGATGGAATGACGTTTTGGCAAATGTTTTGGAAGGGTTGTAGCACCAAAGATTCAAACCCCAATTTTTCAGACATGATCTTCTGTCCCATGGCATTCAACAGAGTTGAACTTACTCAAAGGTAAGCTTCTGACTCGGTGGTAAGCTGTTGGCCAAAGCACTTGGAGAGTACTGCATCCTTAGACAGTGGGAACTGATCTACAGAGAGTATGTGGTCACAAAGTAAAGCTCTGGAGGCATCACACGTCCAGATTACCAGCCTAAGTGTTTTCACCCTTCTCCAGTCACCCTGACAAAAATTTGATCCTTTAGATGACAGTTGTGGAGATTTTGTGACCTATTCCATCTTTTCTCCCCAGCTGTTGTTTTAACATCAGCACCCCCCAGGTCTGAGCTGATTTCTCCTTCCTTCACTGACCAGATACTGAGAGATGGTCTCTATATGTCTCTAGATCATCTTGTTGCACAGCGAATGCATGTTGAGTAGCAGTCCAGCCACACGTGCAGCCCAGGAAGTCTTCAGCCAATTTGGCCATTGCTGGGCCATTTTGTTGCCATTGTCTTTGTTGCATTTTGTTTTCCCAATCAATAATTTTGCCCTTACAACTTGGAAACAATCTCAGCTGAGTCCAAAAAAGGGCATTTAGTGTTTTTTGGGTTGGGAATTATGCTTCTGTTCAGGATTTTCAGCTGGAAGGACCCCCTGGAGCAGCACTCACTGGCCAGAGGCACAGCTGGGGCGACGCCAGGAATCCTGACATTAGAGGCACCAGGACAGGCAGTGGGGAAAGACAGGCAGACAGAAATACTCTTTGTCAGTTCTTTTAGGCTCCTACAACTGCAACCTCGTTTGAGCTGCATCTGGACAATTAGAAACAAGGGGGTATTACTGGCCACCACTGAGGCTGGCTTTGAGCCGTTACCAAGTGGCAGGTCTTGGTGTGCCTCTGCACAGATTTTGACCTGTGGTCTGCAGGTTGCGTGAACTCCCATCACCCACGGGAAAACAGCATCTTCTTGCAAGCCCCAGACCAGTCCTGTGAGAGAAACAGCTCTGGAAGAGCTGACTGCAGTGTCATTGCTGTGGGAACACCTTCAGGAGTTCAATGAAAATGGGTGTTTAACCGAATGTCAGGCAGCGGATGGGTTAGAAGGAAGGGTGATTAATAACAAACTCTGGCTTCCGTCTTCCTGCTGGGATCTTGCTCTGCAAAGTGAAGGCAGATTAGGCATTAATCTCTTTCAGGTGCTTTCAGGCTTCTTCATGTGAGGGAGCAGGGCTAAAATGGGGCTAGTCTCACTGCTTGCAGGTCAGGCTCCTGCATACTGCTTTTGCCCATTTGCAAACACATTGCTCCCCTGGGGCAGTTACCGCAATTGCTGGAGTGGAAGATTAGTAACAGGAATTCAGTCCTCTTCTCACAAAAGCTTTGATGTATCCAGAAAAAGGAGTTAACCACGTGGGCTGCTTTTTGCAATCACTCCTCTCTTCTGGTTTTCCTGGAATTCCTTCTCTGTGGCTGGGGATCTTCTCCATGCCTTAGATATGCAGCTGCCTTCCCCCCTGGGCTTTCTGCTTGACCATTTTTGCCCTAGTCAAGCTACTCAGCTGCCTCATTCCTCTACCACTCTTCCCCTTACTTCTGCACTCCTCCTGCACCCTCCTCCTGGTGATTCTGACCCATTACAGTATTCTGGAATGGATCTTGTCCTGCTCTTGTCCTCTGGTGCTGTACTCCAGAGGCAGGTGGTGCTTTGCCATTTGCAGGTGCTGTTGGAATGTTTTGCAAAATGGTACAGCTCAGCAGTGTTTGCGTTATCACCGCTGATATCAAGTTTTGTCTCGTTAGTGTTACAAGGCAGTTGATCGTTGCAAAGACTGACTCGATGAACCATGTAGAACCGCAAGGAGAGTAATACTGATATGATCAGAAACTGAAATGCTTTGTTTGGAAAACCAGAGGTTTTGACTATAAACAGACTAAAATGAATACATATGTCTTCCAGTTTAAAACAGTATTGTAAGAAACCCAGAAAGCTAGCAGGGGGTGTGCTGGTCTGTGCAAGATAAATTATCTAATCTTGTTCGATCTGTCAGTCATAACAATGCAGTTGTGTAAGTCTCACTGAATGATTTAGATATTTTGAATTTAAGACTGGCCCTTGTGCTTATTCCATATTCTCAAGCACACAAGTCTCCTGTTGGCTTTGCTCTTGAAAAGGCAAGCAGCCAAGCCATGGCACTGGAAGTAGCTGTTGAGCTCTATTGTCTGGGTTAGGGTTAATCACAGCAGCTTGCTTCTTTCAGTGCTGAATCATCAAGGGGAAAAAATGTAAGCTTGGCAGTAAAATATGTATGTGCTGCATTGTAGATTTTCAAGCTTGCCTTTGCAAATTAAAACCAGAAGCGTATATTATAGAGAGGGCTCAGAAAGCTTGAAATGGCTTTTCTCTTCAATAAGTTATTTTATCCATAATCTTAAATAGAAGCTGTGCTACTGAAAGGACTTTTGTAGCTCTGGTGGAATAGCTGGAGTACAAAAACAAACATAAAAAATTGAAAAGGCTGTTCTGGGTCAGGAAGAAAAAGGTCTCTCTGTACCAACCTGTCCACGGATGAGACTATGAGAGGAGGCGGCACTGTCTTCCTCTGAGCCCAGCGAAGCCTCTGCTCAAAAAATGGAAGAGATTTAGGCTCTTTCAAGCACAGAAGCAGCAGCGACTGAAGCCTGCCAAGTTTATCTGGAGACCTGAGAAACTCTCCGTATATCACTGCTTGTCACTCCTCTTACAAAAAAAAGAAAGGCAGTGGCTGAACTCTTCTGGCATTGCCTGAGCTTTGACGAAACTAGGTATTGACGGGTGGGGATGGGGATTTGCTGGCCATTTCTGTGTGCAGAGACCCAGACCTGCGGGTGCAGGGCTCCGGGAACAGAGCGTGCAGCTGCAGCTCGGGAGCTGGCTGCGGAGAGTTTCCTGCCGCCTGCTCTCCAGACAGGCAAGCTCTGGCCCAGCTACGTGCATCCACACTTATTTATATAAGTACACATACTGGAGAATTATCTTTGGCCCTTGCAGAGCCGCACCCTCCAAAACATATGCAAGCATTGGCATTAGGAAACACAGGAAAAGTCCAAACACCACATCAGCACACATACACATTTAAAACTCGCTATAAAGCAAGGTCTGGGATAAACCAGACCTCTCTTGCTTTTATGTGTATTAACTCCTGATAACCTGAAAGCTCAAGCTGTTTCACTCCTGGGTGTTTACAAGACAGAGCTGTGGCCGATGTATAGATCGTATGGCAGCTTGCACGGGGCTGTGGTGCGGAGAGGTGTTACAGTTTGGGCAGAGCTGGCCTCTGAGACGTCAGAAGCTGCATAGATGTCTCTGGAAGTCTCTGGCAGAGTGAGACAGAGAGAAAACAGCATGGTATGCTGCAAAAATGTGAGCCTTAGGTTCTAGATTTAGGACCCAGGAGGAAGGAGTCAGTTTTGCTGCTCGTCAATGAGTGAGTCTTGGTAGTTCTGAGTTTGTGAGAGACATCCTGAGCCAAAAGTAGTGGAAAAGCTTTATCCTGTGTTGAAGAATTGCCCCTGCTTAACACATACTGAGATTAACAACTTCAGTTGCCGTAGGAAAGGTTCATATGGATTTGGGTTCCTCATCTGAAAAATAAATCTATCCTCTTCAGTCAGCGTCTTTGTTAATGAGTAATAGCCATGTTACTTTATAGATTGCGTCTGCCTATAAGTATGGTAAAAATAACAAAGTGTAGAAGCCAGGTAGCAGACAGTCTGAAACCAGAGCTGTCTTTACCTCTCCTGTGCTAACATCTACTTCTGCTCACAAAATGATTCAGTCCTCTTGTGAACCCAGCATATGACTTCGCACAAATTTTGCATGTCTCTTCCATCAGCTATCCATTGCTTTCCAACACCTCTCCTTCTGGCCAGCTGGGCAGAAAGAGGCATCTGCTAAATGCAGCAAAACTGCTGCTGCTCGGAGAGCCAGGGCAGGGGGAAGCAACAGCACCATGCCCAGACCCTGCCTGCTGCATTTTCCTTTTGGTTTCCTCTGCTTGTTCCAGTGTGTTGCCAGAGTACCTTTTTGTTCCAGCTGAATAAGCAAAATACTGAGACACCATTGAGAACAGGTTTGTGCCACGTATCAAACTGACTGATGGCTATAGCACTCCTGCGCAGTAATAGTGGTCTGGGAGATTGTGTGTGCCTCAGTTTCATTATTTGATCAGTGCATGTCGGAGAGACAAACAAAAAGGACATTTGTAGCTTGGTCACAGAGCCAGCGGAGGGGAAATGCCTCTTACTTTTGAGGAAACGTGAGCAGTTGTAGGAAGACCACTCATACTCCCCAAATGGACCCATGAAGAACTGCACTTAGCACATATGACCCTCTAGTTTAAAATAATAGCTACAATACAGTCATTTTCTGCTGAGGAGAAAAAAAAGCGTCAGATGTTTCTTTGCCACCCTTCAAGGTAATGAAGGGGATTCATTGCTAATGACGCTGGTGATAACCAGAGATAGTGTCACTCGGAATGTGGCTGAACTCAAGCCAGTCCCCTCCACACCCAGTTTTCCCCTCTGTATGGACCGTTTGGCTGCCTCCAGACTTGTGTCCAAGGCCTCACAAGTTGTTGTGGGTGTGATGGCGTTAGGATGTAAGACTATCCAGACTCAGGGAGGTACTGACATCCAGTTTTATCAGCGGGGTTTATTGCTGGAGCTCTTACTAACGAGAGAGCGCTCCTTTCTCTCTCCCAGCTAGCATTGTACAAAATGCTATTCCTTGATTATCCCCACATGTAAAACTACATGCAGTGTCTGGCTGCAATGAAGCTTTTTTAGAAATGCCTTGACCTTAATAACTAACTCACTGAGGGAGTTGTGCCTAACTAAGGGAAAAACTGAAATCCTATAACGGAAGGCACTGTTGATGAACCAGGTATTGTTTATTGCTATTAGCATAATGAACCAAGCCAGGAAAGGAGTTTGTATAGATATAATTTTTTCCAGCTTGCTGCTTACCAGAACTTGCTGGTGTTGGAGATGGGCTGTTTCTGCTAGTTCTGATCCCTCATTTATTTTATGAGGTAATGTGGATCAATGACAATTCGTAATACAGAACCAGACTCATTTCCAATTAAATGTCTCCCTCCAAGATAAAATTCCAGGGTTAATTTTGTTCTCATAATAATGATTTTGTTTTGGCTAAAGAATGATCAACTCATTAGCAACACATATGCAGATGATTACATTTAAACAAATATGCAGGGAGTAGAAGTTTAAACATTCCTTAGTAGGAAAAAAAGAAAACATAATGATTTTGGTCTTACAAGGACAAATGCTCAATTCACTGAGCAAGAAGCTAGATGCCTGTTCCCCCAGTGAGAGTTAGAAGAAATAGCAACATAGCTAGATCCCCAACACATCACAAGGAAAGCAGACCTGTTGGTGTTTAAAAAGCTTGCACATCATGGCTTAGCTCCTATGAGACGCTGGTGAAAATAGCTCTGATACCCTGGCAGCAATATTTTTCTTTAGTTGCCAATATTGGAGAAAAACAATAGAGAATCATTGGTTACAGGAGCAAAAGAGGCCTCTCCCGGGTCATCAAACCACATTCCTTCAAAATCAAGAGACCTTCATTTATTTGACCTAGTAAATAGAAAGCTAAGGGGATCTAATTGCTCTCTGCAAACACACGATGGAGGCATGCACCAGGGAGCGCAGAGAGCTATTTAAGCTAAAGGACAATGCTGGCACAACAACACATGGATATAAACTGGCCACGAATACTTTTAGGCAGGAAATTAAAAGGCAATTTCTAGCCATTAGAGGAGTGAGCTTTTGGAAAAGCTTTCCCATGGGAGTAGTTGGGGAGGGAAATAATTAGTTTTAAGATGTTATTAAAAGGATTATAAAATGCTGGTGCTAGAGTTAGAATGAAGTAGGATGGGGAAGAAATACATCCCCTCATATCCACCAAAGGCTTAATTGCTTTACAAGAAAGGTTTGCACAGCATTATGTGGGACCAATAGATTTGTTAGGGGAAGATCCATAAGGCATCTTGGTATGTACGGAAGGACTCACATGGGCTTTTAGGCTAAACCAGATTACTAAAGACCTACATTTTCATTAGTGAAATTTCCTAGGCACCTAACTTACAGTTTTTAAGCATGCCTAGAAATATCGTCAAGTTGTCAGGGCTAGGCAGCTCAACATCTTTTTCAAACACAGGCCTGATTTCTTGCACAACTACACTTCAGCTATATCGTCAAGTCCTCCTTTTTAAAGTGGATCAAAGACTGGCTGGTCAGTGTGCTTGTCTGGCCATGACTCCACCTGAACCCTGCGGTCTGTCCTGTCTTCTTATTAAACTCCATTTCCAACTCTTTGCCTGGGTAAGGGTCTCTTCTTTTTTTTTTGTTTGTGGATGGGGGTGTATGGGGCTTCACGTGCCAGTGACTGGTGTGAAACCGCGGGTCAGAGGGGCTTGTTTGCCTGGGGTGCAGCAGCTGGAGGGACCTGAGTGCACGTGCCTTGTGTGTGTATGTCAGTGTGTGCAATGGCTAGCAAACACCAAGCTGGACTAGCAGCGGACAGGACAAAAGATTTGGGAGCTAGGTATTTGAGCAGCTGTGATCCTGGGCTGGATACTGAAGACCAGAAGGTCTTGGAGTTGGCTACTGGAGGAACCAGGAGGTCCAAGCCAGCTATTGGGAAGACCACAGTGTCTGGCTTTTGGCTACCAGTGAGACCCTAGGTCTGGGCCAGCTACCAGGGAGACCAGCATGTGCGTCAGCGCATGAGGCAACTGGGACATCAGTGGATCCACGGGCCAGCTACTGGGGAAACTGAGCCTAGCTACTGGGGTTCCAGCGTGTCTAAGCTGAGCTACTGGAGGGATCCGCCTGTACTTCTTTTCCATCAATGGTCTTTTATCGTGATTAGCCAGAAAGGGGAACAGGATGAAGCTTTTGGTGCTGTGTTTGCCTGTACTGTGTTTTCTCTATGTGTATATATGTAACATGTGCCTAGTGGGAATACGTGCTTGTCCCTGGTATGGCTGGACCCCAGGACATAGAGCTGCAGTAGCCTCTGTGGGGCTACCAGATCGGACAAATCCTAACATGAGGGAGGTACCATGGATACCTGCCCCATAATGCTTTTTTTTCCCTCTTTATTTGCAGGTCAATGCCAAACTGTACAGAAAGGTATGGCGTGACTTTGGTTGCTGTCCCTGGAGAATCTCGAAACTTTAAGTATTTCTTCATTATTTCCTGAAAGATTTTCTGATGTTGGTGCTAGAGTAGGTCTTGTTCCTAGAGAGATGACCTCTTTCACACAAGGGAGGATTTTGCTGCTGTGACAATGGTATTTGTTATCATCCAGAGATATTAGCAAGAGAAGGCAGCTCAAACATAGGCCCATTACCGTAATATCCAGTTATTTTATGAAGAGACATCTCTCTATTACTGCCCTTTCACCTCTGAGTGGGTTGAAGGTATTACCAACATTTATCCTTCCTAAGACCTCTTAACCTGATTTCTTAAAATGTATTAGGTTTATAAGCATATACATGTAAGCACATTTATCAGCCTGCTTGCCTGTGAGTTAAGTCCCAGAATAACTTTTGATCTCTTTGGGCAATTTCAATCAAACTTCACAGAGGGGTTGCAGTTTCAGAGATATTAAAGTCTTACAAATTTTGTGGGGCCAAGCAAAGAAGAGAAACATCTTACTGATACCTCCCCCACTAAAGAAAAAAAAAATCTGTATGATCTCACACCTTCTCCATGAATCCATACCAAAACGCAAGGACAGGGGAGAAAGTGATATCACAAATACACTTTATTCAGGAATCTGAGTTTTTCCCATGTTAGACACCAGCAAATTCACACCTCAACAGGGGTTTTTTCTCTCTTATGGATTCTCTGGTGTTTAATACGCTCAAACTATATTCTTAATTTAAATCAGAGAAGATTTAATTGAGTATGAGACAGCCTTTCCTTTGGAAATCAGGCTTTATTAGTTTTGGTGGTTTCCAAGCTGTTTGTTAAATGACCTCCCATGTGGGCTGGTACTCCAGTGTTTTCTGGCCAGGGATTTGTCCTTTCATTGCTGTTCAGGTATTGAATTAACAAAATAAATCTTATTTTAGGAACAGCGCTTATCAATCAGATAGCCCCTGATGCCCCATCAATTTGTCAGATAGCATTTGAATTCTGAATGACTTTTACTTGCATCAAACTGTTCGCAATCAATCTCCAGACCAAGCATACTTTCCATCATCTTTCTATAAGTGGTTTTAAATATCAAATTCATTCGAGAGTATTGCAAACTGTCTCCAGTCTATCCATGAACAAAAAAATAAGTGCACTGAATGCATTATTTTTTATGTTGTCTCTGAACTATTCAGTGTCAGTGAAGCAAGTTATTTTCCGTATGTTCATCTTTTCATAGCAAAATGCGTGGACATTGCCTTAAGTTCTTGTACTGATGTTGCCTATACTCAAATGATGTATCCTAATTTTCTGGATCAGAAGTCTCGAGAAGTGATTGAGTACAGCTCCGAGTACATCCTCATCAGCGTGCTGCATAACTTGCTCCAGGGAGAATGCAATCCGGACCTGAGGCTCCTGGGCTGCTCCGTGCTGGCCCCGCAGTGCGAAAAAGACAAAGTTATAAAGCCCTGCAGGCATGTCTGTGAAAACCTGAAAAAAAATTGCCTCCCTGCCTTTGATGCAATAGACATGGCTTGGCCCTACTTCTTAGACTGTGACCGCTTTTTCGCTGGGGAAGAGGAGGGATGTTTTGACCCGCTGGCAAAGCTGCGAGGTAAGGAAGGAAACTCTGCTGACACATCTTACTCGTCTAGGTGGGAAGGGTCTCATCTCACTCAGCTTGACATGTCTATGGCATAAAACCTCACTGCTTGTCATCTCAGCTTGTCATCTTTATAGACACCTGTAAGGTGTGATTCATTTTGTTCCACCTATTTTAAACACTTAATTAAACTGTGCTCAAGAAGCATCTGTTTCTCTCCCTCATATACAAAGAGCATCAAGACAAGCAGCTCAGAACTAGATGTTGAGACTGCCAATGTGCATTTAGATAAGCCCTGCCCTGTATGATAGCTGTCCGTATATTTGAAATATTTTATGTAAAAACTGAAACTTTAATGCACTCATAAATTCATGACTACTTGACAAGCTTAACAGCTCATTAAAATAATCTCATTAATGATTGTCACAAATTTTTGTTTGGATGAAGAAGATCCAGATAGCTGAAGACAGATGAATCTCATAAAAAATGAGTTTGATTCACCACATTCAAAGGGAAAAATCTGTACATTTTGTGACTAAAATGTGCTAAGCATGCCAAAGGACAAATTATAACTTGTCATTGCACAAAATATTTGTCTGTGTGCATATGCATTATATTGCAAACAAAATATGCCACAATTAACAGTGTAGCATGTACTACATAGATTTAAGGTTTTGATTACGGCTGTATTTTCTATAATTCTACTACTGAAAAAGGTATTTCGCAGAAAAGTGCAGGCATTCATACAATCCTCTGAGCACCATGATTTTAAACACTGTGTTACAATTTTTCTTCACAGGAGAAGTAGATGTTGAAGAAGATTTGCCTTCAGACTTGCCAGGAACTTTTATTAAGTTCAAACACCATTCATATTCCCAAATGGTGAGCACATTGAAGAAGACTGCTTCTAAGTGCTCCCATATTGCAACAACTTACAGCATAGGTCGCAGTTTTGAAGGGAAGGATCTTCTTGTGATTGAGTTTTCAACCAAGCCTGGACACCATGAACTGCGTGAGTTATATCAGTATTGATCAGGTTGCTTGAGGGGAGTCCAGATTATCTGAGTGAAAACAGGTCCTTTTCATGGGATATCACTTAAACTGTAAAAAATATTCATTCAAATACGTTTCTCCTCCTATGTTTTCCTGAATTACAGTGATAGCTGATGATTCACTATAGCAGTTGCAGTCTGGTTGCAATTTCCTAACTTTATTGACCTCCATTTATGACCGTGGTTGACATTCCTTGTTCCTATATGTATGATGGAGTACTTGGTTGCAGTCATATGGCTATTATTTATTTGTGCCCAGCGTACAAAGAAGTTGGGATAGTTTTCTGTTACTGACCTGCCTTCTCCATCACCTACCACTTCCTCCGTCTCCTTTTATTTATCGCTGTACCATCAAACCCTATACACTTCCTACGAGTAATGCCTGTCCCTAGTCTAAACACAGTCCTTCACATCCTAAAATACATGCAACTTGTGAGAAGGCCTCAGACACAGAAGGACATTGACATCAAAAAAGGGCAATGCAACACAGAAAACAATCCTCCTGACCAGAGATTCAGGTCAGTGCAATACCTGTCAGTGTAACAGGTGAGTGATACCAGGAATTTACGTTATCAGAGCACCTGAACACCTTTAAGATATGAGTCCTCGCAACTTTTCTGCAAAGGGGAACAGTGCTGATCTCTATTTTGTAGATTCATCACTGAGACAGTAAGGGCCAGATTTTTAAATGTTCTAAATTCTTCAAAATGTAGATCATTTTCTTGGGGAGTATTAGGTAGTATTTTCCAGTTACCAGCTCCCTGCTCAAATATAGTACCTGGCTGAATCCGGTGGACTGGTCTGGCCATTGCTGCATACCAAGAGTCTCAGATTGCTTCTGATCAGACCAGCTCCAGCATCAAAGCAGCCTCAGTGGTGCAGCAGAGCTGAACTACACCTGACTTAATACTTTATTGAGATTATCATCTCAGGTCAAACTACCGTGTCCTCTGTGTGTTATGCTGCAGGGGAATCAGAGAAGATGGTGAAGACTGGTGTTAGATTTGTTTACTCCTGGCCACGCTGCCTTGCATGGTATAGAGGTGTTTTGAGGTGCCTTCAAACTTGGTCAGGATCCCAGTAGACATCTTTAACAGAGCAAAGGTCTACATTACTATTTCCTGGCCTATCACCCTTCCTCTCTTGTCTAAAGAAAAGAAATTGCAGGTGTCTTTTCAAGCTGATACTCCATTTGCCAGGAAAACACAAAGCCTATGAATTAGGCTTTTCAATTAAAACTGTGATACAGCATGATAAAAGATGGTAGTTTAACGAGTTATCTAGCATTTCCTTCTAAATCTGTTGCTTCATGCTGCTCAGGATAGCATAAAAGAGGGTGGAAATAGCTCTAGAGTTGGAGATTTTGCCAGCCTGAGCAAGCTGGCATAATAGCTCTGTGCCAGCCCTCTCCTCCAGTGTCTGGTGCTTGAGGCTGGCCAGGATCAAAGACAAAGATGAAAGGATAGATGGGAAAGGGTGTCTCCAACATGCATCTATTTTCTACTTTCCATTAGTCTCTGAAGAAGGATGGAAACAGAGAATAACTGCAGGTAATTGTGCAGTTATATGTTTCTAATAGTCTTATTCCAAGGCTATTTAGCCTAAAAGCCACTTTTTATGCACGACCTAATTTCTGTTCCAAATAGAGGGGTAATATATTACACATCTGCAGGTCGTTTCTAGGATCTGTGACAATATAAGGCATTGAAGCCGCCCAAGGTGAGTGAGAGTGCCAGGGGTGTATTTTGTTCCTTGCCAGCCATGGCTTGACATTTTTGTTTGCAGCATTCTTTGTTCACAATTAATGATGGGTCCAGCAAAAGCTCAGAGCAACAATCGCCTCTTACTTAAGCATGGACTTACTTGATTTCACACTATTCAAATTGTCGCTGAACTGACTTGTAACGGAGGGAAATTCACCTGGAACTGGTGTGCTATTTACAGGAACATATGCATCAAATTAGTGTAAATAAAACTTTCTGACTCATCAGTAAGCTATTTGGGTTACTCTGCTTTTGGAAGCCATCCAGGTATAATCAAATTAAAGCCTCTCATTACTTCATAATCCACAGTCAAGCCAGAATTTAAGTACATTGGCAATATGCATGGAAATGAAGTTGTGGGGAAAGAACTGCTAATCTACCTCGCACAGTATCTGTGTTCGGAGTATCTTCTCGGGAACCCTCGCATCCAGACCTTGATTAATAATACCAGAATTCATCTCCTACCTTCACTCAACCCTGATGGGTATGAACTGGCTGCAGAAGAGGTAAAAGACTTTTTATAAGGAAATGTTCAGGGCTTTATGTTTCTAAAATTCCTCATGGGAAGGGACAAACTGGGAGAGAGTGTCACATACGGGAGGGAATGTTAATAATCAGCAGCCAGAATCCCAGGCTGGTTTGGCAGTAGGTTGCTTTCCAAAGATGATGTGAACAGAGCTAAGAGGAAATCAGAGCCATGTTTGTCATTTTTGCTGCCTGCATGCAATGACGTGGGCATGACTGTTACTTTTTCACACATTTAGCCCTCTCTGCTATCAGTTCTAGAACAAAATGCCCACTGACTCACTGTAATGACTGTTAAATTATTTTATAAGCAAATGTAGTTTAATACTGTGGAATAGATGGTCTTCCTCTTTTAAAAGAGCAGTTATAATAAAATGTGAATATTTTCTGTACTGTCATGCTTTCATAATGGATGGCGATTTTCAGACATCAGCTGGTGTCTGAAGACCTGTGAAAGCAAATCTTCTATTTTATGTTACCTGACCTTCTTCTTTTCATCTCACTTTTATCACTAGCACCATTAGCATGAAAAATAAGGCCTTTCTTCTGTGTTTGCTCATGTGCTGAACTCTGTCTGTTTTATGAGTCTGGGGTTATTGCATTCTCCCTGATCCTGTCTCACAGCGTCAGCTGTATTTTCTTTTTCTCCCCCTCTAACCCACTGTGCATGCTGCTCTGTGCTGAGTAAGAAGCTGCTGTGTTCCTCTCATGAGTCACATCACTGGTGAGTGAAATTCTTCCTGCATGCTAGTTAGTGCGTTAGTGTTCGTGGGGATAAAAAATGATTAATGTGTGGTTTTTTAACAGGACAGACATCTTCAGTTCACTTCTTTTAAAACTTTCCCTCGATTAAAATGGCATTTTAAACAATTTGCACAAAGTGTTATTTTGAGACAGGGAGTAATGCTGAGTTTGGCTTCTATGTTACAAATTAGGGAGCTGGTTACAATGGATGGGTCATTGGACGACAGACAGCTCAGAACTTGGACTTGAACAGAAATTTCCCTGATTTGACGTCTGAGGCTTACAGCAGAGCTGGGATTCGTGGGGCCCGCCTTGACCACATCCCCATTCCACAATCTTACTGGTGGGGTAAGGTATGAATTACAGATTTTATAAATCATATATACTACAGAACAACTCAGGAATTAAGAAACTGAGATTGCCTGGTCTGAAGTTATTCTCTGGCAATCAGATTTTATAAGTAGGTCTAAACTGGACAGGCTCAGAATTGGCATGAAAATTCATGGTGTAGGTCTGGCCAAAGAGGCAGGTGTCACAAATCATTGGGAAAATTTGTGGATAATTTGGATTTTTCTATTTTAGACTAAGAATAATGACTGTTAGGAGAGGGGCACAAGGGTGTCATGATTCATTATTAGTGATTTAAACTGTGGTAGCATGTTAAAGTCTTAATGGATTTGGCTCTCATTACACTGAGCTCTGCACAGGTTCGATGCAATAGCAGTTTCTGTCTTGGAGAACATACAAAGGCTTCATGTGAAGTTGTATGGCATCAACTTCCACAAAAAGGATGTTTATAAATGACTGTAACCAGCTGGAGCAATGGAAACAGCCTGTTAAGCTGCAGTGGTGCTGGAAGGGAGAGTTGCTGCTGCCTCCAGACCCAGGGAGCAGGATGGAGGCAGCACTGCAGGGCCTGGCACTCATCACCACTACGCTTCATGTTATGGGACGTCCAGGAATGCAAAGCTCAGTCCTACCTCTGTCACTGGCAGCCCAGCAGCCCCCAACACTAGCAACTTGCAATGGAACTTAGTTCCCCTTGAAAGAAGAAACACAGGAAGCCAAATCAGTAGTTCTGATATTGGGAGCTCTACTTTTCCGCTGCTTTTAAACTCATTTTATTCTAATTCATTTTTTATAGCTAGCACAAAGCCTCAGATGGGTGGGGAACAGGGTTCTTTCAGCAGCTGGTGTATTAGCAGAAGATTTGAGACACCATACGTCAGTTTTCTACTCTGCTGCAGGTGATCTCATATAAGGCCAGGTCTAGCTCCCAAAGGCATCTCTGATGCTGCCCCAGGGTTTTGAAACCCCATTTCACAGTAGTGAAATCTGGATAAAAGCACCTCACTTCCTCAGGATAATGTACACATGAGGATGCAAAGCTGCGAGAAGCTCAGTAATGCACACTGTATTAGACCATTGACTTTTGACATAACTAAGCTCAAGAAGTTTATTCTGTTTTATGCATGTTATCATACAGATCCCAGCTCATGTCTCTAGATTGCAACATGAGTATAAGGTCTCAAGCTTAATAGTTTCCAACTTTTAACTGAATAATGACAGATAACAGTGAGCTGGTAAATGTGAGTACAGAGCCTCAGATGGGAAAGAAGGGTTGAGAGCATGTGGAGAAGAGTCTAAGATCCAATGAAAACAGCTGGAACAAAAGGGGATTTTAGGAGAAAAGTCTAGAGCGATAATAGTTTTGATTCACTGCACTTGTGTATAGTAGTTTTCATAGCTGTACATCTGAGAACCATGTATAGATATCAAACTGAAACTTTTCTTCAACAAATGAATGGTGTATGAATGAATACGGAGAATCTCGGGAGCAGGATTAGGCTCAGCCTTGCAGATACCTGGCTTGACACCACATTGTTTGCAGAGGGGACCTGAGCACTGCAGGTATGAGCTCTGAGCTGGATGCACTACAGAGTCTTACCTGGTCTCCCAGCGGGTTTGCTTTCCCACGTAGGACTGAGCCTTGGAGCCATCCCTGTTCTCTTTTTAGGAAAACCCCTTCCCCATCCTCTAAAGATGGGACTTCAGCTGGGGATGCCTGTATTTCACAGCAATTCTTTGAAGATGGCTCATTTTAGTTCAGTATCTGTTGTCCTGTTCCCATAGAGCAAAAGCTTTTGTAACATTAAGTACTGTTTACTCAGAAGAACGTGCTACATCAAAAATATGTAATAAGACAAGTCATTACAAACTTATATATATATGTGTTTCTAGCTTACTGGGAGTCACTGTGCTATTTCAGACCCTCTTGCAGAGCCCATCTCTCTTGGTAACAGCTTCTCACTGGGTTCCTGATTTGAGAGCAAGTGTTGGCTTGCTCTTAACCTTGTCAAGGTTGGCCAATCCACGCAATTGCAGGTCAGTTAGCTGCCAGGCTTTTTGACCCACATCGATGTATGTGCTTTCCTGGGGGAGATGCTTACAGGGAGATGTTCCCTGTCTTAGGAACACGAACTCACAGCCGCTTACTTCTGTTCCTGCGAAGCACTGCCACCAGCCTGTCCACAGATACAGCTGATGAGTCAAATCGTGTCTGCAACATCTCACTTACCAGACAAGAGTCCTTTCTTTGCATGGGTCTCTGCAGAATCAGTAGTGAGGGTGCCAGTCTCCTGGGAGCTCTTTCATGGGCTGTAGAGTCCCCTGAGCTATGTGTAGACAGGCTACAGGAGTGCCTGGCATGCCTAAAAAAGTAATTCAAAATGCCTTTGGCTTTCCATGGAGGTATGCAGGAAGGCTGCTTTTGCCCTTTCGGCCTGGACGTAGTGGCCACGCCGCAGACTTTGAGGCATGAAGGAAAGGATGGAGATCTCCCTCCAGCCATGGGCTCGCTTGCTCTCTGCATCCAGAGGCGCAGGGCTGAAGGTCCAAGCACCACTGAGGAAGGACAAACATGGCTTTGACCCCTCTTTGTGCCAGTGCCTGGTGCAAGCTGTGAGATTGCCTCACACTGCGCAGCCCAGAGTCCCCGTAACTCTCTGGATTTTGTGGCTCTAATGTCCCCGCTCCCCCCCCGAGTCCTGCTTCTGCCCTGGCCCCTCTGATGGTCTTTGGGATGGTCGGTGGTAGACAGCCACTCGCAGAAGTCATTTTTACAACCATGTATTTAGCTTTCTTAGATGCTGCGTAACATCATAACAGTTTATAGAGGGCTGGATGGAGACAGCCTAGCACTTCTCCCACCGTTCCCCCCACCGCTGCGGCCAGCTCTGCCCCAGCTGCAGCGTGCTGGTCACCCCGGGGTGTCTGTCACCACAGACGGGGGACCAGGAAGCCTTGGCACACAACCGCCCTCCGTCTGAGCTCTGCCTCAGTGGGTGCAGACCCGGGGCTATAAATACATCCCTTCTCCTGCAAACCTTTTCTTGCTCTTGCAGGAGAAATTGAAATAAGGTGGTGGTCCAGTGAGTCATTCCTCAGGGAACCTCTAGATGCTCTCCTGACCTCAAAGTGGGTCCTGACCTAAACAACACCCGAAGCATCTGCAAATCCATATGCTTTGCAGAACAAATGTGGGAACAAATTTGCCAGTGGCCTGGATGGCACCACAAAAACCTCCTTGCCGGCTGCAGTTTCACGTGGTTCAGAAACCTGGCGTGAAGCGGTCTCACAGCCTCTTGTCCCTCTCCTCTGCCGGTGGTATGACAGGACAGCCAAACCAGCCGTCCCGTAATGAGCTTCAATTTTGTCAGGCAGATGAACCCGTGGCTCTTACAGTAGTTGGCTTTGTGCATGCAAAAGCATTAGATTGGACGTTTCAACACCAGCCTCTCAGCTTTCATTTACTTAATAGTGTTTATTACCTGCCTTATTAAAGCAATTATCTGAGTATTGCAGGGCATTGTATAAAGATCAGAAAATGGAAAGTGAGCTCCCAGCCAATCCCATAGACTCAGGAGAGCTCTTGCCTCTCCGTAACCCTTGCTGTACGGTGTGTTTTGTTCCCCACTATTATGAATTATTTTAATAAGTGGTCTGAGGGCTCAGACTGAGAGGCTGCAGGCTTCATCTGAAATGAAGTCAGTTAAATTGGCTTGATTCAAACAGAATTTAGAAGTATGTGCCAGGGAAGGCTGGCATAGTCTTTGGGAAAATGAGTCTGGTTGCTTCTAAAAGGGAAAAAAGAAATCTTTGAAAGCCATGGAGACAGTGACTAATTGCCATATAATCGACAGAAATGAGATTCAGGTTTAAAAAGGGTAGTGGCCATTCCCTGTACTTATGCAGAAATAATTCAGCTGTTTTCTAATTGTGCCTCAAATTGTTCTTGTGAGATGGATGCTTTAAAATTGATCTCCTCTGATGAAAAAGCAAGAGCCCTGGTGAAAAAAAAAAAATCAAAGCCCACAAAACCCACATTAAAGGAGAAGTCTATGAATAGTCAAAGGCCAGAGTGACACAGATAGCTCATCTGGTGGAGCTGAACCAGGATGTACACATTTCAAAGCCTTAATCACCATACATGATGTCACTGAAATGCTATTAGGATAAAAATAGTGACACTGAAACTCCTGATTTTCCACAACTTCACTTCAATAAGACGTTAGCTCTGTGACACAGCAGTGTCTCGTGGTTTATGCAGGTAACTAGCGAGCGAGTTGGCTAATCAGGGGGAGGGCCTGAATTTAGGAGCTCTCTAAATAAAACTCTGCATTTCACCCTTGCCCGCTGAGTTGCAGAAGCCACTTAAAAATCTTTTTATTGAGGCCCAAGAGTGCTGTTTGGAAGCAGGGCTGATTCTGACATCAGGCATGCCCTCTCCGGCTGGGCTGCAGGCAGGGCAGGGAGCTGCTGAGAGTTTGGGGCAGCATCCATCCTCCTGGGCAGTGCTGGTGCTGCGGGGCTTGGAGGGCGCGGGCTCGGTGCCAGATCCTCAGCCACCCCATGAACCCCCAAACAGGGATCCTTGGGGCAGGCAGTGCTGCTCGCAGCCCCTTACAAACCACCCGGGCTCTTCCCTTCAGAAGAGATGGGCTCAAAGGATGAACAAAGCACTTTTGGGGTTCGGGTGGGAGTGGCTGGTTCAGCCCCAAATTCCCTTGGGATGGAGGTCATTATCAGACCAATCCACTGTACAAAGACCAGAAAAGCAAATACTTTGACCGTTGCAGGAAACATCCTTCGGACGCTGCCAGATTCCTTGTCACAAAGCCTGGTGGGCTGTTTTGTTCTCCCACCTCTGTGTTGTGTCAGCGGCTGTGTGAGACTGCAAAAAGTGCAGAGTGTTTGTCTTTTCCTTTCAGAGTGCCCTTTACCTGCCTTTTAAAAAATGTGTTTCAGGTCATGCCCTTCCTGGAAACTCTGTGTGTAATCTTCCCAGTTATGAAAAAAACTTGGTTAGGTTTCTGGTGTGCAAAGTGCATTCTGTGCATTTCTGGGTTGGTCAGACTTTACCTGTTACATCCCATCTTACATTTAAGTTGCCTGTTTATAATACCGAGGTTGAAAGGGTTGTGACACAGAGATTCAGAGGCTACTGTTAGGTTGACAGATAGATAAAAAGGACCTGGGCTGTTTCTCCTGAGGACAAGTGGCACAATATCTGACTTGTGTCCATACGCTAACCAGAAATTACTGATTTAATGATTCACCTTACAGCAGTGGGAACACTCAGGTTCCTATTTCTTCCCAAGTACAAGGCACAGCCTTTTCAAATAGCACCTCTGCAGTGGCTGGAAGGACTAGCTCAGCTCAACAACTACAGAATGGCATTTTAAGGAAACCTGAAAACTAGGAGGACTCAGTTAATAACTATGGCATCTGAAGGGAGGTAGCCTCCTGCCTAGGTCAGAAATGGGCAGGGTGATGTCTTCTTAAATCATTCCAGGTAAAAATGTATTTAGACATGGCCTTTTCCTCAGACTGTTTGCTTTCTACCTCCTTGCTGGGAGCTGTAATACATCCATGGGGCAGCTTTGCTTCACAGTGTTTTTCTCTGCTCCACACCTGTTTGTGTTACCCACTCCGTCCCCAAAGCTGTGATTTACCAGTAGCAGAATCGGGACTGATCCAAAGAAAACAGGAATTACTATTATTGCAAATCTAATGTATAGGTCTTTAGGTTTTTGGGTTGGTTTGGGTTGGGTTTTGTTTGTTTGTTTAGTGTTTTTTTCCTGCACGTTGCTGACTTGATTCACTGTTACTGGTCATTAGCCACTCTGGGACCCCGGCTGGATGATTTTTTAATGGCTGACGGAATCAAAGCAAAGGGTGGTATGCAATGTTAGCAGTCCTATGTAGATGCTGAACTAAGTCCACCATAACGGATCTTGCTAATTTTTTAAAAAACCTGCGTATCTGCACTTGTGCAAAGCAGAGTCCGGATTAGCAGCCCCTGCCCTCACCCACTTTCCCCCTGGTAACTTCAACAAGCTGCAAGGGAAAGAACTTCACCTCCTCCGAGGGCACTGGCGTGTGTCTGGGCTTGCAGGGACCGGCCACCAGATGACACTCTTACCCCTAAGAATTCACTCGCACCGGAGCGGGTCCCCAGAAGAAGGGGCGAAGGAGCGAGGTGGGTGCCTGGGCAGCTCTGGCAGTCCAGTGCCCGCTCCCTTGGCCACCCTTACTGAGCAGGGACTGTCCGAAAGACAAATTTTGTGACTTAACTGCCGCAGTTCACTGCAGGTAAACTGCAGTCATCGCTGTGTTTTATAGACATGAGGTTTCATTTATTTGCAGATGAACCTGGACCAAAGGATAGCAAATGAGGCAATGTGTTTCCAACAAGTGCTGAGAATTACAAATTGATCCCCATATTCCAGTTTAACCATCCAAAGTAAATCCTGCTGATTCAGAGATGAAATCCAATAAGGAGTTTGGCTTGCAAGTAGGGGTACAATGCCACAATTTTTCAAGCCTAAAATGCTGCTATCATCACTTTCAGCTGCGAAAAATGTCATTGTAATAAAAAGTTATTCTTTTGTCAGAGTTTCTCTTTCTTTTTTTTTTCATTTTTTCCACAATGGACAGTGTTCCCTGGAGCAAACTGAGGCTTTTCCTCCATTAACCTTTGGGATGGAAGAGCCAAAAAGCCTCAGCATTCTCCTTTCTGACACACTACCTTCTCTTCTGGGCTTCATCCTGCCCAGGATCAAATCCCTTCAGAGCTGCATGACTACTCACAGCTTTTTTTTTTTTTCTCCTGGATTTCAGGTGGCCCCTGAGACGAAAGCAGTCATGAAGTGGTTGAGATCTATCCCATTCGTGCTCTCTGCCAGCCTCCATGGGGGTGAGCTGGTTGTGACCTATCCTTACGACTACTCAAGGCATCCTATGGAAGAAAAAATGTTTTCCCCTACACCTGATGAGAAGGTAATATTGTTTTTGCAAGGTGAGCATATCGATATGGTCTTCACGTGTGGAACTACGGAAACTTTTTCTTTTAACAAGTAACAAACTGATTTATTTAGATTGTATACATGTGTGTATATGTATGCATGCAAGTATGTATTGAATATGTAATAAATCACACGCTTGTATATATAATGCATGTATATATACATATATATAATATGATTTATATGCTTATTTAATGTGCTTTAAAATATAGGATCATTTACACTATCGGCTTGATCTGTAAAGATTTATCCATGTTTTGTGGGGCCACACATGATTTCACAAGGCACAGGTTAGGAAAATTGCCAGGCTTTTACTATTTAAAGGGTGTAGGCTGTGATATTTTTACCACTGATTTCCAGAAAAGGAACAAGCCTGACCAGCAGTGTTATTTTCTGTTGAAATCTGTAGGAAAAAAAAAAAAGGCCGGCTGCCATATGGTGGCAGCCTTGTAACATTTATTCCAGGTCAGATGAACGGGAATGGTTTTCCCCTTTCGTCCCTGGAAAGTGCCCCATTTGGGACTCACTGTAAATCTTCTGTGAAATTTTTTGCCATCTTTCCTATTTCCCTTTGGTTTCCTCAATCTAGTATTCATTGCCGACATGCCCGCTAGGAGAACAGCTAGTTTTTCAGCCTTCTAGCATATGCTCAAAGTGTCCCTGGCCTCTTAAGAAAAAGTGATTCTTTATATTACAGCAGTTGAAAATAGTCAGAAGTTGATCTTTGACTTGAAGCATCCGTTATCTTTGAGCATATCTTTGGACTGACTACTTCTAAAGTGACAGTTCTCACCAGCACATATTAAATATTTAAATATTTATGACTACTAAACTTTTTCTCTATCAATCCATTTCTTCTGAGCTGTAGGATAACTACTGACTATGCAATTATGAGAATGATTTAGCAGTAAAATAAACTAGGCACTGCACAGTAAAAAGAAATATCTAAATATCTGGTGGGTGGTAATGAAAGAAACTCTTGGCGAGGACTAGGGCAAATCAGAAACCTGTGCACTTATATCCCATCACCTGGGCTAGGGGTATTTTGATTTACGTGTAGATGGTGGAGGAATATGGCCGTGTGTGCCTTATCAAGCAGTTCACCTGTGGAGCAGCAGTCCCTCCATCATCTCCAGTCAGGGACAGCACGTGTGTTTCGAGTGAAACGATGCACTCACACGGACAAAGTGCTCCATCCCGATGCAGTACACAGGTGGGCAAGTGTGAATGACATCCCTGGTGTGCGCTAGTGCAAGACAGATGACCTCACACCGGTGACGGCTGCAGTCAGTGACTGCAAAGCCTGGGAAGTTAGCTGCAAACTTGGAAGTTTAAAACCTACAGGGGAGGGCTAGGGATGTCCTCAATTAAAACCACTTTTTCAAATGAGTCAGTACAGGAACGTTAACAACACTATCAGTATCACTTTAAATTTTGCCCAGAAAGCTAAAAACTTGTACCTGTGAAGGGACAGGCATTTAAGTAATGTCATCTGCAGCTGCTGCTGCTGGGGAACCTGCATCCTGAAATACAGCAGCTTGTTTTACCTGCCACCCATTGGCCATAACCGTTGTTCTGACTGCTAACCCGTCGAATTTGCAGTGCAAGGAGAAATGAGGCAAGTTTGCACCCTTGGCTGCAGCCCAGGGTGAAACGCTGCAATGCAGATAACGGCCAGAAATTTAAAAGTCAAATTCTGTGACGTATATTCAGTCCACGTTGAAAAAAGTCCCTGTTTGAAAATGCATCTGGGTGCTGCCACCTCCCTGTGTCCCCCGTGGTGTATGTGTGGTAGCACGAGGATCCTCTTGGCACCTGCTCCAAGACGCTGCGGATTTCAAGCCTCTTTAGCCCCCATCACAGCCTGGGCTGGTACCTGCTGAGATCAAGGAGTCTCAAAGCTGGACCATGTCCTTACACTCACTATCCTGCATCTGGTTCAGCCCACCTAATCCAGAACTTTCCCATTTTTCGGCTTTTGCGGAGATGGATGTTTTTAGCAGGCTCTTGTTTCGTGTTACACAAGAAGCTGCATTGATGTCTGCGCTCAGTGGAGCAGAAAGGTGCACACCAAGTCAAATGCATTCCCTTTGGTGAATGGAAATACTCCCTTCTGTCCCCCTAAAAAAGCCAACCTGTGGCAGTCGGTGGGGTAAAAGAGCTGGCCAGGGTAACAGAACCAACCACATTTTACCAAATGAAGCATCAAGGATTCCTCTGGGTTTTTTCCCCTTTTTGTTCCACTTTATTACTCCTAAATGTCAAAGCTTTTTTGAGGTCCATGACTAGTCATACATTAGCTGCGAAGTGATAATAAGTGTATTGGTATCTGAGCACATTTCAGCTTTTTTTAATAAAGGGCTTTACTTTTTTTTTTTTTAAATCAAGGTCACTTGAATTTGGATTTCTCACTTTCTCTTCTCACTACCACCCATCTTCTTTCACTTGCACTAGTGGCCAGGCAAAAACCTTATGCCTTTTTGTGTGAAACAAGAGAGGAAAGACTTGGTCACTGGAAATAAAATGTCTGCAGATGTCTTTGGGAAAGGTGAGGAACATACTCCTAAGTCACATAGGCACTTTCTAAACTTTTAGCAAATATCTTCCACAGAAGTTTCAGAACTGGGACCCAAATTCCTGTAGAACTTAAAGATATTAGGCCCGGCCCCAAACTATTGGCAGTAAAAGTTCTCCTTAACATAATTAATTAACACCCATTTCTTTGCAGCAGAACTTTGAAGGAGACTTAATTGTCCGAAGGAGACTTAGACACATACAAACTCAAACGACATGCAAAAGCATTTTGTATTAAGTCAGGATTTTCAGTGTCTGGTCATCAGAAGTATTTTGGTAAATTGTCTTTACACATACACTTGGTTACCTACCTGATCCCATAATTGGCTCAGCTTTGTGATTATTAGAAACATCCGTAAATATTAGATCAAAGTTGTGTGCTTAATCATTTTGGTCTTTATCCTTTATGACAATATCAAAGATGAAGTTTAGGATCACTTCTAAAAATAGGATTTTAGCCACCCAAGTTCTTGCACATATTATCTTAAGCAATATGCAATGAAACTCATGATGCTGAGTATTAGGATCTAGTAGCATCTGATAATTGCTGTCATTTCAATGTTGAAATCTGAATTTATAGCTTTTGTAGATGAGGTTCAAATAAACAAAAAGGAGAGGGGGGATTTCTGTACAAAGTTTGAATAAACATTGGAGAAAAATGATAGGAACCTGATTCAAAGAAATAGTTTCTACAGATCACTGCTGTTTCTTCTGTCTTCACTACATGTACCTGTCATTTTTCCTTTCTGGGTGGTGACTCCTCTGCTCTTCTTCAGTATCAACACTCTTAGGAAATCAGTGGTGACATCCTCCATCACCACATTCTATCCTTCGCTTTTTAGGACTGGTTTCTGCCCCGCAAAGAAGCAACTGTCATTGAGATCAAACTGGCAGGTTGTCCTCTGTGAGTGATAAGTGCAAAGCAAATTGACACTGTCTATTTTAAACAGCAGCAGCCAATGCGAAGATCTGGTTGGGCTGAGGCTGGTGTAGGTATTTTTGAAGGGGTAAAAATAGAAAGAGCTAAAACATAATGGAGAGACCTAATTTCAGCTTTAAAACCTGGGACTTGAAGGACAACCAAACATGCCCTCTACCCCTGCCCCAGATGATAGGTTGAAGCCAAGTATCACAAAATCCACTGGTATTTAATGTTGTCTCTGGCTAAATGTATTGGATTGCAGAGAAGGACCCTGGAGAAGGCAGCAAGTGAAAACTTCCTGGCAGAATATCCTTTCACAGAGGTTCACACACTCCATCACCCTCGAGGACAGAGGGTGGCTCATCATCTGGGCTTGCAACAGCAATAGTTACTAGCAACAATGACAGCGTTTACTGTTGGTAAAAGAAAATGTATTTCAAACCCTTTTGTTACAGATGTTTAAAATGCTGGCTAAAGCCTATGCAGATGCACATCCAGTCATCTCGGACCGATCGGAACTTCGTTGTGGCGGAAATTTTGTGAAACGCGGAGGTATTATAAATGGTGCTGAGTGGTACAGCTTCACTGGAGGTAAAACCACTTTACCATCATATCAAGTGAGGTAAAACCTCTATATGACCTTTATGAGACACAAGGGTTTGAAAGAAATAATTTTATTCATTTCAGTTTGCTTTCAGGCCAGACCCCTGCAAAATGTAACTTGTATGGGATTTAAGTAGCAAAATGTATGTTGGTAACATTTAAATTCAGATACCGTGGGATGTATTCAACCCTGATATGACCTGAGGAAAGTTAGCAAGTTATACAAGGGTCAAATTTATTATTGCATATAATATCATTCTAGTTTTCAAATCTGAAATGTAGAAATACATGCTTAATGCTATGCTCTCATTCCTTAGCGGCTTGAATTTGAATCCATCTTGCAGACTATGCAAGTGCTGCTTTTTCAATCTGTTTACATAAACTCTTTTTCAAGGAAAACAACTGTGACAAACATCCCATTCATTTGTGCTTAGGTTGCTAATTTGATTTCCCCAATAATAGTATTTAGTTTTCTTCAGGATTCCTGAAGTACTGGCATCATGAAATATCAGTATTCATAAATTTTCAGCAGTGCTTCAATTGTGTTTTCAAGTAGGACTCAGCTGGATCCCCAAATAATTATGTTGAAAACAGGCATTTAGAAAGCTTTGGGGCATGAGTGAGAATTAGGTTTAAATATCTTCGGCTTACATTCTTCTGAAAATTATATCCAACGTCTTTTGTACAGAAACAGTTTTGAACATAGTAATGGCAAAAGGTCATCTCTTTGCTGGTGACCCTTGGCAATCACCTCTGATACAGCCGATTATCCAATTACCATGATTAACCAATGCTTATCTCGCTATTGCTACTTCTTGGTCAGGTGAATAATAATTTTAAATTATGCTTTTTCTACTGAAAGAAGCGCCATTGTCATTAGTTAATTTGTAGTTGAAGCGAGTTGTAGAATTCTGAATTTGTTGAATACTTTTTATATATTGGCCATGCACACTCTTTACAATATATTAATCCACACCCACAGGGACCGCATTCAGCTGACTGCAACAGCAAAGCTCCAGTTAAGGGTTACATGGCTTGTTCCTGATCTCTCCTTTTTCTTTTTAAACTTATAGGTATGGCAGATTTTAATTACCTTCACACAAATTGCTTTGAAGTCACCGTGGAGGTAGGATGCGAAAAGTTTCCTTTGGAGGAGGAACTGTTTACAATCTGGCATGAAAACAGAGATGCCCTTCTGAATTACATGGAAATGGTACGGCTCTGCTTTTACAGACCTTTGGGTTTACAGTTTTTCTTTTTCATTCTTTGTCAATCTTCATTTCTTTACGGTTTCCCTGGTTAGTTATTGAGATAGCACCGAATCAAACATCACACTCCATCAGGAGTCCCGGTGCCTTGGTTTGTCTAGCAGGACACACAGATAATCCTTTGCCTATATTGCAGGAAGGATGAAGATTGAGGACTGTAAAGGCCTTGAAAACAGTGAGAAAGAGGATTGTAAATACTTTATGCAACATTATAAATCAAGTGTCCAAAATTTAATGCTAGAGAAAACCCACATATTCAGAAAAATATGAATCAACCTTTCTCTTGAAGAATAAACCAAGATCTGCTTTCCAGAGAGCTTCCTGGAACTCTTTCCTTTCCATATTCCATGGTTTTGGCCCAAACCCTACTGCACGGCAACAGGAGATTTAGATTCAACTAAAATGGGGAGGTTCTAAGTATCTTGCTAGAAATGCCTTTTCCACACTTTTCAGCTTGATTTCTTTATGAAAGTAAGTAAAAAATATCTGAAGCCTGATCTTCTAAAGGAACAACCGTATGTCTGTGAGCATTAAAACATGCCATTTAAAAGTCATTTTTAATAATAAGTTTAAGCTAAACAAAAACAAATACCTCATTGACAATAAGTAAGTGAATACAGAAACAGAAGTTGCTCATCTTTCTCTCAGCCATTAGTAGATTAGCTTTCTGTCATGCCTTATTTTGATAGAGTACGCAGTAATTTAAATTTGTTAGGAGTGTTTTTATGGCCTTTCTAAGCAACCTCTTGCTACTTGTGGTAAGTATTATCATTCAATAAAGTCTACAGTACAGACCACCAAACTCATTTCATTTTACAGCTGTCTGATGAAAATGAGTTTTAGTGAATCCAAATGGAGCTGGGTTAAATCCATATATATTGCAACTGAAGTCTTCAAGATGTAAAGATTTTTATAGTGTGAGATACTGTAGAAGTCTATGCCGGAAAAGCTTTTTGAGTAAATGCAGGACAGTAAGCAAAACAACTTTGTAGATAAGGATGACTGAATTACTACCGATAAGGATTAAGTCTGCCATAACCAATTCAAACTTTTCTTATTCTGATATATACCAGGCTGTTTGGTGTGTGTACAAATCTACTTGGTTTAACACGCAGAAGTAGAATTCATTTTCATAAACACCAATCTCTTCTCCCTGACAAAAGTGATATCAAAACACTCTCCCAAACTTATGTGACACAGACTTGAGGCAAAATGAAAAATAGTATATTTACTAAATCAAAACAAATCAATATTGCTAAAGAAATTTCAATTTTGTCATTTTTATCCTGTCATGTTGTAATTGCAAAATTATTATTGAAGTTGGATGAGGTCATACTACTTTGAGTACGCGTACACTGTAAATTAAATTTGGGTCTGAGATGAGTATTCTGACCAGATTTACCCACTATCCATATGATAAATCCTCAAGTCCATGCTGAAAAGCAAATTGCAGTGCTTCATCATAATAGTTCTTAAGGGACAGTTTTCAAGCCCTTATACTGAATTGCTCCTAAACTCTCCAGTGAATAGCTCCACTCAGTACAGAACGGCTGTTTAACAAGAACAGTGACAACACAGCCTCACCTTAAATAAAAAACTATTGTCACTAGGCTAGACTTTTTTTTCCAGCTTCATATTAAGAGTTACTGTAAAGTTGGATATTTTAATGTTTATTTTTAAACATCTCTATATTCCAACAAAAAAGCAAATATATTTTTTCCATTATTTTGATGCTTTGTTCTTTTTTCAGTTCTTCTTTTGTGACAAAGGATAATGGGGAGGGAAAAATGAGAGGAAGAGAAAGGAGTTGGGGGGGAAGTGAAGTAAAGAACAGCTCAAGTTGATTATAGCAGTTCAGGGAAAAAGTTGAAATGAAATTACTTTTCATTTAAAAAGGTCATATAGAGTTTCCCATAGAAAAAGTTTTCATTTCAGGACGTTGCAAAAAAAAGAACCTTAAGAGGTTTACTGTTTAAATACTTGGATTTTTTCCTGTTTTGGTTTGTTTTATTGAACTTCAAATATAGTGAGCCCTTTGTACACCTCCCTGTATGACAGAATTCACATCGCTCTTTAGTTTGTCACCAAGCACATTTCTCATCAGCTCTAGCAGCTCGGTTCTGTGCTTGTAGAGAAGGGAAGAAAGGTATTGCACACACTGCTATCATGACATTCTGACATGTACTGAAGTGTAGGCAGCAGAGCGATGATGAGTCCCAAGTAGCTAAAGTAATGCCTTCTTATTGTGTATAGAGCATCAGATGTTTTTTAAAGCCTTAACTTTTCATTTCTTTTTCATTCTGGGTCTAGGGCAGACATTCAGAAACAGTCTTTAAATATTGTGGTCAGACCATGAGGTGCCAGTGATCTGTGCAGAGAAGGGTCGCTCAATGCAGAGCCACATACCTAGCCCAAAAAAGCTCTTGTTCAGTTATCCCTTTCCCTCAGCCCCCTTGGAGCTCCCAAAATAGAGGATGTGAGCTGAAGGGGCATTACTGCCCAAGAGCCTCTATAATGGGTTGAACATCTTGAAAGTTTTTTCCTTTCTACCGGGGTTTTTCTGGAAGATGAGTAGGTGGTACTGTAATAAATGACTCCCATCTAACTTTGCTTTGTTTTGTCAGGTTCACCGAGGGATAAAAGGAATTGTGTCTGATAAGTTTGGCAACCCAATAAAAAATGCTCGTATTTCAGTCAGGGGCATCCAGCATGATGTCACCACAGGTAATGTTTTTAGTTTGAGCTTTTTCCTGGGGCAGGATGAAAGCACTGAGAGCTTAACCTGCAAAAATCTTGTCGTATTTGATAGCAATGGCACCTTAATGGAGAACTGAAGGCTTAGCTGTGGGTTTGTTTCTAGTATAAAAAGAGAGAAGACATGTCAAACTGGCTGTTGAGTCTGTCATGTCTCTGGGATGACTTAGTCCTTGCCGTTGAAACTTCTGCCTGGAACTGTCTGCTGCCCATCAAATCCAATGTGTCTTCAATGAGATTCAGAAATCCACCTTAGTTTCATGTTTGGGGGAATATGGCAATAGCCCTGCTCAAGGGCTGTAACTCAGCACGTGAAGGTGCAGAGCCCTGGTAGAATAAGTTAGTTGAAATATTGTGAGCATAAGGTGTAGAAATTAGAGTAGGATCCACACTGACTTTAACAACTGGAAAAACTGCAGTGATTGAAGGACCTGCAATCTTTTTTGTTCATGTGGAAAAGCATAAAAATATGCAATTTTTGGACTACAGTTATATCAAATGCAATGAACTAGAACGTTGAATTATGTTCACTTTATACCTGTCGCCAGCTGGTAAACATGTATCGGGGCATACGCAACTGCTAATTTTCACAGTCATAAAGTTCTGAGCTTTTAGGCTCCCACTGAAATCAATGCTCTCATTTTATTATTGATTTCAGTTAGAACAGGGTAGGCCATAGGAGTGCAAAATAGAAGACATGAATGGTAACATTTTGCTCTAATGATAGTTGTTGAATCAATTCGGCAAGTCAGAATGGTTTATAATGTAGTGGATGCTTTCCAGCTTTAAAAAAACCTAACATTAGAGGGGATACAATAGTGGAGATGATGCAGATTCTTGAGGCTGGTGGGAGACTCTGGCATGAATTAGGGTCATTTTCAAACTTCTTCCCAGACAATGGCTTTCCATTGGCAGTAGACCTTTAAAGAATTAAGAATTAAATAAAAAATGTGTTTACATTGAAGGAAAAAGGAATATTTGTTCTTGAGTTAGGTGGGGTTAAGAATGTCATATGATTAAAAAGCCTTTTAATTTCAGTGTTAAAAAAGACTGAGAAATTCCATGAGAAAATAGCATTAAAGCAACATTAACTGAGCTAAGAAATTTACCATTCAAAATAAAGGAAATATAAAATGAAGAATACATATTCGGTTTTAAAACTCCCTGCTTTTGCCTGCAGGCTCTAACCTTCAGCTGGAGGAAATTTACACCCATTTTACACTAATGGCAATTTATACCAGCTGCAGCTCCAACTCCACAGTCTTATGTGCTATAATGTCTGCAAAGTAATTGAATGTAATATAATAAAAGCAGGGATTTCTTAGCTCCTTAGACATGCTATATATATATATATATATATTGCTGCCTGGATTCTGCTTTCACTTTCTTAAGTTTCACATAGTTTTAAATTCATTTGATTTCTTTGGAGTTATTCCTTGTACCCCTGGGAAAGCAGCGTGAAGGAAAGCTTCCCTTCCCTGTGATACAGGCGCAGCAGTTACTGACATTTTGTATGTGAATTTTACTCCATTAGCTCCCAAAGGCCAGATTTTCGCAGGTGGAGCCCCTTTTTGTCATTCAAGAGTTTGCACCTGAACTTTTTCCAAAACCCAAATCAACACCTGAGAACCCTTCAAAGCCTGCCCCCTAAACGCTCGTGCACGCACGCGTATGCGAGTATGTAGCTGTAAAGGATGCAAGGCTAAAAACTAAGCTCGGTTTTGCTGTGCCTTTACCTTACCTAAGCTGCTGATGGAGACTACTGGCGACTCCTGCCTCCAGGGACATACATCATCAGCGCCCAAGCGGCGGGATACAGCCGGGTGATGAAGAGGGTCACCCTTCCTGCCAAGATGAAACGGGCCGGGCGAGTCGACTTTGTCTTGCGACCTGTCGAGGCTTGGCCCAACAAGCTCCTCCGCCGCTCGATGGAAGACCCCTACGACCCGTACGACCCGCTGGAACTTTTTGACCCTCACGCCCAACACGGGCAGCCGGAGGCTCGAGGTGGGTCGCCGCCGGGCAGGGAGAAGCCTTGGTGGTGGTCCTACTTCAGCTCTCTAGACCTGCACAAACCTCTGTGGCTGCTCAAGCAGCACTGAAGGGCGTCACGGCGCTCCGCTCGCCTCGCTCTGCTGCCCTTCCACCCCACTCCAGACGCTCTCACGGCTCTTGGCGATATTTAAATCTGTTTCGTTTGAAAATATAACGTTAATTCAAGCTCGCTCGCTACTTTTGTTTTCTCTTCACGCGCAGCTGAGTATGTTCAAGTGTTTTTATATATTAAAAACAATGGTGCGCACCCGTTCAAAGGCCAGGTTTTATGCAGTTTTTTTTCTTGGTAATGCTCTGTACCTCTGCCCACGTAGTTAACCACCACATTCATTATTTATTAGGTTCTAAGTACCTGCAGGAAAATATTCCTGCTCCTTTAGTGCATTTTTGTACATGTCTTAACACATTAATGACTATATACTAAAAATAACTTTCAGAAACATTCGGAAAACTCTTTTCTTTCCTCTTTTTACATTATTTTAGCGTATTAAGTTCAGTTCATTAGCTCTTCTAATCATTAAGAAATCAGTAAGAATTACGAATTTGGAAATAAATCTGCATCTGAACAAGTAACATGTTCAGCAGGATGAGATGCTCATAGGCAGGTTGGTGTCAATAATAACATATTTTTCCTGCTCCAGGGAGTCTAAATAACCAATCTTTATGATGTTTAAATGTTAACATAATTTGAACAGGTTTTATTCTCTTAAGCAAATAGATTTTTAATCTATTTCAGCAAAATACTGAAAAATACTTTTACTGTTGGAAATACACACGTCCTGTGACGTAGAAAAATACATGAGATAATTTGTGTGGAATTTAGGTTAAAATGTGACATATTACACCAAGGTTGTTAACATCATGTACTGTTTTGAGTCAATGTCCTTGTTAATGAAACTCGTAGACACTAAAGAAATCACAAACTTCTTTTCAAGTTGGGTGAAGCTAGGTGAATAGCAGTCTTGCAAGATGCTGTCCTCTCTCAGACATCAGATATAATTTTTTTTAGGGTGATCTGAAAAATATCCTTAATTTTGATGAAACACATAGGCCCACACTTCCTTTTGGCTTGAACTGGTTAATGAACTCTATATAGTCACAGTGTTCCCTCATCTAAATGCCAGAGTGTGTGAATAGGGTGATTGTTTGGAGCTGATGTACTTACTGCAGGAGCTGCTGGGTTAGCTGTCTGGATTACCCTTTGATTTCTAAAAACTTTTTTGCTCATCTTAGGTAAAGAAGCCCACATTGCACAAATCCAATAGTCCGTATGCATATATCTCACACAATAATTGCGCAAGACCCCAGAGATGAATGATCTTAATTCTGCAACCAGATGCCGCACATGCCTAAGTACCTTATTCCTAGTTGTAATCTGATTTAAGTTAGGAGTCTGTTATTCATGTGCTTGAATGTCTGCAGGTCTGGAGACTATATGAAAATGAAAGAAAACAATTTCATAGCATTAACAAAAGGTAATTATATGGGAGTGAATGTACTGCATGCACATGGATAAGTGTTCCTTGCCCAGGCTTGCCAAGTTAAAGAAACTCTGAATCCTAAATATGCCAAAGATAAGCGAGCAAGAGATACACCTCCAGACTTTATTTCCAGTAATAAGTATTACTACTGTCTTCTGTGGTCATTTTTTTTCAAAGCCGCCACCCTGTGAAAACAGTGGTAAAGCTAAGAAAATCAGAACAATATGCCAAACTGATGGCTATTAGCTGCCCTTTTTATGCACATAATATCTTGCACACTTAGAAAAATGCTTTCTATAAGTATTTCCTAGATTCTCCAAGGGCTATTTAGAATTTTTTTCAAGTAATCGCAGTAAATCCAAGCCCATTGAAATGCAAAACAGAATGACAGTGCAGAAAATTCACTTCTTTCCTGGAGTCCTGAGCTGAAATAGCAGATGGCACTCAAGACTTGGGAAAGATGATTTTCTGGCAAGATTGTAAAGATGCGTTATGTTTGAGAAAATTTGAAAAACTAGTATTCTATACTACCATACCACTAAAGTGAAATAGGTATGATAGAGCAAAAGTAGCCACCTCATGTCCCTCTGCCTCATCCACAAAAAGAGGTGTCCAGCAGACAGAAAGTTCAGATCGCACTTCTGCTAGTTCACATGCAACAGCCTATAGAGTTGGGATGTATTAAAGTGCATTGAAACAACTATAAGGCTCTTGGGAAAAGGTACGTCTCAGTCTTCTGGAACTACTTCATTTTTTCGTAAGATAAAATCTTCAGTTTTCAGTTCCTTGGAGGTCTGAAAGACTGCCAGAATTCCCTGGGTGGATCTCAAAAATCCATTTGAGTTTAGATTAGATTTAGGACATCCTTATTGGTGCTTTGAGGTTAAGAAAAAGAAAGAAAGAAAGAAAGAAAGAAAGAAAGAAAGAAAGAAAGAAAGAAAGAAAGAAAGAATTGGTCAAAACCTGCCAAATAACAACACAACCAAATTTAGTATCACTTTTCTTTTTTATTTGAGATTAATATAGATTCAGTTCTACATTTATCTGGGAGACAAAGTATTGGCTTGAATTTGTATCTGGACTGGATTACATAAATCTTCTTCAATATTTATTTCAATCAAGAAATGTGTGTTAAATATCAGATAGGTGGTTTTTTTAAAAAAAAAAATGAACAAACAACAAAACCCCAAAACAACCCACCCCACAACTATAATATGGTTAAAAGGATTGTACGTGGTGGTGAAATTTAAGCAGCTGTAGGCAGCTCTGTCATTAATACATGGAAATGAAGAAAGTGATCATCTCTCTCATGCACCTCTCTAACATGCTCATGTGCTGAGTTTAATGGAATGTAAATTTAGGAGCATATTAAATACTTTCTGAATAGGAAGAGGGATTGAAATGCTTCAGTGAAACACACCCTCCTACAGCTGAAGTACAAGTAACATAGGAAAGAAGTGAAAACCAACCGAAGTTCCCTGGCAGTCTCCATCGTGCTTAAACCATGCCTTACAGACAGGGCTTGGCCTTTTTCCAGTGCTACACTGGAGCGTGAAAGGTTCAGCAGCCAGACGGTGCTGTCAGGAATTATAGTGTGTGTTCATGAGACTCCCTCTCCTTTTAAGTCAGAGTCTACATAATTTTTTTCAATTACCTTCCAACCACATATTGAACAGTATTGATGTATGTTTTTGTAACATCCTCCTTAATAATTAATTTCCTAGTCTCCACATTCGTTTCAGAGGGGATCTTCTCTACCATGGAGCCAAACTTTTTCTGCACAAAGCAATCACATTAATAAACATTCTGACCTGCCAACTGTCCAGACCTCATCGCTCTGCCAGCAATGAATCTTCCCAACAAGTCAAAGCATGCAAATCTAACTAACAACATTAGAAGCATAAAGAGCAAAGACAAAGGTCCGCTTATGTCATACGTGCAGTTTCTCTTTCACTCATATGGCAGAAAAAAGTCAAGAACACATACGAAAAGTATCAGGAGACAAATTGCAAGCTGTGTGCATGAATTATACCAAAGATTTGGGACTGTTTGTTCCATTCATGAAAAATTTTTAGATCAAAACTAACAATAATAGGCAAAGGCAGAAAAGTTTGCAGCTGTTGACATCTTTGTCTCTTGTAACAAAATGATGTTCCAGTCTTGGGCCACACACATATAGGAAGGAGCATCTTTATTTTCCTAAAGATAGAAAAGAAGAGAAAGGTGTCTTAAGCTAACTGCCTGAAACAAAACTTTAAGTGTCAAAATCACTGATTAATAGAAGCTCTTCCTGCTACCATTTTTCATAGTGTTTATACAGTTCTTCTCCTTTTCGTGCGTCAGTTTAGCAGCTAAAGGGAAGCACTCCAAAACAATATTGCAGTCTGTTCAGAAGTCCTGCGAACCAGCTGTTGAGCAGAGTTTGCCAAGCCAGTGCCATTTCTTTGTGTCCATCACTCCAGTATTGCACTGCAGTTTAAAAACAAGCCAGAGATGTCTTTAGCGGTTACGAAAGCCACCGTCAAAGTGAGACAAGACTCTGTGGTGATGCCTGCAGACAGACTTGGGGATCTCTGTGATGGGCGGGCATCCCCCCCCGCAGCAGCGAAGCACTGAAGATTCAGCTTTCAGGAGACGAGGGACAACAGGGAACGGAGCCGTTTGGGTGGCTTGGATGGAAATGTGAGCCGAAGCTGATACACCTTTTTACAAAGCTCCTGTCAGAGGTACTCTCAACTCTGTCTTTCTTCACTGTGTCCGATCTGTCTTTTGAAGCTACCACAGTGTAAAAGGAGTGGATGGGGAGGTTGTAGTATACTTCCCCTGTTGTCTTTGTCTTCACGGCATGTCGGGGGAGAGATCCTGTTTGACACTTGTCTCTTCTGACGTCGTGTAGTCTCAAGTCGTGCTGCCAAAGGGCTTCACGTCGGCTTCCTTGACGGGGCATCCAGACCGCTGGGAGGAGGTGTGCTGCTTCCAGCCACCCATCACACGCAGGACACGCCAGAAGAAGGGCTTCTCTGTAGGGGCTTTTTGGTGGCCACGTTGTTTCTGGCTCCAGGTCTGCTTAAATGAGCTTGTGATGAATGGGGGGTTTCCCCCTAGTTTGGCAGCTCCTTCTGGTTCCCGGGGCCCACCATGTCACACTAGTACAGCAGCACTAGTGTCAGTGTGACCACGGGGGTGTAAGGGAAGAGGCTGAGCACCTCTGCAGCACACCGTCAGTAAGCATCCCACTGGAATACAGCGACTGACCCAGACTGCCTTTATGGGCAGAGCTTGGAAGCGTAACACCACTTTCCTATCCTCTTCAGAAATGTTAATAGCGCATAAGGCCAGCTGGCAAGGTGTGGTCATATCACTGAACTGGCAAATAAATGATTTTATAAATATAGGAATTTTTGGCAGGTGCTTGCTACTGCAGCATCTATGTGGAAGTGGATTATGGAAAGGGATGTAGCTGTTTTTAAATATTTTTAGAAATTTACATATATATCTTTGAAAAACATCTATAATTTCAGTTTAGAGGTCCTAACTTCAAAAGGAGGCAAGAACGAAAACAACAACAAATCATCAATATACATCTGTAACTAATTTTTGTTATCAGGGATTATTTTAAATGATTGGAGAAGACACTTAGAAGTTAAATATTTCTCTGAGGGGTTATATCACCTTGTAACAATAGAGTCAAAAGAATAGTGATAGTGGATGCCGATATTGTTTTTAATTTTCTTCTTTCAAAGTGGATTCTAAATATTTTTGTGCACTTGGTAATGTAATGCACATGCATCCCTTTCAGTTTTCTCTTTCTGCAACAAGATATGTATTCTTTATTTTCATGCAATTTGTACTGGCATTGCTCTGTGCTGGATGGGATTAAGCATTTTTAGGACTTTTTTTGTTTAAAAAAATAGTATTTCAGTGAAATTGACAAGAAAGAGGCAGTGGAAAATTCCTTTCTGATGAAGTCAGGTTATTTAGCTTTTCATGTTTCACACAGAAGCACAATTCTGAAATATCAGTTTCCTGCAGGATGGAAACTTCATTATACCTCTTGCACCCAGTTGCATTTTTGAGGAAGTTCTTTCTAATTTCTATTCTTTCCCTTTTAGGAACTGTGATTTAGTGTGTGAAAAACAAGCTTGTTCTTCTTTTCTACCTCATTAGTAATTGTTATTTTGAATAATTGGATAAAAGTCTTACATTACAGTATTTGATTTGTTTTACTGCTTTAAGGAAAGTTTTTTCCTGCCATAATGCAAAAGCTGTTAATTTCTCATTAAAAAATCACTGAGCAGCCTCAGGCTATTCAATGTGATACATGCTATGCAATATGTGCTGGGTACCACCATTTATCCTACAGCTACATGTGTAAAAATACCAGCAGTGTTTCAATAATTAGAAATTACACCTTGAACCGTTTAAGAGGTAAATCTACAAGAAACTTTAAGAACATAACTGTAACTTTTGGCCCAGAAATTCAATAAGTAAAGGCTCAAAATCTCTGCCTGCCTTTAAAGGCTTTGTGTTTCCTAACTTACAGCCAGTGATGTGCCATAGCTATTTGAGCTTTGCTGCTTGGCACACACAGCACGGCCCGCTCTCTAGCAGGGCAACCATCACCACCGTTCCACATCGCATCGTGCGAACATCCCACATTAGTTTTGCCTGTTGTTTCCTTCTGCTGCTAAGCCCGGGCAGATAAGCCAGGCTCTGCGCCTCATTACCCATGCAGGGCAATGGCTGCCCCACGCTCAGGGGCCTCCTTCATGCCATTGACTTCAAAGATGGGTAGTTCAGCTCTGCAGGGGAGCGCTCCTGCCCCTGCTTCTCATCTGCAGCTCTCTTCCCTAATCTTAATGCTATTCCTGATGGATTGCAATAAAAGAATGCTGGTGGTGCCTCCGTGATAGCATATTTAAGAAAGGGTAAAAATTGCGCAGCAGCTGTGAGAGAGTTGAGGGAGAACATGTAAGAGAAACAGCCCTGCAGACCCCCAGGTCAGTGCAGAAGGAGGGGAGGAGATGCTCCAGGCGCTGGAGCAGAGATTCCCCTGCAGCCTGTGAGGAAGACCATGGTGAGGCAGGCTGTCCCCCTGCAGCCCAGGGAGGTCCACGGGGGAGCAGATCTCCACTTGCGGACCGGGGAGGACCCCACGCCAGAGCAGGTGGATGCCCAAAGGAGGCTGTGACCCCGTGGGAAGCCCGCGCTGGAGCAGGCTCCTGGCAGGACCTGTGGAGAGAGGAGCCCACGCTGAAGCAGGTTTTCTGGCAGGATTTGTGACCCTGTGGGGGACCCACGCTGGAGCAGTGTGTGCCTGAAGGACTGCAGCCCCGGGAAGGGACCCACGCTGGAGCAATGGAACAGTGTGAGGAGGAGCACCAGAGATGAAGTGTTATGGAGTGACCACAACCCCATTCCCCATCCCCTTGTGCTGCTCAAGGGGGGAGATAAAAGAGTCAGGGTTAAAGCTGAGCCTGGGAAGAAGGAGAGTGGGGGGAAGGCGTTTCTAGTTTGGTTTTTCTTCTCACTATCCTACTCTACTTTCAATGTCAATAAATTAATCTTCCCCAAGTCAAGTCTGTTTTGCCTATGACAGTAATTGATGTCCTTATCTCGACCCACAAACTTTTTAACCTTATTTTTCTTTCCTGGCCTTGCTGAGGAGGGGGAGCAAGAGAGTGGCATGGTGGGCACCTGGCAGCAAGCCAAGGTTAACCCACCATATAGTGTCTGCATGTCCCAATGAATTTTGCACTGAGTGACATGCCCTCTATATTGTGAGCAGGTATTTAACATGAGTTTTGAATTCCTCTAAGCATCAGGGCCTTAAATAAAACAATGTTGTAATGATGAGGACAACGTTTGGTTGTGAAACTGCATAAGCAGGCCTGAGATGTCACCTAATGAGTTGCTGGTGGTCCTTTCAGTAAACTGGCTGCTGAAAAAGCTAAGTGATTGTTTAAAATTGTGCATGGAGGTGATGATAGAGTGAGGATTGGGTCTTATGGCTTCTTGGCTTCTTCAGCCACATGGAAACCAATGGCAGTTCTTCTAGCATGTATTTCCATTAACTTTTGCTTGACTATCAGTGACAAGTAGGCTAGCTGAAACAGCCCTGTGCTTATTCTTCATTCAGGTACATCCACAGCTTACTGTAGCCTGCTGTCCTCAGCTGCACAGTGGTATTAGTTTAGGTGCAATAGCAGAGATCCATTTTAAAATGAGAATTTATATTAAAGCTACACATGTAACAGCTAATGCAGATGATAGCAATAATACATGATTAACGATGAGTAGACTGGTGAAACCAATGTAAGTTAGATTAATAAAAAATGACTTCAGAATTCACTGCTTTATTCATCTTCAACAGGAATAAAGATAACATTTGTCATCAGAAAATAAAGTTTCATAGATAAAAATCACAGGCAAGTATGCAGTAATATATTGCAGAAAGCAACGTACTGATAGCTAAACCAAAAGTCAGACAGCATAGCTCTTACACTGATATTAAGTAGCATTTTATGTCTGTAATAATGTTTCAGCTAAGTATATATTTGAACCATATAACCCACTATTCAAATGAACATTATTAAGTCATACCTTGGATGTCTCAGTCAACCTTAATGTCAGTCACAAAGGTAGTTATAAAATAGTCCATAAATCTACTAAATAACCAAACTACCTTTATCCTATAGAAGGAGTAAATCTCTGAGAGTTAGATCACATACATGTACAAAGAAAGGGATACAGGCAACACATTTTTATGCATTAATACAATCCAGGGAGAAGATGACTTCTAAAAACAATAGCTTGTGTTTTGGAGGGCTGGATGGTATGACTGCTACTCAACCTTTGGAGAATACTTTATCTCCTGTGCAGCCCAGAGAAAGTGATACCCAATTCAATCATAAATATACTACAAACTCCAAGGAGAAATTAAGAAACTGGACCACACAGGAGTTAGTATGAAGTAAATCCATCTACTGGTAAGGATTACCAGACATAGTTAAGGTTGGTTTTTATCATCCCTTTTGATCAGCCTTTCTTACAAGAACCAAGTCGGCACAGACTTGTTATCCAGGCTGCCTCATTTTGACCGTAAGAAGCTGGGGGAGGGAATCAGTAGCCGAGGTTCATAGTGACCTTTTGGGTGGTAGGGTGGTGTGAACAGGGCAGGAGGGTGGTGAGGACTTCAGCTGGCACAGCTGCCACCCAAGGGGAATGAAGGAACTAGCCCAAAGGCTAGCAGAGCTATTTCCCTGGGGGAAAAAGAGAAAATACACTTCTGCAATGATATGATGGCAGACACAAGAAAACTCTTGCTGGACTAACTGGAAGTCATACTCACCACTAAGACAGTGTGATGGGTTGACCCTGGCTGAACGCCAGGTGCCCACCAAAGCCGTTCTATCACTCCCCCATCCTCAGCTGGACAGGGGAGAGAAAAATATAACAAAAACTTGCGGGTCGAGATAAAGACAGGAGAGATCATTCACTAATTACCGTCACGGGCAAAACAGACTCAGCTTAGGGAAAATTAGCTCAATTTATTACAAATCAGCCAGAGTAAGGTAATGAGAAATAAAACGAAATCTCAGAACACCTTCCCACCACCCCTCCCTTCTTCCCGGGCACAACTTCACTCCCGGATTTTCTCCACCAAGCCCCCCCAGCGGCACAAGGGGGACAGGGATGGGGTTTACGGTCATCACACGTTATTTTCTGCCGCTTCACCTCCTCAGGGTGAGGGCTGATCACACTCTTCCCCCGCTCCAGCGTGGGGTCCCACCCACGGGGTCAGTCCTCCACGAACTTCTCCAACGTGGGCCATTCCCACGGGCTGCAGCTCTTCACGAACTGCTCCAGCATGGGTCCTTTCCACGGTGTGCAGTCCTTCAGGAGCAGACTGCTCCAGCGCGGGTCCCCCACGGGGTCACAAGTCCTGCCAGAAAACCTGCTCCACGGGCTCCTCTCTCCGCAGATCCGCAGGTCCTGCCAGGAACCTGCTCCAGCGCAGGGTTCCCAGGGGGTCACAGCCTCCTTCAGGAACCCACCTGCTCCAGCATGGGGTCCTCCACGGGCTGCAGGTGGAGATCTGCTCCACCGTGGACCTCCCTGGACTGCAGGGGGACAGCCTGCCTCACCAGGGTCTTCACCACGGGCTGCAGGGGAATCTCTGCTCCGGCGCCTGGAGCATCTCCTCCCCCTCCTTCTTCACTGACCTTGGTGTCCGCAGGCTTGTTTCTCTTACATGTTCTCACTCCTCTCTCCAGTGGCTGTTTCTCACTCTCCCAACTTTTTTTCCTTCTTAAAAATGTTACCACAGAGGCGTTACCACTATCATTGATTGGCTCGGCCTTGGCCGGCGGCGGGTCCGTCTCAGAGCCAACTGGTATGGGCTCGCTCTCTCTCGAACACAGGGGAAGCTTCCAGCAGCTTCTTACAGAAGCCACCCCTGTAACCCCCCCCGCTACCAAAACCTTGCCACATAAAACCAATACAGACAGTCAGAGCAGTAGAGGGAAAGGCTGGTCTGGATCAGACCAGTGGTCACCTCTGTGCGGTGCTCCCCGAGGCTGGCAGCTAATCCTCCCAGACAGGTGGGACAAGCCATGGCCAAGGAGCCTTTGCCTTTAAAGGAGTCTTTTCTGGACATTAGCAACTTTAGGCAGGGCCTGAGTTAGGCAGACAAAGGTTGTGTGATGTGGCTGCATTCGGTTCACAATTCCAGTGCCGCAAAGTGCTTCCGAACACAGCCTCGGCTACGTTCCTCAAGCAGAGATGCTTAAACTGAGCTGGTATGTTACCAGCGCTTTGGGGAGAGCAGACTAAAGTACGGTGGTTGTTTCTGTGCTCAACTGAAGAAATAAAACAGACTCTTGCCAGGGCTCAGCTCTGAGATGGCATCATGTCCTGCTGCCAGGGCTGGGATAGTGCTGAGGCAGGTCCCTAGGTGTCTCTTCATCCCTGTGGCCATGATACAAGTCCTCCTTAGGCTTTGAGTAATGCCATGAGCTTTTATTAACCCACAACGTGTTTTACTCTTTTTCTTACTCACACGGACAATCCTCTAAAGGAAAAGTTAGATTTTATATTTATTAAATTAAAATGGCACAAACCAGAGGTCCAAAAATTAGAATGCTCATCTGGAACATTTCTTAATTTATACACACACACATGCTTGCGCACATCACAGAAGCATATTTTTATATAATGCATATATAAAAAATAATGGCTTATAAGTTACATAATATATTACTTATTATTTTGTATTATTTGTATTGCTATCAAAAAGATATTTCAGCCATTAGGAATAAAAAAGTAATATTGCCTTTATTTAAGTTAGTTCTGATTTTTGAAGACTCGATAAATATGCCTACTTTTAAGTCAAATGATAAAGGTTTCAAAAGCAGGTGGGTCACAAAACCTAAGGCATTTTTCTTCATTAATTTTTTATCAGCTAAATTTAATGAAACATTGATGTGGCCAAAATATGAATATGTGAGTTTTCTGCCAAAAATTAGCACTGTACAAGTGATTTAGTTAGTTCTGCTGCTTTTATTAATGTAAAATACCAAACTTACTTAGGCAGCTCACAAGGTGCAAGCCTTCAGTAACAGATTTACTAATGAAATTAAAGGTGAGATCTGAGCAGGTTAAAGCAGCAGCAAGACTTAGTGGTTAGGGCTACCAGGAAGCAAACAAAACAGAGAGACATGGCAGCTAAAACAACACTGTTGTGTGGCTAATGCAATGCTCAAGGCAATGCTTCTTCTGCCCTCCAGTAGGTAACTGGGAAATTAGAAGTTTGTTTTGACAAAATTTCTATTTTTTCACTAATGTTAAGAAAGGAATGGAGAAAGGAGAAACTTACTTAAAAAAACTGAATGCAGACCATTCTGTCTCTAGCAAATAAATCACTGCAGTCAGTTGAAATCACTAAGAAAACTTTTGTCTTATTTGTGTAGAGGACATGTGAAACCCATTTCTGACCTGAAGGCCATTTCATTTTAGGCATAGGAATTGGACAAGTCCAAATTTTAAAATCTCAGGACCCTTGCTCAGCTACACCGATACACTGTACCAAAGTATGCAGGTTACTTTGCTTCTGATGTTAATAATGCTCACTTAAATGTCTATTTGTTGGCTTGCTCAAAAGCATCAGTCTTGGCATGCTCAGGGGTACAACTCCTATTTTGGTCTCTGCTGGGATTCACAAACTGGATTTTCCTCTGACTACCTTCCCTGAAAGTCTTGGTCCAGTCAGCACTCATGTTGCTCATCCGAAAAACTCAGTGGCTGTGTCAAATTGCATTTAAAACCCAGCTAGAGAAGGCAGAGCCTTCAATAGCCTAGTGTTTATAGTATAGCTGCTACATCTTTAGCTCTTCCCTCCATAAAAAGTGCTTCAGTCTCATGTTTTTCTTCTAACTGGATGATTTTCTGACCACTAAGCCATTCTAGGTAAGCTACTTGATATTTCTTATGCTTTTTTATAAATATGTTTTCAATAAAAAAAGACATAATGACAGAACATTATATCATGGTTATGCTCCCTGTTTTCAGGGTTTATTCACTCTTATTAAAATGTGCTGAATACACTTACCAGACTGGACAAGTGAAGAGGTGGAGTACCTGTGGAGGGCTTCATCTCACTCGACTTTAATGTAAATGTATGCAACCAAGATAACAGCTCTAAGCTCAGTTAATGCAGGGAATTACACACTTTCAAGTCATTATGCATATAACCTAGAGGTCTACTTCACGTCTGCTTTGAAATAGGATGGATTGTCCCAAAATTGCATGTATTTCTCTCCATTGGCTATGAGGTGACTACCTTAGATGCAAACATTTTCATACCAACTCTACCTGGGTCCCAAGTTTTCAACATGGGGACAATTTCTGGCACAATTCTTGGCACACACAGAAACACGTGTGTAGGTTACTGGAGAACTTTACTGACAAAACTAAATCTGTAGTCTTCAAATACCTCAGGGTTAGGTGATGTTTGAGGATCTCATCCTTTAAATGATACTGGCAAATTCTACCAAGGAACATTTCAAGTCCTTTTTATATCACTGTATCATGTAGAAACATATGTTTATGTGTAAAAACTCTATCAAAACCCAGTCGCTAGTATGAAGCACGCATACACTAGTAAGAGAACACAGCTCCATCTGGTTTATGTTCAGTCAAGAAAAGAAGCAGCAGAATGGACCTCAGTCTCTGTGGCTTACCACAATGTTTTTTGACTGGCACTTAGTCTGAGTCCAGAATGTTTTACAAGTCAGGGACTGTGTTTCCAAATTTCTTATGAAGACCCTAAAGGATTGATTGGAAAAGCATTTTGGTTAAGACTTGACAGATAGAAATATTCAGGAGACAGAGGAAAGGAGCTGTAAAAACCAGCATTTTCATTGCATGACTAGTGGCTGTACAACCAAGTTTTCTTTTAGCAGACGTACAGCGGTTGCTGTTTTTGCAGATACTCTTTGACAGAATCCTGAAGGTGCATCAGTTATTCTGCTTAGCTTTTCTTCACACAAAACATTCCCATTGTAGATTGAAAAATCAGATAGATAAATAAATCTGTTAGACATGGTGACAACCATCTGGCCTAATATGTCTGCTTCTTAGGAGATTTCAGCCTTTAAGTTTGTGGGTACAATCAGGAACACCTATATAACTTTCTACATAATCAAAAAGAGAATTCCATTTTCAAGTGTACCTTGCTACTGCTTGAATATCTTTAAGGTAGGAGGGGAGAATTCCTTAAAGACTGTTGTCCAGTAACACCACCCATGCAGTATATATGCTCCCAGGCAGGTCCACGCTGCTCTGCAGTGCTTTCCCAGCTTCTTCTCCCTCCACTCTCCTCTTATCCAGCCTCTGCCTACTGCATTGATGGGAAACAACAGCAACATGATACACTACATTCATTCCTCTGAAAGACCTGTCTGCTCAGGGATTTCTCAGAAATTCTCCATTACAGGAAGAAATGCAGTAATGGATAGTGGTGGAAATCTTAACCTGTGAGCTTATGTAAAGGCATACAGTTCTGATGTATAAAAACCAGCATCTGCTTTAAAATAACCCCTTAATATATTATATAGCTGGGGATGTCATCTTGAGCTATTTAATGTCAACCGTTACGTTAAACTCTTGTCAACTACTTTGCTTCATTTCTACTCTGAGGCAGTGATTTCCATAGTTTGCAGACATTCTGATGGTCTCAGCTTTATTAAGATGATGATGTAGTTTACTACCTAAATAAAGCTAAGCCCCACTGCTGAGACTAGGAACAACTTTCAGAAACTCTGATGCAGAAATCCCTCCAGTGGGAACTGGCCACTTGCCCCTCATTGAACGTAAGTGTGAATGCTTTCTTGAGTAGGAATGGGCTGTTGGATTTTGGCAAAGGGTGGACATGGAGCAGATACTGCATATGGGCCCCTAGGCTGCGAGAAAGTTTTTCAGGCTACACTAGCCTGTGTGATAATTTTAAGTCTTGTAGTTCTTTAGGGACACATCTTGGGGTGGAATAAAGGTCAAGGACTTTTCTGCTTTCCTCCTGCTGCTGCTAGTATCCATTCAGCTCCTGTTCTGTTGCAAAAGGGAGAAACTTGGGGCATGTCAAAAAGTGAGGGGAAAAAAAGCTTTGAAGAGCTCAATGTGGCTACAGTTAGACAATTTCCAGTGCCCACATGTACTTGGCTTAAAGGTAGCTTGGGTAACTTACCACCACTCAACATAGTGATGTGCAATATAGCTATACCATTTAATACTTCCTCCACCCTTAATGATGACTGAAAATGTATTTGAATAGAGGGGCAAATGCAGATATTTGAAGCTGGCATAACACAAGACAGTTTCCTTCTATTTAGTCCGTGTTAAAAATGCAAAAGGGTGGTGCAGGCATGTTCCTGGCAGTTTGGTTTATAAAAATAAATGTTGTGGTTAAGCCGTTGGGAAATACAATGAGGAGCTGAGGACCAAATGGGAAATGTCTCCTTGTTGAGGAATGCTTTTGCAATCTTGATTTTCTGTGTGTAGATTCAACCTGGCAGTGCACAGACTAAGAGAAGAGACCATGCAACCCTTTGGGGCATATGGCAGTAGTCATTATGAGGACTCAGAAGTATTTGCTAAGATGCCCTAATGATGAATAAAGTAGCTAAAAAAGGCTTATCTTACTGGAGAATAGATTGCTTTCTTATGCCAGTTACAGAAACAATACTGAACATTTTTCTTTTATCATTTAGATTCAAATTCTTCCATCCTTCATCACATTATGTAACTCATTCCTCTGTAGACAATTCCACACAGCTAAACTCTGGAATAATAAAAAATATTGTACACACTTCCCTGGAGCTTTTCAAGTGTCTGACTGGCTACATAAATATTGACCTTGGAGTGGTGGGCCAAGGAGTTGGCTCAGATCTTATTTCCTTAGACAATGATGGGGAGACTGGGATGTCTACACTGGCTCAACATTGTAGGATATGTTGCACCAGCAAAGGCAGCCAAATGTGAATGCTCTTGGCTTCACTAGCAATGTCAGTAGGAATAAGCCAACAATGTTTCTGCTCAAAAGCTTTCTGGTGGAAAAAGATCTTTCAGAAGCAACTGTAGCCCACCATGACTATACAGGTACCATTGATCTGCCCTGTCTTTAAAAGTGACATAGCTGTAAATATGGACCCTGGTTCAAAGGAGATCTCCTTTGAAATTGCCATCTTCTTTAATGACCGCAAGATGACTCCCCGATCAGCATAAGCAAAGCAAATATTCTGGTGGCAGCAGAAAGTTATAACAGCACAGAGGAACAGTGGTGAGTACACATAACTGTGAGCACAGGAACCAACGATGTCTGATGTCCTATTGATTTATGTCTCAAGGTAGAGTTCCCAAGAAGATTCTCCCATGTCCGAGCAAGGCTAAACTCACTGTAAAGTCACCTTCTCTGTGGGAGCCTGTGAGAGATTGAAAGAGTTAATGTCTCAAACATTGTGGTGGGGCAAGTTCTGCATAACAACGAATCGCAGGTGAGAAACTGGTCAGCACAGAACATCATAGGACATCAGCAATGGGACAAGGAGGGCTTGCTGGAGGATGCGCAGTTCCGAGGCAGCTCACCATGCATGGACAAAGACCGAACAATGGTCATGCCTGCAGGGAAGAAGTTACTCCCCAAACGACCCCCAAGCTCACTGACCCATTTCCCGAAGGTTACACCTAATTAGCCTAATGAGTTTGAGTGCCCGCCTGAAGGAGGGGCAAGGAGATGATGAAAGGACACAAACTGAAGCCCCATGCACGTGCGCCTGCTGGAACTGGTCTTTTAGACCAATGCTGGGCCCAGGACTAGTGAAATCTTTCTCTTTTCCTCTTCCTCTCTCTGTCTCTCTTTCTCTCTCCTTTTTCATAATCCCTACACCTCATCCCTTTAGACATAAAACTGTTGACCAAGTCTGGGACTAAGAGCAGATCCAGCCGCCCCGTGGCTCCTGTCTGAGAAGGAGTCTAGAAAGCAAGGGGGTCTGCTCTGAACCTCATGACTCAACGGGAGGGATCTCCTTATTCCCTGAATTGATAGCCATGGGGAGCATGTGTTACAAGGTTTACTGATGTAGTTTCATGCCAGTTCCTGTTGTGAGAAACCACACAACCTACTGTTACCACTTCCAAGTTCGGTTTGCTTCTGCCATAAATAAAATGTTTAACTGATCATTTGGTGTCGTTTCACCTTAATTTAGCTTGAGGGAATTCTGAACTTACTACGACCCCTCCCTGGTCTGTGCAGCATGGGTTGTGACAGAGCCTTAGCAGGATTTCTTTCTTTTGAGTTCTTTCTCCCTCTCAAATATTGATTGCAGTTGACCAAAAGTCAGTGGAGAGTAGAGATAATCACATGAGCATGCATGCACACACCCACACACCCATAAGCGTATCGAGGTCTTTTCCTGCAGAAACCAGACTAATACTCCTGCAAATGCAAACACGTCTGCCCCAGACCACTGGGGTGGACTGCCCTTCCCTCCTGGGTGCAAAGGTGCTCAGTTGCTGGGAATCTAATACCCATTTAGAAGTGATGAATCCATGTGCTTCAAACTGCCTTGCCAGTGATACAAATAAAAAGCCAGAATGAGCTCCTTCACTTTACAAGCAGTGATAAATGCAGTAGAAGCCACTTAATTAGTCTATGATAAATTGCATGCCCAATTAATTGTGATGATTGCCTAGGGGACAAAACCCAACTCGAGGCAGTCTGATGACTCCAAAGAACAGACTAATGGCACACTTTAGTGAGCATTGGAGAGTGTCTTCCCATGCCCTTCCTGCAGTTGTCGGTAGCTGAATCACAACAGTTAACTGCCAGGGATGTATTTGCTTGCACCAGCTTTGCCCCAGTTTGACCTTTTATTCATTTTATGCTGGTTAAATGAATCAATATTATCTTAATACAGTGTTTCCTTTCGTCCTCCCAGTAGCAGTGCTTGGTTATACGGTGGACTTAAAATGCAATTAATGAAATATTCAGTGAGTGCAATGGGCTTCCTTATCCCTCAGAGTTGCAGGTGGGAATTGGGAGGAAACACATTAAAGGTAAAGGAGTTACCTGAATGTTAAAACAACATAGATCTGAAAGTCGTGCTTCATAAATTTATGTACAGAGCCTGTGAAGCATGGTCATTGCAAGCAGAGTTGTACCAGTTTGAGCAAAAAGGTAGTTTTAAAATGATTTTGCTAAGCTGGTGACAAAGACCATGCAGACATTGCTCTTTCAGTTTTAAAACAGTAAATGACTTCACAGGGCAGAGTCAGGTCCCAAATGTGCCATCTGCCCGTTTGTGGTTTGTTTACTTTATACATGATTGAGTTTAGTGCTCATCTTGGTTCCTTTTACATAATGATGTTATGATAACCACATAATTAATGTTTTTAGCATTTAGCAGATAAATGAGATGCAAAAAGAGAGAGAGAAATATTTGATGTTTAAATAGAAATTCTTCTAAAATGCCCAGTAGGAGCCAAGTTTTATTCTATATTACTTAATCTATAAGTTAATGCATATAATATTTAACATTAGCTTACAGTGATAATAAAGGTTGTTCACAGACCATTCCTAGGATGTTAATGAGTGGATGAAACAAATCCTTTTGTCTATTTTTTGACTCACACTTTTTTTTTTTCCCTCCCAGATATTAATTTCCAAAATGTCATAAAATTTCAGCAGAAAGTAGATATAAAGTGACACATGATTAAGATAGGCAAAAATATTTCACTTTATTTGGGGAGAAGTTGAAAGACCTCCTGGAAATCTCACGAAAAGTGTATTCTTGAAAATATTTCCGTTTTTTTCAGACTTTCTACTCCTGCAAGCATCTGAATGCTTATACTCTTGCCCCTTCTCATTTGGAAAGTTAACCTCTCCACAAATGCAACTAGAGTTTGAGTAGAAACATATGGAGAAAATACGTTTTGTTCTTCTGGTTCCATGAAAAATTATGAAGTGGAGGTGAAGAATGTGAGCTTAGTGGGGGAAGAGGAGGTCAATGAGAAATTTGTCCCTGTTTCAAATATTTTCCCATCATAGAGTAGATTGGGCAATGTTCTTCCTAGGTCACGATCATAGAAATGTGTCTCCAGTGATTTGACTTTAGCTTCTCTCGGGATGGATTTCTGTAGGGAATTCTCGTAGTTCTTAGCAATATTTTAAATTGCAAATGTTCAGATAAAGGACTCCATACATTCACAAAAACCAAGTTCTACTGACTTCTGTAGCAATGCACACAGCTGATGTCTGCTATTAAGAAAGTGCTTTACAGGAATAATTTTGAAGTGGAGTTACGCATTATTAATGGAGACAGATCTGATGGTGAAGTAAACCACATTTGGCAGCAAGAACATTTACTAAAAATGTCATTAAAGAATTTAGGCTGTATGCTACCAACTATTTTGTAACTCCCTCCACTGACTTCTTGGCCTCTCTTTTTCTTTCATGTCTGGTAAGTAGCTTGAGGTGGTTGATGAACACTGGAACTGAGGAAGTCTGGCTTCTTGATGCTGTTTGTCTAAAGGTTTGTTGGCTTTGACACCTAAGAAGAAGGAAGCTCTACCCCAGCCCATGCCTCATTTTGTGCATTTAGAACTTTCCTAAGGCTTTCTTTCATGTAGGTTTTATGGTGTCAAAAAAGAAATAGGGTTTTTACCATAACTATTTCCTCAGTGGAGGTAAATTTACAACTTTTTTCTAATAATGAGTGCCAATTTCCCCAATTTAGAAAATTTGAGATCTCTTCCAACCTACCCTTGACAAATTTATATCAATACAAGTTGATAAATTTTGCTAAAATTTTCCACTAAATTATAAAGAAAAAATGGACAATCCAGTAGGCTTTAATATTCACTTAGAATGACACCACAGGACTCATTTCTTAGAAACTCCAGCTTTGAAAAGAAGAAGTCATGTGGGATGTATTTCATCAAACACTGCATTCAATGTCATCTTTAGGAAAAAATGTAGCTTGCTGCTGCATCTCTTACCAGGTGGCATCTTTATTTGAAATGCTGAGGCAGTGAAATGAAATAGTTACGTTTAGAATGAAATGCAGCCTCAAAGACTGGTTTACTGGGACAAGAACTTACCACTTCGGTAATCTCTGGGACAGACTGGAAAGACTGACAATAGCCCTGCTTATATAGCGCTCATTTGTATTTAAAAATAGGTAAGGTGATCCTATTGTTCTCTTGAAATTTACTGATATCACAAAGCAATGCAAGTACCTATGTTTTTTTCTGCCATACCACCGAATGTTGGTTATAAATAAATAGTCCCACAGAGCTGGAATCAGAAAATTAGGAAGTATTTCAAATGAAGGGAAGATTCACCTTCAGCACCTGAAAGCTAAACAGACGGAAGTAAAAAAAAAAAAGAAAAAAAATTTTTTTTCCACCCAATACAATTTTTTTTCCACTGGATATTGGATGGGTCTGCAAGGCTTGGCACTGAGCTCTCTACTCATTGAATTTAGGACAAGGACCTGTAGAGACTATGGTCTGAAACTGGATTTCTTCAATTAGGAATGTGAGCTGGCACTTATGATCTGTAGATACCATGACCTTGATTCCTAAAGGCAACAAAGTTTTAATCACGGACTTTCCCAACTCCTTAGGAGTGCTGAAGGCACAAGGTATTTCTTCCAGCAGCTGCATGACTTTCCCAGATGGATGAAATGCCTCCTTCTCCTTAGGGCTTACAAACAAACCTTTCCCTAAAGGTAGGTCCCTCTTTTTTCAAAGTCTTACTAAGATTTTGTGTTGGCCTCATCTCAACCCTCCCAGGAGCTGGCTGGAGCCACCACCTTGGAGGTTACCTTGTCCTCGGGGAGGCTTCATAGGGACATGGAGGAGTGGATGGAACCTATGTCTGACAGTCTTTCTAAGGAGGAGATAAGTTTGTTCTACTTTTCACCAAAGTACCTAAATACTTGTTATGCCAGAAAGAGAAAGAAGGAACATGGCATTGCTCAAGCAAGGGAGGTCTGGCTGGAACCAGCTCCAGGGGCTGTCCACCTTTACTGGGGAACCCTAGTTTACTGGTAGGTGTTTGCTGGGAAATGACACCTGCACCCACACTTTGTAGAGCCCAAGCTGATGTTTGACACCTGCACCCACACTTTGTAGAGCCCAAGCTGATGTTTGACACCTGCACCCACACTTTGTAGAGCCCAAGCTGATGTTTGACACCTGCACCCACACTTTGTAGAGCCCAAGCTGATGTTCTCCATCTTCCAAGCAGGGCAGCGAGACCTGCACCCTGAGCAGAGGTACTTTGGGGGGGTTGCAGGAGCAGAGCTGCTGGGGCATTAAGCGTGTTGACAGAATTTAAATGTTTCCAGTGGCAGATGAAAAGAGGGTGGTGGGTTTGAGGAGTGAAATTTGAGTAAATGCACTCCAACCCTACAGTCTATTCAGGAGTTTAAATCCCTCTGTGGATATTGGCCTATATAAAAAGCTGCTGGACTGTGCTTTTACATGAGATCCTGAATGACTTTGTAAGACTTCAGCAGCTTTCAAATCCTTCACTTTCAACAACAGTGCTCTTTGTACTAAAAATTTAGTATATAGAGCTGTATGATAGACTTGGGTTTGAATATACTCAGAAAAGTTCCACGTAATGGCATCTTAATGCCTAGACAAATGCAAAATTAATATACTGAAGTTCTCCAGCTGCAGTAAGAGTAAGAGCAGTACATTTTTTTTAATGTTGTGTTGGGTTTTTTTAATAGCAAGCTCTATTTTTGAGACAGGCAGAGGAAAATCTTCTCAAGCTGTACGCTCAGCGTCCCCTGAGTGAATAGGGTTCAATGTAGCATGGATAATTTGTTTGCTTTGCAATTATTTTCCGTCAGTGGAGACAAATTGATTTGTACAATAAAATTGACGGTCACTGCAAGGCAGCTGGCTTTCTAAACTGTAAAAGAATTTGACTAGGTTAAGTGCGTACTAAATTTTTGGAGTACTGGGATGTCCTTTCATACTGGTAAAACTTGCAACAGTTTTAGGGCTCGCCAGTGATTACTATGTGAAATTCAGCATCAGAGAATGCCAGAACGGTTATTCTTAATACTACTCTGAGCAGGACCATTGCCAATTTATTAGTGGCCTGCTTTGAAAATTATTTCCATGAAAACAGAAATCAAAATGCAGGAAAATAAAATGATAGTAGAACAGATGAATAGGTAGAAAGGAAATAGCAATAAGTGCCTCCAAACTGTCTTCTTAATTATTAAAGGAAATTAGATATTTAACATGAGCCAGAGTCGAGTCTGCTGGGCAACAAGAGTTTCTGCCAGAGAAAAGCATGTAGCAAACTCTGTGTCTGGAAAATAGGAGCATGATCAACCAGGGAGGTGTATTTCCAGAAAATGTTGCTATCGGAAGCAAAGAAGAAATAACCATTTTGTGCTGCAACTAGAATATTTGGATGTTTGTCCAAATAAAAATATTTAAAACCCATAAAAACTAAATCACTATTGACCCATTCTTTTACTTTTCTGTTTAGAAAACAAAGACTTGATCTGGCCTCTCAAAAGCCCTGGCAAAACTGTAGTGCATGCACGGTCAAATGCTAAGCGTGATTAGCAATGCCGTAGTACCTGGTAGCCGCCTGGAATGAGGCTTTGATTCCACTTTTCACAACACTGGGCTAATCAGGACATACTGTCATATTCAATCTAAAAGCAGAATATCCCCCAGAAAAATGCTGGACCTAAAAGTTCAGTAAATTGCTCTGGTTAAACTTCATTTGGATGTTCCAAGTGTTAAACCTCATTGCAGACATCAGGATTAGATTAGTGATACTGTCAGTTTTGCAAAAGTCCAAGATCAGCACTAAGTAAGGTAGAAGTTTGCTAAGACAGGCTAGTTTCTCTTTGCCCAAACTTAAAGGACCTGGGAAAAATTGATACTGTACAGTTCAAGCACATTTGACTGGGCTTAATACATAAGGTAAACAAAGCTCTCCAAGCACCGATCAAAGTGCAGTTCTGGGGGCCAGTGGCATGATCTTTAGGTGTGAGAAAGAAAGTTTTGAGGAAGAAGGTCACATGTTTGAAGGTCCAGACAATCGGGCTTTGGCTTGACCTCTCTGCCTAACTGGGAGCAGCTCTCCCCAGCTACTCATGTGAGCAGGGTTCAGAGGTTACCAATTACTTCGGGAGGCTGAGAAAGTTGTATGGAGCTGCTCTCAGCTGCCATTTCGCATTAGCATCAGGCCATTTGCAGGTAGGCTGCCGCGGTTAATCCTTCACTGCCGATCACTGATGTTCTCCAGCTTGCGATCGCCGCGGCGGTGGCGTAACATCTTCCCGTCCCGCCGAGCGGCTCTTGGTGCCCGCCCTACCGCGCAACCGCTCCAGCGCCGCTCGCTCTCCCCCACGCAGCCGTGCACCACATAGCTGCACCCCCACGACGTGGGGGTTGTTTTAATTGCTTAACTCTTGACCAGGTAACATTTTTCTCCCTTTTTTTTCATTTTTTCCCCTTTTCTTTTTTTTCGCCCTGAGTATTTCAGAGCCATCAATAGAAGAGAGCCAAATGCTCTAAGTGGTTGCAGATATTGAGATGATTAGAGTAATTTCTGGCAACATTTTCTTACAAATCTTAAAATAATATATGCGCCTGCACACACTTCATTTCTAACAAGTTAAGCAAGGGTGACTTATAACTTTATGATAGCAGAAGTGTACAAAAATACCTTCAATAAAAGTCTTTTAAGTTATAGTAAATTTCTGAAACTTATACTAAAGCTCTCAATTTAAGAGCTTATATCATTTTCTAACTTTAGAAGTTAGAATTACCCTTAGAAATTTTCTCAGGGGGGATAGATTGTGTCAAACGAGCTCCCTGGGGGAATTCTCATGCTTTCTTCTGAAGCTGCTCTCTCGGGTAGTGACAAACAGGATATTGAACTACCCAGGCCTCTGGTTTGATCCAGTATGGAAAATCCTATTCTTTCCGTTTCACAAATAGGATCTGAGGCTTTGGAGTTTTTGCTTTGTGGAAGTCACAAAATCGAGAATGATCACACTTCCCTAACGCAAGACATATTTTCATTCTAAAAATGAGCCAGTTTCCTTTCAGAAATAAGTCTGGATTTGATTACACATCCTTTTACTTTCCCTTGAAAATGAGTACATTTCTGCCTGGAAATATTCACATAAGTGAAGAAATTTTCTAGGAAATTAAGCAAGCCACTTTGAGTTTACAGTGAAAGGCCCAGCCTTAGATTGTGAATATACTATTTCACATACACTGCCATCATACATATTTATAGTTATTTAGTTATTTATTTTTAAATTTTAAAAAAACTCCCAAAATGCAACTGAAGTTATTTTACTCTTGATTTACACCTCACTTTCTTCCTGTCTTATCAGTTAATTTACCTCTAGGGAGAAAGGTGGCATCTGTTAAACAGGGTTTCACAAAGTAAATATACGGTCCCCGTAACTTCTTGGGTGTCATTTACTGCTATGAGCTTACCAGAAGTCATGTTTTCCACACAGCAAACAGGCAAGAATAAGGACTAGTACTTTCAATATCTGGACGATAGAGTTAGAATACCTCGGTCGCATGGTATGTCATGCTGCATATTTGGAGAAATATTTGCTACGTCCTAAGTTCTTTCAAAAGCCAGTCTTTTATCTTTCTCTGAGATTGATATCTTTTCCCCAGTAAAAAAGCTTTCCTTCCTTATAGGTTTTTTCTTTCTGTAATTTTCATTTTACCATCTTTTTACATTGACCTTTCATTTGCTGCCATGCCTGGAAATTCACTGTCATTCCTCATTTACCAGCACATACTATTTGTATGGCTGCAAAAACTACAGGTGCACATTTTGATATGCTTATTAATGCTACAAGAAAGCCACTCTTTACAACCTTATCTCATTGGTAGAGACTGAATATTACAGGAGAGTTACTAAGACTGATGTGAAAAAATACTGAAAATCAGAATAAACTAAAACAAATGAGTAGCCTACTGATAGCAGCTTGTAGACAAGGCTAAAGGGAATCTCAGAGGCTAAACCTGTTCCCACTAAAGGTAGCTGGAATTTCCCACAGGCATTAATGATATTAGACTGGATCCCAGGTTTGCAGTAACATTATTATGCAAGGAGAAACTGTGAAACTTGCAAAGGTGTCTTTTACTATGAAATTAATAAAGGACATTGGTTTTCTTTAAGAACACTAAATATGAATGGAAATCCTGACTCTGACTCATACCACTATAGAGACTCTTATCTAATATACAGATACATTATAAATGTTCCAGTTTATTTAATTTTGGCATTTTTGTTACCACTTGCAAAGTAAGGTTGAATGGGGTGGCAACTATTTTCCATTTAACTTTTAAGTAAGTATTACTTTTCTCCCCCCAAAAATTCCAGTGGTATTTCCACTATTAAGAAATCCTTAACTGGCTAATCTTTTTGAGATTTTAGTCCTGTCACTGTGGTTTTAGTAAGAGAAGTGAGTTTATACCCCAATATAAATGGAACTGTAACCTCTTAACTAGTCTGCGGCTAGGAAATCCCAATCACTTTCACAGAAAAAAAAAAAAAAAAGGAGCAAGCAGAGACAATACTTAGAAAGATCAGGATATGGTATTCAATAGAATTTATAGGAGTCATACATTTATTATTGTCCAAATTGCAATGTCTATAGCCCTTATATAGTATAATGTAATAGATATCTTCAATAGGATTATTGATGACAGAGGAAGGAAGTACAAGGGTGACATTTTTTAAGTGTTTTAAACCCAAACCCCATTTTGTCCAGATTTGTCCCTCTGCAGAAATGTTTTCAGGTTTCAACCCTCACTATCAAAAGGCAATTCAAAGCATTGCATAAATTTCAGGACGGAGACTGTGGAGAATGCTAGGGAGGAGAATAGCCAGAAAAAGATTCCTGGAAAAACAGGGCTTGTAGAGATTTCTCAGCTCATTACTCACTTGGGTTGAAGCCAGAGCAGGCAGATTGCTGCAAAGAAGGAGAATGGGTGAGGACTGGCTGAAGATGAGGAGAAAAACACTGGAGGATTGGATGGAGGAGGAGGAAGGCTATCAGAAGGAAAGAGAAAGTACATGAGACTTGAGGTGTGTTTTGGATGAGCATTAGAGGCATAAACCCAAAGATATAACAAGTAGAGAACCAATTTAAATGCTTAACAATAGACAGAAGACATTATTTCTGTCTGGTTTATAGTATCCTCCATTAAACAAAACATTTATTAGATTACATGCCCTGTTATGCATGAACTCAATATTGAAAGCAATACTACCGCAAAACATTTTTCTGTATTTAATGTAAGAACATTCTTTTGCTCCTTCACTTACAGTTATTCTACATAAAAGAGAGAAACTGCAATCCAGACTTTTTTGTAAGTCATATTTGAAAAAAACACAACAATGTGGCATTCCAAATACTTTAACGTTTAGGTGTTTAACACCACCATCATTAACTTAATGATAAAATCCTCTTACGCCCACTGTGAAATTCAGTGTGTCTAAGAGTATACTTTAAAGAAATTTCAGTCAAAAATCCCAGTGCAGTGCAGAAGCAAAGCCATGTATTGCAGAGAGAAATGTTTCTAGCAGAAGTGTCAGGAGTAGCAGTTAGGGGAAGATTTGGAAATTTAGAGTGATGTAGGTGACAGGGACTTCATGAATTTAGCTACTTATGAAAGCCTGAACATACAAGTCGTTTTTAAAGGTATTGCCAGATGTAAATGTAAATACTAGACCCAGTCCAGAGGTCTTACAGAGATTCTGCAATAATGCTCTGGATCACTGAAGAAAAGCTATAGAGTACAGGGAGAAGAGTAGATTTTTTGGAATGTGTATTTTAAAGTTTTCTTTTTATCAGTGCAAATTTCATGGCTGAGCAATGCCAAAATAAATACTAAACAAATATACGCATTGAAATATCTACTGTATCCCTTCTTTTCATCATTGATTATGTTTAAAATTCACACATACTATTCCAGATATGTATGGTACAAGTTGTTTTTTGTCAGAAATATTCTGCCCTGATTTCTCCATGAGGGCATAGAGAGTTTTCAATTGCTAGAAAGATGTGGACACCACTTATTTCAGTGTGCCACCTGGTGTTGAGAGAGGTGGACAGGAGATAGGACCTTGGAAAGGTGGGCATGTTTGATCAAAATATAATAGAGAAATTATATATAAATTATACAATAGACTTCTTATTTCTTATTCTCTTCCTTAAGGAATCTCTCATCTGGGTAGGAACTTATGATAGTGCCATTTGATTGAATAACCAGTCACAAGTTATAAATAATAAATACTGTAATAAAAAATAGCAAATAGTTGAAGTAGCTTGTCTATTGAAACCTCTTGCTGAAGAATATTCCCTGGTTTAGTTAGTGACCGCTTCTGAAGCATAAGCCCATCAATAGAAATCAAGGGCTCCACTTGTGACAGGTCTATGACCAATGAGTCAATGGTCTGCTTTGATCTGTCACGATGTGAGTCTGCAGTCCAGATGAGACCAATGCCTCAGATATGTCAGTCAGACTCTGACACAGAGAGATTGCCATCTCAGTGGACAGGACAGAAAACGTGGAGGAAGAAAAGAAACATTTAAGATGGCAAAAGCTACGTAAGAGGTTGAGGAGAGAAAGGGGTGTAGAACTCAAATCTGATGTCCTGCAAGGTCTCAGGAAAGGCTTTCAGGTGCTTGAAGGGTCTTGCTGGTGCTTCAGAAGGATGCAAGCAGTGAATTTAGGGTGCGCAGAACATCAAATAGCCTAGATTATGGATTTAAAAGGCACAGCGCTACTTCAAAGCAATAGTGAAAAGGCTTTGTCTTTGTGTCTCTCAAGTGGAATTAATTGTTCCTAAGAATCTCAAAGCACTGTTTTGTCTCCTTCTCCTCTAAAATTTATTAGTCTTCTGTCCATGATAATTTGCAGAGAAATTTAAAAAAAAACATGATGAGAATGTACAGAGTTTACACGGTGGGGTTTTTTACTCCCTAATCATTCAAAACTGAAGAAATGTCCCCAGACTTTGGACATGAAATCATCAACATCCCTACCGTGTCAGCTGATCCTGGTTAAGCTAATACAAAGAACAAATAATCACAGTGGGCAAAGCACAGCCAAAAATGTCAAAGGCTGTTACTGTAGTGGCAGACTTCTGAATGATGCCTTGTCTTGGATGAGTAGCTGCTGAATGGTGTTGGGAGAGCCAGGGAAGCTTTTGGTTGATTTATCAGAATGAGGAAGTTGGATGGCATTGAGTTTCAGATCAAATGAGGTCTTTGAAATGATAGCTCTACCAAATTTGTTGCACATCACTGAGACGTACTGATAGCAGCCAGCCGACACAGGATTGCATTTTAGTACAGTGGCTCATTTCAAAATAACCCAGTGAGCCACAGGAAGAGAGGCAACAGGAAAAGTGCAGAAAGGCTGAGCAGTCTGAAGCTCTGATGTCCCTTTATGTCATGTGTAAATGTGGTGAGAAATGGTGCCATGCTCACACTGGGTTTCTCAGTCTCACTGCCACACAGAAAACGGGACAGACGACAATATCCTCTTTGACTCTGAAGGCCAATGCATGAACGATTTCATAGAAACTTGCAGCTCTTGGACAACATCACATAGATCTGATTTCTGTTATTCCCCAGGAACATTATGATGACAAAAAAACTTGTTAATGGGGATAAACAGATGCAAAGTAAAGCCAACTTTTCCACTATGAGATCGGAAATCAAGACATTTGGGTTCAGTTCCCAAGTCTGCCCTAGTACTGAATTAATTGCAACAAAGTAAATGCCTCGGATCTCATCCATGCAAGTGGCTAGTGGTTCCTCACCTGCTGTCTTTTTTGTCAATTGCCTTTTAAGTAAAATATTTTTGTCAACTGTCAGGTCTTTAGCAGCAGGGTTCTATCTAATTGCAATGCTATAATACATAGAATAAGTTTTAAAAGATCAATATCATTATTTATTTTCTTTTTCTGTGTTTTGAACATACATAAAGATAAACCCCTACCCTGATAATTAACATGATCAAAGGTAACACCAAGTTCTTCCACTACATGCTTCACCACCCTAAAGAAAGGTTGACTCATTCAAGTGAATAACACCCCTCCTCATGATGCAAAATCTAAAACTTGCCTATTTAAAGCAGTTATAGAAGTGTATTTTTTCCTTGATTAGCTTTACATTTCATCAAAATATTCACTAGCAAATGTATTCTGTTAAAAGACCATTATGAACGAGGTGGGGGGTGATTTCAGCCAAAATCTTGCTTCCTTTTGCCATGTGCAGTCTATCTCCAGTGTTTCAGGCAATTTTTATTGTCATTTTTGTTGGTTTTCACTGGTGGTAAGTAGCTAAGCAGAAACAGACCTGTGATGACAGTAATATGTTACAATGGGTACTACAGAAGGTGGGAAAAAGTCACAAGGAAGGGAAGGGGAAATGGACAGATACAGCCAAACTGCGCTTTTCTGGAGTATTCCCATGTTCAGAACAGTGTAATGGGATCCATCCCAGGGTATTTTAGCTCTTTCCTAGGCAGGAAGAAACTGTTCACATATAGTCTTCCTATATACACAAAAGATGTAACCAGCTTCAGCAGCCTCAGGAAGGACCTGTGGACGTAGCCCACAGAGTTTAAGAGCTTTTTTTTTTCCTGAATGTTTGCTCTCCTCTGGTGTAGCTGCTTACACCTGTACAAGCATTTCACTTTTCTTCTATTTGTTCTACCTTGCCCATTTTTTCCTACCCTCTTCCCCTCCATGATTATTATCATCCCTTATTTCTCTTTCGCGCCTTCTCCCAGCTGTGTTCTGGTTTGGATACAGTGGGTCAGACATATCAGGACACTCAGATAACTTTGGAGAGTAAAAGATGAAGTTGTGTAGTGGAAAATCTAACCTTGTGGAGTTTTAACAGCAGTAATGGCTCCAGGTCTGACATTTGGAGAGGCTACTGTCTGCAGCTGCAGGTCATGGCCATGGCCATCCTTCTACATATCACCATTCTCCTAGTGCCAGCTGAGCATCTAGTGTTAGCACTGCATCTTCTTCCAGAGATAAGAAGCCAAGTCTGCAAAATTGGCCAAGAAATTCTTTCTTGGCGTACAGCAGCCGTAGCTTTCGCTGCCCATGTAGTCCTCCAGCAGGTTCCTTCTGCAGCTCGGCCTGGCTTTTGGCTTCCCTCAGCACTCCTCAACAGTCACCCCCTGCCTCGCTCCTCCTGATGGCAACGGTTATGCCCTGTAGCAGCGATTTTTAAGGATTATCCTCTACCCCTGCTGGCTAGGCCAGACAGGAGGGCAATTGCTAGGAGTAGCTGTCTCCTTCCTAGCTGATGCATTATACTTGCTTTCTCTTTTATGTGTGCTGGCATGACTTGCAAAGTGTTATTTTAGTTGCAGTCGTAACTAAAGCTAATAAAATGCTATTATGGTTAATTATATTCACCAGCAAGGCACTTAAACTTTACATGAAATGGCATCCCAGTAGGCTTGAGTTTTCATAGCATATGGCAGTTAGAATGGCAAGGTTTTAAAAAACATGTAATTTCATTAGAGTAACAAGACAACCACTTGAGTAGTCTTTTTATGACATGTTTTAATGGTGCTGCCATATGGATGGCTTGTAAACAAAAAAAAACCTAAGGAAGGCTAGATGAGGTAAGGAACACATACATCTGGCAGAGGATATCCCAGCATGCTTCAAGCACTTGCAGCTTTAATAAGCACTTCTAGCACCTCATGCTTATGAAAAGGTGCAGTGAGGCTGTGTTCATTCTTGCCCATTTCCAGAACTGATTTTTATTTAAAATAAATTTTTTTAAAAAGTGTGTGAGGCTATTATTAATCCCTTTCAGGCCCTTGGGATGTCCTGCTGTATACCAAGGAGCATTTCTCACTGGCTTTGTTGACTAGAAGACATTTATTCCATACTGATCTCAACGCTACTAACTTCTAAGCAAGCTCCACAGTTTTGTGGAGGTGACCTTCCCTGCCTTTTGGGTACCCTGGAAAATTATTTTGGGACAGCATGTTATTAATGGGATGCCCTAATGTTAACCTACTGTAGTTAGCTTGAGCCTATTATGAAATCTAAAATAGTCTTATAGAGGTTTACAGGGATGCAGGTGACAGAAAGTAAAAACACGTTTATCTACAAAATCAAATCCAGGAGACCTGTTTCCCTCTCCATACCTAGCTGCATAGGTGCTCTTGTAACCCACAGCACCAGGGAGTTTGGTTGTGCACACCTCAGAGGGCATTTACAGGAAAGACTCTTCAGTTTGGGATGGGTATAAACTTCTGTTCCTCTTTACCTGAGGTTTGCCAGAGGGCTCATGCATGATCGTATTTTTCCCCTTCTCAGTTCTTCTTCCTCAGATTATTGGACCTCAGTTTGGAAGGTGGTTCTGATCTTCTAGGCTAAAAACTTTCCTCAGTGCTTTGGAAATAACTACTATGTCTTTGGCAAACTAGATGTTTGGCAATAATTCTGGCAGATCCTTACCCGCAGAAAAGTGATGTGCTTCTTTGTGCCTGATAAAGTAATTTGCACATATCAGACAAACTGTTTCTGTTCTCCAGAACACATAGCTCACATTAACATGCAGTTGACAACCATATTTTACAGAAAGCAGCCTGCTACTGACTCTTGACTGAAATTTTATATGATGATAAATAACCACTACAAGGTGTTAATCTCCGAAGAGGCATGGCTCCAAAACACAGTCTTGAATTTTTAGCTATACCATAATAAAAGCTTTCAAATACTGTTCCAATGGAATTTATATCAGTTGTCCAATTTAACTTGTTAATCACTTTTGCTGTCAGAATTTTGAGTGGTTCCAAGCAGGTCTGTCAATCAGGACTGCTCAACAGAAATGCACAGAAAACAAGGAGAGGGATTAATCCTCTGTGGATAGGATTATATTTGTAGGGAATATGGAAGCACAGGATTATGCAAATACATATGTGGAGGAAAGCTGTAGGTCTTCTCCATGGGCACTGGGAGATAGGGAAGGCAGACGCTGAAATAGCCAGATGAAGCAGGTTAATGGGATAGAATTTGCAGAAGGACAGGAGAAACAGTCTGAGGGCAAAAGGGAAGGAACGGCCCTTTGCCTGCCAGCACAGCAGAAAAGGTGAGGATGGGAAGGACTAGGAGCAGCAGAAGAGTTATGGATACTGACAGCTTGGAGACCTCAGAAGCACTGAGATGGTCGTCAGAAGAACTTGTGGTGAGTCATCATAAAGTAGGAAATCAGGGCACTTCTGTTCATTGTGGAATAAAGGAAAGCCGTCTTGCTTTTCGTTTCCCTGAACTGCATTTTGCCCTTTTAATGAGTTACTTCAGGGCTCATTAAAGAGCAAAACCAGTAACACAGACTTAAGGAACACAAAATGTGAGCAGATGTTATGCAATCTCTCATGTGTGTAATTCTGCCCCAGTACCTGCCGTGTCATTTGTGACCTGTAATAATAACACCTCTGAACTTTCACTTCTGTGTTCCTTTTAACCACAGACTGCAGTAGTTTGGGACTGCGTGATCACTTTGTGATGTTGACAACTGGAGACCAGGATTAAACTACTAAATTCTTTTTAATAACAACCAAACATAGGTTGCAAAGTCTCTAGAGGTAACCTAACTTGCCAACTCTGCTTTTAAAAATATAATTTGCCAAGAAGCAATCCACAATTTACATATCTATTTTCTTTTAAAACACTTTTTTTAAAACAAAGAAGTATTAAATCTTGGCAGAGGCTTTTGGCTGAAATGCAGCAAGTATATTATGAACAGATTTTTACAGTATGCTTCCACGTTATTTTTGTTGTACACTCTAGACCTATGCAAAAGCTTTGCTATATATTTTCCCTTTATGAATGGAAAATAGTGAGCAACTTTAGGGTTTCAATAAAGTCAGAGAAGAAATACATTTCCAATATAGTTCAGGATAATAGTTCCAATTGAAGAAACCCTTGTGTCTTGATACTGTGAAGGTGGCATTGCCCAAGACTTCCTTTCACACAAAAAACAAGCTTAACAAATTAAATCATTCACATACCCCTTCATAATTCTAAAATATTTTCTAATTACTTTGTTTCCAAAGACCATTTAAACATCTCAAAAGCAAATCTCTTCAAGCAAAGGTGGGTGCTTCTTAAGCTTTTTCCTTTCTTCCCACTGTAAAGCCAGTTTGCAATGCAAGACCGACTGCTCCGTTTGCCTCTGAAGATTTGATCTGGGAAGTGAGAAATAGGGATTTTCAAAGTGAGTTTAGAAATTGGTGAATAGAGGTTTCTGAAGAACAATGAGTAACCATGGGGTACAGAAGGTTTTTGAACCTTTTGAATGTGTTTGTATCTGAGAACCATTCTACTTTGTGGAAGCTTTGTTTGCTTTTCTGTCCTACCGCATTACACGCTGCTGTATTTCAGGTGCGTAGGGACCATCACATGGATGCTGATAGCAAAATTTCCATTTCACAAATAAACCAAAAAAGGACGTAAAAAGAGTAAAGTTTCTCTCCTAACCCACATAGAGGGCAAATTATAGAGGCTAGACAAGGATAAAAAAAGTGTATGATTGACAGCTGACAGAACGCCAGTGAAAATTTCTCTCCCCCTTAGGATATTGTTTTGATAATCTTTGCCTATTTAATACTTTATGGAACTAGAGATTTTTCTTTTGTCTGTATGGATATTTTTTGAGGGGTGGGGGTTGCACTTGTCAATTGCACATCAAAATAGGGTGGATAGACAGGGAAGTGAAATGTAAACAACAGCTCCAGGTTTGTTTTTCTCCTTGGGCTGTTGGGGGATGTTTTTGTACATGAAGGTTAACAGAGCACAGTAGCAGCCTTCATCAGTTCTTAAGGACATTTGGCCCATGCTCCCATACAACTTAGCTGACCACAGTGTTATTACCTGGTTTTGTATCTTACAGTCAAAAAAGTCTATTCTGAACTGTGACTGTAAAACAGCGTAATGGGTTTACCTGTTTATGGTATTTAAAGACTATACATTTACCTAGAAATACATATCATTTTCTGTTGTTGAGTCCATCATTTTGCCACAAGGTCTGTCAGTCCACTTGACGGTGGACTGCAAGTCCTGCAAAGTTTTTGTGAGCGTGTGCTGATATCCCTTCCAGCTGAGATGCTGCACCCAAACTGTGAGTGTCCATCACGCCGGGGTGACCAGGAGGGCACACACACACACACAGAGCAGAATACAACCCAGCCCATGGTGTCACTGCCACAAGTACTCAGTCCACAGGACTTGGCACAAGTTCGGCGTCCTCAGGCTCCTCCAGCCCCAGCCATCATGACTTGCTATCCCTCAGCAATGGCACTGCTTTCTTGGAGCAGCAGCAGCTGGTCAGATTCAGGGTCCTTGTCCCCATTTGTGATCTGGCCACCTTAACAGCTCAGCACTGACTTACACCTTGCAAGATGGGTGAAATAGCCAAGTTTCCTCTCCCACGGTTATGCTGAGCCTGCAATGCAACAAAGAACAAAACATAAACAAAACAAGCTTTTTCTGTGGAAGTTTGCAAATACAACTCCAAATGCACTGAAGAGGCAGATCTGTTGAGTCAGTTGATGCCTTTTGTAGAAACATCATCAGTTTTCCTTCTGGAACCAGATTTTCAAACAATGTTTTGGTCTCACTTCAGTAGCTCCATATAAAATTTTCTTGGTTTCCAAGTAAAATGTAATGCTCATCTTGCAAAGACAGCTCTGAATGTTAAGATAAATTTTTTTTCCAATATTAATATTACTACAGACCAAACAGTTTTACCCATGTAACTCTACTGATTTCAGATAATACTTTCTGTGACACAGATATCCATTGCATTTGGCGGGATGTCACCATTTGTACTGGTTGGAATTTACTAAACAGTTCTGTAGATGATGAGTTGTAAAAGATTTCTTTTCTTCTACTGAATAAGCTTTAGAGTAGCAAAGGGTGGACGCACATCTTCCTAAGCACCTAAGGGACTACCCTAAGCACCCTTGGGCTTGAGCCCACCTCTGATTTATCTACACCAAAGCTGAAGTGGGGCTAAAGAGGTAAGGACAGCTTGACTCTGAATTGTACCACTTCAGTCTCATATCAGTATTTTGATACCAAAAGGAGACTCTGATAAAAAAGGTAATTAAATAAACTACTTTCAAATGTTTATAGATATAATGAATCCTGGTGGAAGAGTGCCTTCTGAGTTAGTTTCTTTGTGAAAACAAGGTGTTATTTAAAGAATGATGAAAATGAAACTATACAGTTTCACATCAGGCTAATTTATCATGGAGGTTTTTTGCTTGGTTAGCTGAGAAGGGGGTAGGTGCTTGAATACATTAACACTGCAGTTTACTGTAGTCTTGGAGATTAATCCTTTAAAAATACATCCAAGTAGCCTTTCATACAGGCATGTTTCCACTGAATGCAGTGAGACTGCACTGACACATCTGTGACCTGGTGGTTACTTTCACATAAAACGTGATTTGGGTAGACTGTGACTAATTCACTGGGGTCTGACAAAGTGTGTATGAAGTTTTCTTCTGTCTAAAGTACACCATGTACAATTTTGCTGTTGATATGGTATTGGATGTCTTGTATCCTTGTAAAGAAAATATTCTCTCCTTTTGTGCTCTTAGCCCTTTCTATGTGACCTATGCCCATTTCTTTGTGTCTGGGGATGCTCCTGTGTCGCTTTTCTTTACTTACTTTATGCAAAGGCAAATAATAATACTTGTCAATTTATTTGTGGCATTCTCAGCTGCATAGCTAATGCTCTTCTGCTTGATAGGATGTCGTTGCTTTCTGTAATTATAGTTCTGCTTATGCCCTTGAGGAAGAACATCTGCTATTTCCCACTCATGAGTTACATTTCATCCTCTCATTTCCTCGGTGTTATCCTGCACGATAGTGATGCGGTGGTCTCTGATGCCCTTTGCAGCACTTTTCCTTGGGGTTCTGTACAGCAGGGTCCTCGGCCATCCTCCTCACCTTCCCCTTCCTTCATCAGCCGGTTGTGCTCTTGTCCTCAACATGGACAATACATTCACTGATTCATCTGGGAGGGAAAGGGCAGAGGTGTGCAGGGAGCGCCTACGACAACCTGCCTCGGCTGGGAACAAAGGTGCAATGGAAGCCTGAGGACAATGTGCTGCAATGCTCTTACCAAAATGAGCAGTGTAGGCTGTCGGGGTCAGGATGTGTGACAACCCAGTTAGAACAGAAGACAAGAAGAAGGGGAAAAAACCCACCTTCTGTTTTTGGACACTTACCAGTAAAATTCTGCCAACTTGGCATATTATTCCAACCATATTTGTTGCCTCTGTTGTTTACTGTTGCATGTAAATCAGCTGAATGATCCTCTGTTAATCCTTTGTTCTTACACATAATTTTCTTTTAAAGTGATTTCTTGATATGAACATGAAACAATATTGTGTAGTAGGCAAAATTTGAAGGATAATATCTGTATTTTTGGAACAGTCAAAATTAACTATTTGGCTTTTTTAACATTTTTGTGATGCTCGTTCTTCTTGTGTAATAGCTATTGTTAGACATAATGCATTATTTTAATTAATAAATAATACATATTTTTACATGGCCAGAATTAGGTGTGGTAAATCCCAACCAAGGAGACTATATCAAAGAATTTGAAGTGTTCGGGTTTTAACAAGACCTGGGGAGAAGACAGAGGTCACTACTCTTAACATCCAAAGGGAAAAAAAGTAGAAGACCGAGAGTGACAGAGCCTCATACGTATATCCTTGACTCTCTCAGGCTAACTCATACAATACAGAACTGGCCGAAGGTTTGCCTCCTTGAAAAAGTGCTGCCTTCCCTCAGCAACCCTGCCAATGCTGGACTCAGTGGAGTGATCTGACAAAGGTCAGTTCTAGTTTATAGAAGAGATTGGCATCCTGAACTTCTGGGGATTTCTTCCTTCCCCGGCTCATCAGTTCAGTACAGTGATATTTGAAACAATACTGTGGCACTATTGCAATAAAACCTGGGATATTATTGCATTGAGATCAGCTGGCAGGTAGATGCATGTCTCCCAATAACTGAAATGGGAACCTAGTATGAATGTACAACATGAATAGCTTACAGTGTCAAGGGTAATTTTTATTACAAATAATTGTGCAGAACTGGAAGAATAAGGAAGTGTTGTATATTGAAAATACAAAGTGATTGGTGCACTAGCCAACTGACTATGTGTTGCAGGATTAGAGGGACTGTGTGGTATTCAGTATTTACTTTTTTTCTAGAAGAGGATTGACATAGGGTTTTAAAAGGATATGAGAGCCTTTAAAAAAAAATACAAAACACCACCACATTCCATGTTTAATAAGAGGGAGATAAACCTTAACAGAATGGAGGCTGGAGGCGAGATGAGGGTGACCTGAGCAAAGTGATAGACACTAAGGTTGTTTTACTTGAAGTGCATTGAAGACATTGAAGTAGGAGGGGATGAGGCTAGAAAACACCTGCAGAAGACCATGCAACTGCACCAAATGCTAACCTAGATGTTAGGAGAAAGACAGTTAACTGTAAAGTGGCACACCAGATATAAGACTGGTTGAGTCCATGGAAGAACCATGTGAGAAGATGGACAAAACCAGGAACAATGAGAAACCCTTGAGAGAAATTATGAAAATTACAGATTTAGCAAGGTATAATACAGCAAATAGATGAGAAGTCCTTACAAGAGAATCATAGTAGGGGGGGAGACAGGCCTGTGAGCAACATGTACGGTGTTTTGCTGCCATGGAAACTGCTGAGTTCTTTGCATGGGCAGTGGATAACCCAATACAGATCCCTGAAAGAAAGAACAAGCAAGAAAAGTTTCCATGAATGGCAATGCTGAGATAGACCTTACTCTTCATCCTTTGCATTACTGAAATGAAAGAAGAGTCCAACAAAAGTGAATCTTGTAATAGAGACAAAAGAGAAAATAGAGTGGCTCTTTCGAGAGCAGAGAAGCGTATCTCCTTCATCTCACCCAAGAGGTGAAAGGGTGTGAATATATCAGTACTGAAATTCATGTTTCAAGAGGAAAAGAAGTTAAGAGGTAGGAAAGGATGCAAGAACAAAAGAGTAACTGCTGGGACTGGTAGTTGTAATTACAGAAAGGTCATCAGCCAACCTCAGCACCAAATAAATAAACAAAGATTAGGGATGAGGAGAAATGAAAGGGGAAGAAAAAATATGGTTGAGCCAACAGAGTAACTAAGCAAAGGAAAACAGGAGGAGAACAGGAACTGAGGAGCTAAGGGTGGAAAACTCAAAGGGTGATGAAGAAGTGTAAATGAAACAGAAGGAAAAAAGTATAGCAAATGAAATGAGTAAAGGGGAGAAAAGAAAAAAAAAAGAACAAGGCAGGATGCAATCATATCTATAAACAGGCTTAAATATTATCAGGGGCTTGCTGCAGAGCAGTAACAGTGCTGTCTGGAAGTTTTGCTCTCATTGAAGTGAGGACTGGTGGTGGTGGGGCTGGTTAGCTGCAGGGTGACATGGGACACTGTGCCATGTGGGCACTAATGGGATGACCAGCATCTGATGGCATCCAACGGCTCTGCTGTGTGCAAGGGGGGACAAGGTCTCTCCTTCCTTCTCTTCATCCCCTCTCCTCCCCTTTTGGGAGGGGAGGGGGGATACTCTCTGAGAAAAAGGTTGGGTTTTGTGCACACACACACACGCACGCACACCGATACACTCAGTTTCTCAGAGTAGCTCGTACTGCGCTCTGAAAAGGAACATGGGAAAAGGCGCAAGCTTAAATAGATAGGGGGGTGTTTTTTGAGGAGAAAGGAGGGACAAGGGATAGGCGAGTGCTGACATCTGGAGAGTGGTAACAGCTGTGACGGCCTCAGGGCTGGGGACTTTCGTTTCTGACCTTAGGGAGAAACCGGAGAGTACTGACCACATGGAATGGTTGCAAGGAGAAGTGAGGGCAGAGGGGAGACAGAAGTGGCAGCCCCTTATTTTTGTACCCTGGAGCCTTGGTATATACATATACCTCAGTAAAGAGGCCAGCACATGTTCATATGAGAAGTTACTTCTTTCTGTCTGAAGTCATGTTAAAAATAACTCTCTTTGGGCCTTGGGGCATTGCACTATAATGAAGTTAAAAGGATAAATGCTATTAAATGTCTGAATAATGTTGCTAACATAGCTTGTCTTCCTGATCATTTTGTTAAACTACAGTAACATACAATCATGTCACCATTAATACTTCCTGCATGTGCAGGAAAGAAGAATACAAAGAGTATGAAATATCAATTGATTTTAAGATGGTGTGTTTTGTATTGAAAACAGCTGGATAACTTATTCTCTCATATGGCTGGTGGCGGGTACTGGAAACATCACACATTTTTATTGTTGAAACAGAGTGCAAACTATTTAGAGTGATACACCTACATCTGTACCATATTATACTGTGTGCCTGGCTGCCATCGTTTTATGGACTCAATATCTGTCCAACCATTATTTTTATTAGTCTCATAACTCCATAGTTGGTCCACCTGTAGAGCCTGCGAGTTATCAAGTTAGTGTGTTTTGCCATTGTCATGTGTCCAGGTTTCAATTTAGAGTGGTTTCCAACTGGACTACAAAGAATTGCTATTCTTATAGCTATTTTTATTTTAACTACACCCATTCCTATTTATCATTGCAGTCTGCTGGAAAAAGTCTACTTTCCAACAAAGAGAATATTTTTTGTTTGGATGGGAGAATGGAACATGTACCATATTCTTCATCTCCTTTTTATTGTTATTTAATTGTTCCCACACTTGATACTTGTTTATCACTATCACATTAAAAACCAGGAATGGTTGTCCAGTTCCTGGGTTGTAAAATCTCCCTGGCACGTTCCTGAAGCTCACTTAGACAGTGCATAATCATTCAGACATCAAAGGCTGTTAGAATCTAAATTCTCCTTTGAAGGCAAATAGCCATTCTTAAAACCCGCTCGGTCCATTCTGGGCAAGGCCCTATTGCTACAGCCTTTTCTCACTCTGGCTAGCACTGACTTGAACAATATCAGTTTTTCTTGGTCTTCTCTATCATGTATGTCCCTCCTCACATTTTTTTTTTTAACATCTATCTACCCCCTCTTTCCAAATTTCTACTTTCCTCTGCCCTTTTCTTTTTTATGTCATAGTAGGTGTCACCTTCATGTTGCATTTCTTTCTACTGGTCCTTTTCTGATGCACCCCTGAGCTGATATCTCTGGCTTCTGCCTGCCTCCTTTTCCTTCTTCCTCTGTCCGGTGTCCCACTCTCAAATGTCTCTTCGCCCAAAGCTGTCAGTGCCTCTCCAAACTTGCTTCCAGCTGCAGCTGTATTCAAGACCTCAGCTGATCCCAGGCTACAGCACCTGCCAGCTCCAAGCTCCTTCCATTGCTCACTGGGGCAGATGGTGGACAGACACCTCCAAGGCAGGGATAGTCCATGACCATATAACATACTGGTTGTGTGAGAGTGGGCAGTCCAGGGACCTACAAGGTATGCCAGCACCAGGATAGTCCCAGACCCTGAGAACCCCCAGTTCTCCACACGACCACCCCATGAGCTGTTAGGAAACATGCCATTCTTCACTGGTCTACTCTTTCCTGCTACCATGTTCATTACAGCTCTATATTGCAAAAGAGTTGGCGATGTGTGGCTGCCTCAATACCATGTCAGTTCCTACACAGAAAAGTGTAAGATGACCTTTAGATGCTGCAGCAAGCCCACAGGTTGTGATAGGGCTGTATTTTCCGCCACTAAAATGGCAGCCTGACTCATTTCAAATTACTTACTCTGTTCTAGTTTCTGTATTCAGCTGATTTCACAAGTGTTTACAAACCAGCTTCAAAAGTTTCAAAATATTTTAGCAATTTTATGGACTATAAGTACAAGTCTGAGCTTTTCAGTGAAGTCTATGGGACTAGGCCTTTTAATAGGACTTTATGAGAACTAAAATGGGCAGGTTCTGTGGACCACCACTGTGTTATTAGGCTTATTAAGTTGTCTCTAATGTACCCTGCGGTCTTTGCAGTCTAGGAAAGAAACATCTGGTCCATGAAGGTTTCCATTTGTATCTATTTTGTTAACTATGTTAAGCAACTAAATAGAAAAAAAAAATACATAATGCAATGAAAACAAAACTACTTAAGCTAAAACAATTTGAGGTCAAATTAGTCACACAACTGTATAAAATATCACAACTATTACAACCAGCAACCACTCTAAGATTTTACCCAGAATTAGGGATGACAATAAACCTTATAGATCTACTACTCTCCAGTAACAGACCATTATCCATGCAGTAAAGATATCTATGTGTTGGGCTCTAAACAGACATGGGTTTTGTTGCCCATGAGCTCATTCTGATTCAAAGATGTTTAATTACATCA